>NW_027189244.1:7500-332500 GCF_040958095.1 Procambarus clarkii
ACTCAGTTTCAGGGTGATGTACTCGAACATAGATGGGATCACTAGCAAGACAAGTGAACTAAGGGAAAGAGCACAGGAAGTTAACCCAATGTGATCGGACTCACTGAAACAAAACTCTCTGGAATCATAACGAATGCCGTGTTTCCCCAGGAGTACACAGTAATAAGGAAAGAGAGGGAAGGTAGGGGAGGAGGCGGTGGCCCTACTCATGAGAAAGGAATGGAGTTTTAAGGAGATGGCCATCCCGGGCTGTGAGGAGTTCAGAGACTACATAGCAGGCACCATAACAATGGGAGGACCAAGAATAGTAGTAGCAGTAATATACAACCCTCCACCAAATGACAGAAGACCCAGTCAAGAGTATGAAAACAACAACATGGCAGTTAACACTATAATTGAGATGGCAGCCTCTGCTGCCTGTAGAAATAGATCCCTCCTGCTCATCATGGGCGACTTCAATCACGGAAGGATTGACTGGGAGAACGAGGAACCGCATGGAGGCGAGGATACGTGGAGAGCCAAACTATTGGAGGTGGTGACAAGAAACTTTTTAACCCAGCATGTCGGAAAACCCACAAGGATGAGAGGCAATGATGAACCAGCGAGACTCGACCTAGTCTTCACTCTGAACGACTCCGACATAAGAAAAATCGGTTTTGAGGACCCAGTAGGAATGAGCGACCACAGTGTACTGGTGTTTGAGTACTTGATTGAAGAAGGGTTATTGAACTCGAGGAGGGATACCGAAACCAAAAGGTTAGCATACTGAAAGGGAAACTATGAGGGGATAAGAAAATTCCTAACAGATATAGCATGGGAAACAGAGCTCAGGGGAAAGACGGCCCAAGATATGATGGATTACATCACACAGAAGTGCAAGGACGCAGCAAGCAAGTTTGTCCCAGTCCAAAAGGAAAACAGAGAAATGAAAATGAGAAACCCATGGTTTAATCAGAGATGTGGGCTAGCTAAGCAGCAAAGTAAAAGGGCATGGAGAAACTATAGGAATAACAGGACACTGGAGAGTAGAGAAAGATACCAGAATGCCAGGAATGAATATGTCAGGATGAGAAGAGAGGCAGAAAGACAATACGAAAATGACATTGCAAGCAAGGCAAAGACTCAGCCTAAATTGTTGCATAGCCACATCAGAGAAAAACAACAGTAAAGGAACAGGTTATGAAATTAAGGATAGGGGCGGAAGGATTCACTACAAATGACAATGAAGTGTGTGAGGAATTGAATAAGAAATTCAAGGTCTACACCTTAGAGCAAGGAGAAATTCCAGAAGTAAGTGTGGGAATAGCTAACCAGGAACCACTGGAAGAGTTTGAGATTACCAGCGGGGAAGTAAGGAAGTGTTTACTAGAGTTGGATGTGACAAAGGCTATAGGCCCAGATGGAATCTCCCCTTGGGTTCTAAAGGAAGGAGCAGGAGAACTGTGCCTACCACTCTCCATAGTGTATAACAAATCACTGGCAACAGGGGAACTGCCAGATATTTGGAAAGCAGCTAACGTAGTCCCGATATACAAGAAAGGGGATAGACAGGAGGCACTGAACTACAGGCCTGTGTCCCTAACCTGCATACCATGCAAGCTAATGGAGAAGATTGTGCGAAAAAAACTAGTGAAGCATCTAGAGCGAAGGAACTTTGTAACACAGCATCAACATGGTTTCAGGGGTGGCAGGTCCTGCCTCACAGGATTACTTGAATTCTACGACCAGGCAACAAAAATAAGGCAAGAAAGAGAAGGGTGGGCAGACTGCATATTTTTGGATTGTCAAAAAGCCTTTGATACTGTGCCACACAAGAGGCTAGTGAGAAAGTTGGAGACGCAGGCTGGAGTGAAAGGGAAGGTACTCCGGTGGATAGAGGAGTACCTAAGCAACAGGAGACAACGAGTCTGTGTGAGGGGTGAGGTCTGAGACTGGCGAGACGTTACAAGTGGAGTCCCGCAGGGGTCTGTCCTTGGACCTATACTGTTTCTGGTATATGTAAATGATCTCCCAGAGGGTATAGATTCGTTCCTCTTAATGTTTGCCGACGATGCAAAAATTATGAGGAGGATTGAAACAGAGGATGATAGTAGGAGGCTACAAGATGACCTAGATAGACTGAGTGAATGGTCCAACAAATGGCTGTTGAAGTTCAACCCGAGTAAATGCAAAGTAATGAAACTAGGCAGTGGAAACAGGAGGCCAGACACAGGATACAGAATAGGAGATGAAGTACTTAATGAAACAGACAGAGAGAAAGATCTAGGAGTTAATATCACACCAAACCTGTCTCCTGAAGCCCACATAAAGAGAATAACGTCTGCGGCATATGCTCGGCTGGCTAACATCAGAACGGCGTTCAGGAACCTGTGTAAGGAATCATTCAGAATCTTGTACACAACATATGCAAGGCCAATCCTGGAGCATGCGGCCTCAGCATGGAGCCCGTACCTTGTCAAACACAAGACGAAGCTGGAAAAAGTCCAAAGGTATGCTACTAGACTAGTCCAGAACTAAGAGGCATGAGTTATGAGGAAAGGCTGCAGGAAATGCACCTTACGACACTGGAAGACAGAAGAGTAAGGGAGGACATGATCACAACCTACAAAATCCTCAGGGGAATCGACAGGGTAAACAAGGATGAACTATTCAACACTGGAGGGACGCGAACAAGGGGACACAGGTGGAAGCTGAGTACCCAAATGAGCCACAGAGACATTAGAAAGAACTTTTCAGTGTCAGAGTAGTTAGTAAATGGAATGCATTAGGAAGTGATGTGGTGGAGGCTGACTCCATACACAGTTTCAAATGTAGATATGATAGAGCCCAGTAGGCTCAGGAATCTGTACACCAGTTGGTTGACGGTGGAGAGGCGGGACCAAAGAGCCAGAGCTCAATCCCCACAACCACAGTTAGGTGAGTACACACACACACACACACACACACACACACACACACACACACACACACACACACACACACACACACACACGCACACACACACACAGTGATGTGGTGGAGGCTGACTTCATACACAGTTTCAAATGTAGATATGATAGAGCCCAGTAGGCTCAGGAATCTATACACCAGTTGATTGACAGTTGAGAGGCGGGACCAAAGAGCCAAAGCTCAACCCCCGCAAGCACAAATAGGTGAGTACACACACACACACTTGACTTGTGACCATCGTGTTGGGTGGACGTGGGTTGGGAGCTCCTGGTTCACTAGTGGAATGGGAGGGGTAATCAGGCAACTTCGAAGTGAAAAAGTGTGTACAAGTGAATGAAAAAAACTTGGGTTTTGACCAAAGCCTTAAGGTAGTGAAGAAAAACAGTTTAAGTAGCGTTATTCAAAATAGTTTAGGAAGTACTGTGGCAGTGTGCAGTGTGGAGTGGACCTCACCGACCTCTGACCGCGTGACCTCACCCCCGGCAGCAACCCTTCTACCACCACGTGGGACGACACTTGGAGATTCACTCACCTATTGTGTTAGCAGGACGGTAAGATACTTGGAACCCTTGTGGGTAAGG
Source organism: Procambarus clarkii (assembly GCF_040958095.1). NCBI lineage: Eukaryota > Metazoa > Arthropoda > Malacostraca > Decapoda > Cambaridae > Procambarus > Procambarus clarkii. Next base: position 11,031 of record NW_027189244.1, read on the forward strand.
TTGCATTATAGCAATGACTAGGTCAGGAAGATCATCTAGGTCCAACAGTATTATGATTGAGGAAGAAGATAGGTTTGTGGAGATGATTGAGAAATTTGTAGAGAAGAGGGATGTTTGCATAGATGATCTAATCCAGGGGATTAAAAGTGAAGTCTTTAATAAGATACAGGACGAGATTCAAAGACTCAAACAAGAGTTTATGGATTATATTCAAGAGGAAATCAGGAAGAGCAGGGTAGAATGGCAAGGAGAAATATCTAGGCTTACTAATGAATTTGTCAGGAATAAGGGAAGCTTGGCAGGGGAAGGGGGAGTAGTAGAAGGTGGAGTAGCGGGTCTGGGAAGGGTGGGGGTCAGCCAGGGAGGGGGCCACCATCATGACCCTGAACTGAGAAAGAGGACAATCATAATCCATGGATTGCTTGAAGCCAGGGCACCATCGAGGCAGGAAAGGATGGAGATTGAGGATTTGGAGCTACAGGGGATCTTGAGAGACATGAGAGCCCAGATGGCAGGGAATGAGGTGCAAGTCCAACGACGCATTGGGCCATACAACTGTAACAGGAAACGACCTGTCCTGGTACAGTTCACTAACGATCAGGCAGTGGATTACATACTGCATCACAAACACTTACTCAAAGGTAGCAAAAATTACTACAACGTATATATATCGACAAATTCATGACGAAGGAGGAGCAGATAGCCCACAGAGCAAGCAAACAACAATACAACTCTTCCCATTTGAGCGTAGCTACACACCCCAGTGCTAATCCACCCCATGCTAACCAGCTCACACCTGCTTCTCAGGTCACTCCTTCCCCTAATCAGCTGCCCCTGCTTATCTCCCCAACACCTCCCTTGACTCCACTGCAGTCAAATTCATCCCACATTCCAAGGACCCCCTCATCACCTCAACCCCCAAAACCCATCCAGCCCTCATCCCCTCAACCCAAGAACCCACCCAGCCCTCATCCCCTCAACCCCAAGAACCCACCCAGCCCTCATCCCCTCAACACCCAAAACCTACCTAGCCCTCACCCCTCCTCATCTCCTCTCCTTCCATGTGACCCCCCACCCTTGCGAGGGGGGTGGGAGGTTCCCCCCACCCTTGCGAGGGGGGTGGGAGGTTCCCCCCACCCCCTCTATCCTTCCCCCTCCCAACCTCTCAACCTCTATCTGACTCCCAACCTTACGCTATCTCCCAACCCCTCTATGCCCTTCCTAATCTTCAGACCCAGTATGCTCTTCCTACTCCAGACCTACCTACCCAGGCCCTACCCCAGACCCTCCTACCTACCTTCCTAGAAGCCCAGCCCTTATTAGCCCCCCAAGCACCCCTCCTGACCTCTTTCACCCCCCATACACCCCCCAGGCCCCCCAAGACACCCCCCGGATCCCCCCGGACATCCCCCGGATCCTTCCCGCCCCCAGTCATCCCCCAGACACCCCCCCAGATCCCCCCGAACCCCCCTGCCCCCAGTCACCCCCCAGACACCCCCCAGATCCCCCCAGACCCCCAGAGAAAGGGAGAACTCTGGTACAAGAGTTTCCATGAAGAATCTCAAGGTTTGGTACACCAATGCTGATGGGGTATCTAATAAAGCAGAAGAGATAAAAGAAAGAGTGAGTGAAGCAGATCGTGACATAGTTGCAATTGTGGAAACTAAAATAAATGACATGATCTCAGATGCAATCTTTCCAGAAGGGTACCAGGTGATACGAAAAGAGAGGACACAGAGACAGGGAGGGGGAGTGGCACTCCTAATAAAGCAGAAATGGAAGTTTGAAGACCTGGGAAATCGAGTTACCAATGAGTGCACAAGCTTCATACATGGAACTCTGACAGTAGATGGGAGGAAGGTTGTGATCTTGGTAATCTACAATCCCCCACCAAACAGTAGAAGACCCAGGCAGGAGTATGATGACAACAACAAGGCATGTATAGATGAACTGCAGAAGGCAGCAACACTAGCCCACAGAATGAGAGCGAAGCTGCTGATCATGGGGGACCTAAATCATGGAGAGATAAATTGGGAATCAAGGAATCCCTATGGAGGGGACGAAACGTGGGGAGCAAAATTAGTAGATGTTATAGACAGGAATTTTCTAACACAACATGTGAAGGAAGACACAAGGGAAAGAGGAGGAGATGCACCGAGCCTATTAGACCTGATTTTCACCCAGAACGCAGAAGATATCGAGAATTTAGAGCATGAAATACCTCTAGGGGCCAGTGACCATTGTGTCCTAGTCTTTGACTACATGATGGAATTCAAACTTATGACCATGGGACAAGAGAACTGGGAAAGGAGAGTTGACTACAGGAAAGGGGACTATAAGAGGATAAGGGACTATCTGGGTGAAGTGCAGTGGGAGGAAGAAATTAGAGGAAAAACAGTCCAAGATATGATGGACCTAGTCATACAGAAATGCCAGGAGGCCGAAGAGAGATTTATACCAACAGTAAAGGGAAAAAATAAGAAGGAATATAATAACCCAGGGTTTAATAGACAGTGTCAGGAAGCAAAAATGGCCAGCAGGCGGGAGTGGAGGAAGTACAGAAGACAAAGGACAAAGGACAACAGGATCAGATACAACAGAGCTAGGAACGATTACATTACCATAAGACGAACAACGGAAAGGGACTATGAGAACGATATTGCGATCAAAGCGAAAAAACAACCTAAGTTACTACACAGTCATATAAGAAGAAAAATGTCGGTGAACGACCAAGTGACAAGACTAAGGAAGACAGAGGGGGCATATACTGAAAGTGACAAGGAAATCTGCGAGGCACTGAATGCCAGTTTCCATGAAGTGTTCACTACCGAGCCTGAGCAGCTCCCATTGTTGGAAGGGGTTACCCTAGATGAAAGACTATCAGATATAGAGGTGACAGCAGAGGAGGTAATGAAACAGTTGACAACTCTAGATACAACTAAAGCAGTTGGACTAGACAAAGTATCACCGTGGATACTAAAAGAAGCAGCGCAGGCCCTCAGCGTGCCTCTGGCAATGATCTTTAATGAGTCACTTATGTCGGGAGAATTGCCCAGTTGCTGGAAGAAGGCAAATGTCGTGCCGATCTTCAAGAAAGGTGATAGGGAGAAGGCACTTAACTATAGACCTGTATCACTGACAAGCATCCCCTGTAAAATACTGGAAAGAATAATTAGGCTACGACTGGTTGCACACCTGGAGAACATTAGGTTTGTGAACAAACATCAACATGGGTTCTGGACAGGGAAATCATGCCTAACAAACCTTCTGGAATTCTATGGTAAAATAACGAGGATAAGACAGGACTGAGATGGTTGGGCAGACTGCATATTTCTGGACTGCCAAAAAGCCTTTGATACAATACCGCACATGAGACTGCTGTTCAAGCTCGAGAGGCAGGCAGGGGTGGGGGGAAAGGTCCTAGCATGGATAAGGAACTACCTAACAGGAAGGAACCAAAGATTTACGGTAAGGGGTGAGAAGTCGAACTGGCGAACAGTAACAAGTGGAGTACCGCAAGGATCGGTGCTGGGACCAATTCTATTTCTTGTATATGTTAACGACATGTTTACAGGCGTAGAGTCTTACATGTCGATGTTTGCGGATGACGCAAAGTTGATGAGAAGAGTAGTGACATATGAGGATTGCAGGATCCTCCAAGAGGACCTGAACAGGTTGCAAAGATGGTCAGAGAAATGGCTACTGGAATTCAACACGAGCAAATGTAAAGTTATGGAAATGGGACTAGGAGATAGGAGACCAAAGGGACAGTACACAATGAAGGGGAACAGCCTACCTGTGACGACGCACGAAAGAGACCTGGGATGGACGTAACACCTAATCTATCTCCTGAGGCACATATAAATAGGATAACGACAGCAGCGTACTCTACACTGGCAAATGTTAGAACATCATTCAGAAACCTTAGTAAGGAGGCATTTAGGGCGCTTTACACTGCCTACGTGAGGTCAGTCTTAGAGTATGCTGCCTCATCATGGAGTCCCTATCTGCAGAAGCATATAATGAAACTGGAAAAGGTTCAGAGGTTTGCAACGAGACTTGTCCCAGAGCTACGAGGGATGGGGTATGAGGAGCGCCTGAGGGAACTGTGTCTTATGACACTAGAAAGAAGACGGGAGAGGGGGGACATGACAGATACGTATAAGATACTCAGAGGGATTGAGAGAGTGGACATAGACGAAATGTTCACACGGAATAGTAACAGAACGAGGGGACATGGATGGAAGCTTGAAACTTAGATGAGTCACAGAGATGTTAGGAAGTTTTCTTTTAGCGTGAGAGTAGTGGGAAAATGGAATGCACTTCAGGAACAGGTTGTGGAAGCAATAGTATTCATAATTTTAAAACCAGGTATGATAGGGAAATGGGACAGGAGTCATTGCTGTAAACAACCGATGCTCGAAAGGCGGGATCCAAGAGTCAATGCTCGATCTTGCAGACACAACTAGGTGAGTACACACACACACACACACACACTAATAAGAATAAATAAGAATAGGGGAAACAAGTTCCTGAAGATTGCATAACCCAACATAGATGGAGTAAGATCGAAGATACTGGAGTTAAGTGATGTAATACAGCTCCAGACACCAGACATTGTTGCACTCACGGAGACAAAACTTGAAGATGTTATTTTAAATGAGGTCATATTCCCAAGGGGCTACTCAATTTGGAGACGGGACAGAAAAATTAGGAAAGGCGGTGGCGTTGCTGTGCTGGTGAAAGAACACCTAAAGGTGAACGAAATAATGACTGCCAATCCACAAGAAGTTGACATAATAGCACTAGAGATCTGCCATGAGGATAATAAACTAATGATCATAAATGCATATAGTCCACCACCAAGCAGCACATGGTCAAAGAAGGTGCTAGATAGTAAACGAGAAGGTCTTATAACAATAATGAGAGAGATCATAGCGAGAGCGGATAACGATAGTTCACGACTGTTGATAGTTGGCGACTTCAACTTGAAATCCATAGATTGGGAAGCATATGAAGCTAAAACAGAAGATTTTTGGACGTGTAAATTTGTAGACCTCATCCTAGAAACATTCTTGTATCAACATGTTAAACAAGCTACGAGGATGAGGAAAGGGGACGCTCCCTCCATGCTAGATTTGATATTTACCAGGAAGGAGGAAGAAATATTTGACATTCAGTACCTTCCTCCCTTGGGTAAAAGTGACCATGTCTTTTTGGGAATAAAGTATGCAATGCGTTATAATCTGGAAGAAAATATGAAGGTTGGTGAAATTGAAAAACCTGACTTTAGGAGAGGACATTATGGCAACCTTAGAATTTTTTTTAGTGAGTATAATTGGACAGACTTGTTGCTAGGCAAGAAAGTGAATGAGATGTATGTCAAGTTTTGTGAAATATATGATAAAGGCACAAAAAAAATTATACCAAAACAGAGATGCAGAACTAGGAAACAGGATTGGTTCAGCAGAAAGTGTGAGAGGGCCAGATACCAAAAGACACAAAAATAGAATCAATACAGGAAGAGGCCAAACCCCAAACATACCAGCGATACGAAGATGCGAGAAACAGCTACACGGCAGTGATTAGAGAGGCAGAAAGAAATTTTGAAAAAGGGATTGCAGACAAATGTAAAATAGAACCAGGTCTATTCAATAAATTCATAAACAACAAATTGCAGGTAAAGGATAATATTCAGAGGTTGAAAATGGGAAATAGATTCCCGGAAAATGAAAAGGAAATGTGTGAAACATTAAACGAAAAGTTCCAAAGTGTGTTTGTACAAAATGAAATCTTCAGGGAACCAGATTCAATAGGAATTCCAGAGAACAACATAGAGCACATAGAGGTGTCTAGAGACGAAGTGGAAAAAATGCTCAAGGAGCTAAATAAGAACAAAGCAGTTGGTCCAGATGGAGTTTCACCATGGGTTCTGAGAGAATGTGCACCTGAGCTCAGCATTCCACTTCAACAGATTTTTCAGGCATCCCTGTTTACAGGAGTTGTAGCTGATGTGTGGAAAAAGGCTAATATAGTTCCAATCTACAAAAGTGGAAGCAGGGAAGACCCCCTTAATTATAGACCGGTATCATTGACAAGTGTAATACTCAAAATATTGGAAAAAATAATTAAAACTAAATGGGTAGAACACCTGGAGAGAAATGATATAATATCAGACAGACAGTATGGTTTTCGATCTGGAAGATCCTGTGTATCGAATTTACTTAGTTTCGAGCAACATGATATATTAGTTTCGAGCAATGATCGAGCAACAGAGATATTACAGGAAAGAGATGGTTGGGTTGACTGCATCTATCTGGACCTAAAAAAGGCTTTCGACAGAGTTCCACATAAGAGGTTGTTCTGGAAACTGGAAAATATTGGAGGGGTGACAGGTAAGCTTCTAACATGGATGAAAAATTTTCTGACTGATAGAAAAATGAGGGCAGTGATCAGAGGCAATGTATCGGACTGGAGAAATGTCACAAGTGGAGTATCACAGGGTTCAGTTCCTGCACCAGTGATGTTTATTGTCTACATAAATGATCTACCAGTTGGGATACAGAATTATATGAACATGTTGATGATGCTAAGATAATAGGAAGGATAAGAAACTTAGATGATTGTCATGCCCTTAAAGATGAACTGGACAAAATAAGTATATGCAGCACCACTTGGCTGAGATCTTGAGAAAGAAAGAGATCAAGGGGTGGTTCTAGATAGAAAACTATCACCTGAGGACCACATAAAGAATATTGTGCGAGGAGCCTATGCCACGCTTTCTAACTTCAGAATTGCTTTTAAATACATGGATGGCGATAAACTATAGAAATTGTTCACGACTTTTGTTAGGCCAAAGCTAGAATATGCAGCGGTTGTGTGGTACCCATATCTTAAGAAGCACATCAACAAACTAGAAAAGGTGCAAAGACATGCTATTAAGTGGCTCCCAGAACTGAAGGGCAAGAGCTACGAAGAGAGGTTAGAGGCATTAAATATGCCAAAACTGGAAGACAGAAGAAAAAGAGGTGATATAATCACTACCTACAAAATAGTAACAGGAATTGATAAAATCGATAGGAAAGATTTCCTGAGACCTGGAACTTTAAGAACAAGAGGTCATAGATATAAACTAGCTAAACACAGATGCCGAAGAAATATAAGAAAATTCACTTTCACAAACAGAGTGGTAGACGGTTGGAACAAGTTAGGTGAGAAGGTGGTGGAGGCCAAGACCGTCAGTAGTTTCAAAGCGTTATATGACTAAGAGTGCTGGGAAGACGGGACACCACAAGCGTAGCTCTCATCCTGTAACTACACTTAGGTAATTACACTTATGTAATTACGAGTGTGTGTGTGTGTATGGTGGTGAGGTGCTGGTCCTCTCTTGCAGGGCCAGCACCTCACCCCCACCTTATGAAGCTAACAAGAAATCCAGCTGGTATGGCCCCATTGTCGACCAAGCAGCTGTGACATGCCTAGAAGCTGTGACAACATGACACTGCCTGACTTAGAGGTGTAGCAGTTCCCCATGCAGGTGACTTCCATTAGCAACCCCAAAGTCAGCAAATGGCACACGTTTCACACCGCAGGCCCTCCGATTTGCCGTGGCTCTCTGCCTCACGGCCCCAATCCACACCGAATACAGTTATATTCGGCGAGGCAGTGTCCGACAGGTATTAACAACATGGCCTTCTCTGCCAAAAGTCATGAGGATCGCATGCACGACACAGGGAGGTTAATGACTTTATTATGAGAAGCCTTACCACAGCTGATTGTCCCGCAGAGAGAGAACCCCGTTACCTAATGCCGCGCAACTCTGATGATCAAAGAAGTGGATAGGCAGCGTGGAAGCGTCTGAACTAGAGTGAGGGCCAACAAGCGCACTCTGAGGGGCTCCCTCAGCTATGATTGGGGGTTTGTGGGTGGGGGGGCCGATGGGATGTTTGCGGTCAGACGACGGGGGTGTCCCGTGTGTAAGTATTTATGAAAACATCCCTGAAAACTAGAAACCTCAGCTCTCAGGAAACAGGTATCGTGTTTTAAGTGCATCGAGTCCACAGTGAACCAGATTACAAGTGTACAATATTGTGCAGTGATATATCTCGAAATTATACAAACGTGTTAGTGTCACCCCTCTGCCACCCCTCCTCCCCCCTCTCCCATACCCTCAAGTGTGTACCGTCACCCAACCTACGAGTCGAGAGGTGCCGGTCTCCCCCCCCCCCCCCCCAGCCCCACCCAACCGCAACCGCTACTTCCCTGTGTCCACCCCCCACGCTACTTCCGCCCAGCGCCCGCCCAGCGCCCACCCAGCGCCCGCCCATCATCCGACCAGCGCCCACCCATCATCCGCCCAGCGGCCACCCAGCACCTGCCTAGCACCCGCCCAGCGCTCGCCGATGTCGCAGGTCACGACTGACAGCTAGGCTTCTCTCAGCCAAGAGGAGCCATCAATAGCCGACAGGTACGGCACATGCCAAGTGTGTGACAAGGTGTGGAATCTCAAGCGTAACGGGGGATGTGCGCAAGCATGCTCACAACGGAACCGATTGTCCGGGTATGTGGCGCCCTCCCAAAGAGAGTATCAATCAGGATCCCACACCAGCAGTCAGGGAAAACACCTTCAACAGCTTCATTTCGACTGAGAACCTATTAGAAGCTATCAAAGCAACATCGGTTGGAACCTTGCAGCACATCCCCAAAGCTGCCCGCCCCCAAGCGGCAGCCAAACTATCCAGCCTCTTGAAGAAGGTCAATGACTCTCCCGGAACCATCCAAGCCTGGCACAACTTTCTCCTGTTTGGAAACATATGCCTAGCTGTCCCTGCTAGGAGAGACAAATCACTAGCTTCCTCAGTCATTATTACTAGTGGTTTGCAGTGGTTGAACCCCATGCACAGATACCATAATTAAGATAGGGATAGATTAGTGCATAATATAGAGAGATAAGAGCAGAGTCAGGTACATAATATCTAATTTTGGAGAGTATACCAACTGTTTTAAAGACTTTCTTAGTTATGTGTTGGATGTGGGTACTGAAGTGGAGTCTCTTTTCTAGGAATAGGCCGAGAAACTTTCCATCATTTTTATTGCTAATGTTTACATTGTGTATCTAAAGCTGAATTGCATTTGTAGATTTGCTTCCAAATAAGATGTAGTATGTCTTTTTTATGTTAAGTGTTAGTTTGTTGGTTGACATCCATAAGTGGACTTTTTTTAGTTTATTATTAACAACATTATTTAGTGTATGTGGGTTGGGGTTAGAGTAGATGAGGGTAGTATCATCAGCAAACAAAATAGCTTTCAGAATGTTAGAGACATTAGGCAGATCATTAATGTATATAAGAAATAGGAGAGGTCCGAAAATGCTGCCCTGTGGCACTCCACCGGTTATTGGTAGAGTGGGAGAGGTTATATTATTGATGGCTACACATTGGTGTTTATCACTATGATAAGATTGGATATAGTCCAGTGTATGGCCTCGGATTCCATAATGATGGAGTTTACGTAAGAGGTAATTGTGATTAACAGTATCAAAGGCCTTTCTCAGGTCAATGAAGAGTCCAATCGGAAACTCATTTTTGTCAAGGGCTGAGTAAATTATATCAAGGAGACTAATAATTGCATCGTTGGTACTCTTTTGGGAGCGGAAGCCAAACTGACAGGGGCTAAGAATGTCGAATGTTACGAGATATTAGTAGAGCTGTTTGTAGATAATTTTTTCAAATATTTTTGATAGTATGGGTAGGTTTGATATTGGTCTATAATTGTTTATGTCTGCCGGATTACCTTCTTTATGAACTGGCGCTACTCTTGCTTTTTTAAGGATATCAGGGAAGGTATGACACTCAAAGGATTTGTTGAACAGCAGAGCTATAGGTGGCGCAAGGGCGTGGGAGGTGCTCTTGTATACAATGGATGGGATTTCACTGATGTTCCCAGCTTTGGTTTTTAGTGAGTGTATGATGGACACAACTTCTGTTGGGCTGACTGGTGAAAGGAGAAGATAGTTTGGATAGCTGCCTGAGAGATATGTGTTGATATGTGTCTGAGTCTGTGGGATTTTACTGGCAAGGTTAGCACCAACCGATGAAAAGAAGCTATTAAATTCATTCGCCATTTCTAAATCAGATGACGGTGTAAGGCCATCCTTAGAGTGTTATCTGGTTGTGGGAGTGTTGTTTAGTTCCTAGGATATTAGAGATGGTTTTCCATTTGCTTTTCATGTTTCCTTTTGCTTCTTTGAATCTAGTCTCATAATATGAAAGTTTAGCCTTTCTTATGATACTGGTAAGCACTGATGAGTACCTCTTAACTACTTCCTTTGTAACTAGGCCAATCCTAAATTTCTTTTCATATTCATGTTTTTTGTTGATTGATTTAATTATGCCACTTGTGAGCCACGGGTTATTTTTTCTTTTATCAGCTACTTGTTTGGTAAGGAGGGGACAGTGAGTGTTGTAGAGGCTAAGAGTTTTGGAGAGAAAGAGGTTAGTTAATGAGTTTATATCCTGTATATTATTAAATTCAGATTCCCAGTTAATATTGTGAAGTGCATTAGAGAGATTGCCTAAAGCTAATTCACTGTGTAGCCTGAAAGAGAGTTTCTTGCTTTCTGGTGGTGTTGTGTCCATGTTTGCTATGAGGAAGGTAGGATAGTGGTCAGTAGTTCTGTCATAGATTACCCCAGATGTAAGGGGAGCTGTTATATTAGTCCATAAGTGATCCAGGGTAGTGGCAGATGTTTGAGTGACTCGGGTGGGCTTGGTGATTGTGGGGATTAGCATACAAGAGTGCATGCTGTTACGGAAATAGTCAACTTGTGGGTTGTTTTGAAGACCCAGGTTAATATTGAAATCACCTCCCAGAATGATGTGATTTTTGTTGAGATTGTTATTTATGATAAGATTCCTTGCATTGTCTGAGAATAAAGCTACGTTGGTATTAGGAAATCTATAGATGGCATCGATAGTCAGGGAGGATTTAAGGGATTTACTGGAGAACTTGGCAAAGGTATATTCACAATAGTCGTCTCTATCACTAATGACATTATTGCAGATGAAGGTATCTTTGTAATATATTGCTGTGCCACCTCCTTTTTTGTTAGGCCTGCAGTTATGAATGACTTTATAACCAGCTAAATTGTAGAGTTGGATATAATCATTGCTTAGCCAAGTTTCTGTTAAAATGATGAATGATAATTTAGTACCTAGTGCTGTGAGTAGTGCATTTATATCATCTAAATGTTTACCAAGTGACCTAACATTTTGGTTGTAAACTGATAAGCAGGTGCTATTTAGGAGTTTGTTTTTTGCAAGATTTGCTGTGTAATACCTGCAATAATGATGATCAATGTGCTGATTTGTGTGGCTATGGGACAGAAGATTTCGATCAGGATCAATATCAGTAAGCATATAGATACAATAATGTCACGATACAATAAGATAAGCATTTACAGGAATAGTTAAATACCAGATCTGCTGTAAATAGAAAGTAATTATAGCAAAACACAACAATAAACGTAGATGCACAAAAAATAGAAACAATTAGAAGTAGAGTAAAGATCCCCGTAGATAGCCAGGAAGGATACAGTAGTTAGGTTAAGAGAGAAGAAAACATCAGTAGACTGACAAGAATAATATATAGCAAAAAATAAAGAGACAATTAATAATCGTAAAGTAAAAATAATCTTAAGAATAAATTATTTAATAAAGCTTAGTTGTGAACCTATAATTAGTATGAACTTAAGAAAACAAAATGAGCTCAATAATTAATTATAATAAATGATGTATAAATCAAATTACAATTAAGTTTAAAAATTAAAAAAAAATAACAGGGTAAGATTATATTTATGAGCAAGATTTTACTAAGACACTGAGGTAAATGCTTACACAAATACTAAGTCTACTATAATTAGAGAATAATTATAGCAAAACACAACAATAAATGCAAGTAAACAAAATAATTGAAACAATTAGAAGCAGAATTAAGATCACTAGATAGCGTTGAAGGATACACAAGTTTGGTGGAGAGAACAAAATATCAGTAGAGACTGTCAAGATGAATATATAAAAAATTTGACAAATGATGAATGTAAAGTAAAATAATCTTAAAGATAATTATCTATATAAGCTTAGTTTTTAACCTATAATTAGTATGAACTTAATTAAGAGAACAAAATGAGATCAATAATTAATTTCAATAAATGACATAAATCAGGACAATTAAATTTAAAATTTAAAAAGAATAGGGTAAGATTAGATTTAAGAGTAAAATTTTACAATGATACTGAGGTAGATGCTTGCATAAGTGCATGGAGACTTGACTGATTACTTAGGAAATTATATGAATGAGAGAACATTAGGTAAATGGTAAGGCAGAGACAGCACCTTGGACAAGGTTAGATTAAGTTAGGTTAGGCTCAGGCACTCAAAGAGTTATTTTAAGTATTGGCATTGGTCGGGTTCAGGTTTTCAGATATAATACAATCACTAAAGTAGTCCAGTAGTTGTTGGTCACACTTTATTTCATATCTTTTTCCTGCACTTTCCTTCTTTGCAATGATCGTTCCATTCCTAGTGTAGCACTGCTTGATAAGACCAGGTTTTTGTTTGCGAATTTTACGCAGCTTGAAGAGGAGGGATCCACGCTGCTTTGTAAGGCACTCATTTATATAGAGGTTGGTTTTTTGCTTAGCAGCTGATTGTATGAGGTCAAACTTAACAGAGGGATTTGCAAGTTTGATGAGCATTCTCAATAGTTTTCCAAGAGAGATTCTAATCCTAGAGAGATTCCTAGAGAGATTCTATTCTAAATTGTTTTCCTAGAGAGGACAACCAGGCACCCCTCCCCACCCGTGCCAAAAACACCCACCACAGGAAAGATATCAACAGTACAACCGAGGCATCCAAAATCAGAGCTACTGTCAGCAAGAAAATAGAAGACGGCAACACAATAGGGGCAATCAGAGTCATCATCATTGAAGACACAGTTGTCACCAGGAATGCCAATACAGCACAAGCCCTGAGAGAAAAACACTAACCCAGAGCTCCTCGTGATGACAGTGTTCCCCTAGTCGGTGCCAACAGAGCGGAACCCCTGTGTGTGCTCGAATCCGTGGTGCATAAAGCAGCTTTATCCTTCCCACCGGGATCAGCAGGTGGGTTCACAGGACTAAGACCCAACCACATCAAACAAATGCTCAACCTTGCACAGGGAGACATTGCTCAGGGCTTCCTGGTGGAACTAACTAGATTCTCCAACACGTGTCTAACTGGCAACATACCAGACACCATACGGCCTCTCTTTTTTGGCGCTACCCTCTGTGTCCTGAGGAAAAAAGATGGAGGAATCAGACCGATAGCTGTAGGCAATTCACTCCAGCGCCTCGTCGCTAAGGCTGCTTCTAGAACAGTTAGTCAGGCAGCAGCCGACATGCTGAAGCCAAAACAGCTTGGATTTGGCATTCCCCAAGGGTGTGAGGCAGCGGCTCATGCAGCTAGAGCCTACATTGCCAACATTACGGATGAAAAAGCCCTGATAAAGCTGGACTTCAAAAATGGTTTCAATCTGGTTAGAAGGGATGCAGTACTCAGTGCGGTTCATCGCCTTTTTCCTTCCCTCTACCCATTTGTAAACTCATGCTACAGCAGGAATCTAACTCTGTTATTTGGGGAACATGAAATTGAATCACTAGAAGGTGTTCAACAAGGTGACCCCCTTGCTCCTTTTCTTTTCTGCCTAGTCATCAAGGAAGACACCGATAACCTGCCCAGTGAGCTCAATATTTTGTTTTTGGACGATGGTACTCAAGCTGGCTTCCCCAGACTCACTCTTGGATGCCATAAGAATAATTCAGGAGCAAGTCAAGGCCTCACCCTGAACTCTTCCAAGTGCGAAATAACCTCCACCAACCAGCACATAATAGAGCGAATAAAGGTTGTTTTGCCTGACATTCATACAACCATCCCTGAGGACAGCACACTCCTAGGTGCTCCTCTTGGAGGGAAGGCCATCGACGAGGTCCTTGGTAAGAAGATCACTGACCTGAAGAGGATGAACGAGAGGATTGAAGACATCGATGCTCATGATGCACTTTACCTCATCACCAGATGCTTGTCCCTCCCCAGGCTGACCTACTTTCTACGATGTTCGCTATCTTTCATTAATATTAAATTAGAAGAGTACGACAACTTGCTGAAATAAATGCTAGAAAAAGCCCTCAACCTTTCTCTCAGCGACTCACAGTGGAAACAGGTCTCCCTTCCTGTCAGACTCGGGGGCCTTGGTGTGCGCACAGCAACACAAATTGCTGTACCAGCGTTCCAGTCCTCTTCAGTGGCGTCCGACAACTTGGTGAAGGATCCTACCTGAACACCTAGCTCAACGGGCAGGGATACATGATCCCATCTTCACAGAGTGCACATCCAAATGGGTCTTTCTCGCAGGACCAGCACCCCAACCACTGCCTTCTGAAGCCCATAAGCAATCCAGCTGGGATTGTCCCATTGCCGACCAAGAAGCTGCGACTTTGCTAGAAGCTGCGACAACACCACATGCCACTGCCCGACTTAGAGCTATAGCAGCTCCCCATGCAGGTGACTTCCTATTAGCAACCTCAAAGTCAGCAACCGGCACCCATCTCACACAGCAGCCCCTCCGAATTGCCGTGGCTCTCCGCCTCGCTGCCCCAATCCACACCGAATACAGGTGTATTTGCGGCAAGGCAGTGGCCGACAGGTACGGACGGCATGGCCTTCTCTGCCAAAGGACCGGAGGATGGCATGCAAGACACTGCGAGGTTAACGACATTATTAAGAGAAGCCTTACCACAGCCGGTTGTCCAGCAGAGAGAGAGCCCCGTTACCTAATGTCCCGCAACTCTGATGAGCCTGTCGGTCGTCCAGATGGAATCACGGTGAACCACTGTAAGAATGGTAAACAGTTGGTGTGGGACTACACTTGCGTTTCAACTTTAGCCAACACCTATGTTGACTTCAGTGCTACACAAGCAGGAGGTGCTGCCAATCTCCGGGAAACAGCCAAGTCACGTAAACACAGAGACCTTGAGCACCACTACAAATTTTGTCCCCATTGTCTTAGAGACACTTGGTGCCTGGGGTAAAAGTGCTGTTAGTTTTTTTGAAGGAGTTGGGGTCCAAGTTAATTGAAACTACTAGAGACCCTAGAGCTGCCAGTTTTCTCTTTCAGCGCCTTAATGTGGCGATCCATAGAGGAAATGCTCACTGCGTTCATGGATCCTGCCCGCCATCTGAGGAGCTGGAAGAGCTCTACAACTTGTGACAAGTAGCCTTGTACCCTGCATGTAACCAATGTTGTATCCCTTTTTGTGTAATGAAATTTTCAAATAAAGTTAGAAATATATACATACATACCAAAAGAATAGAGGTGGTAGGAGAAAAAAATATTAAAGTGTTCAGTGAAGATCCACAAGGTCTTCTTTGAGTACTCTTTATTTTCTTCTCCGAGGCTATGGGTCCCTACACTTGTACCAGAGGTGGTACGCCTTCTAGGTAAAAAAAAATATATATATACATACATATACATGCATACATACATACATACATACACATACATATATATACACATACATACATATATATACACACACACATATATATATATATATATATATATATATATATATATATATATATATATATATATATATATATATATATATATATATATATATATATATATGTCGTACCTAGTAGCCAGAACTCACTTCTCAGCCTACTATGCATGGCCCGATTTGCCTAATAAGCCTAGTTTTCATGAATTAATGTTTTTTCGACAACCTAACCTACCTAACCTAACCTAACCTAACGTTTTCGGCTACCTAACCTAACCTAACCTATAAAGATAGGTTAGGTTAGGTTAGGTAGGGGTTGGTTAGGTTCGGTCATATATCTACGTTAATTTTAACTCCAATAAAAAAAAATTAACCTCATACATAATGAAATGGGTAGCTTTATCATTTCATAAGAAAAAAATTAGAGAAAATATATTAATTCAGTAAAACTTGGCTAATTAGGCAAATCGGGCCTCGCATAGTAGGCTGAGAAGTGAGTTCTGGCTACTAGGTACGACATATATATATATATATATATATATATATATATATATATGTCGTACCTAGTAGCCAGAACGCACTTCTCTGCCTACTATGCAAGGCCCGATTTACCTAATAAGCCAAGTTTTCATGAATTAATTGTTTTTTGACTACCTAACCTACCTAACCTAACCTAACCTAACTTTTTCGGCTACCTAACCTAACCTAACCTATAAAGATAGGTTAGGTTAGGTTAGGTAGGGTTGGTTAGGTTCGGTCATATATCTACGTTAATTTTAACTCCAATAACAAAAAATTGACCTCATATGTAATGAAATGGGTAGCTTTATCATTTCATAAGAAAAAATTGGAGAAAATATATTAATTCAGGAAAACTTGACTTATTAGGCAAATCGGGCCTTGCATAGTAGGCCGAGAAGTGCGTTCTGGCTACTAGGTACGACATATATATATATATATATATATATATATATATATATATATGTCGTACCTAGTAGCCAGAACGCACTTTTTGGCCTACTATGCAAGACCAAATTTGCCTAATAAGCCAAGTTTTCCTGAATTAATATATTTTCTCAAATTTTTTTCTTATGAAATGATAAAGATACCCATTTCATTATGTAAGAGGTAAAATTTTTTTTATTGGAGTTAAAATTAACTTAGATATATGACCGAACCTAACCAACCCTACCTAACCTAACCTAACCTATCTTTATAGGTTAGGTTTGGTTAGGTAGTCGAAAAAGTTAGGTTAGGTTAGGTTAGGTAGGTTAGGTAGTCGAAAAACAATTAATTCATGAAAACTTGGCTTATTAGGCAAATTGGCCCTTGCATAGTAGGCTGAGAAGTGCGTTCTGGCTACTAGGTACGACATATATATATATATATATATATATATATATATATAAAAGTTTGTGAGGGTACCACCTCTGGTGCCAATGTGGGGACCCATAGCCTCGGAGAAGAAAATAAAAAGTATTCAGAGGAGACCTTGTGGTTTCTCACTGAACACTAATATTATCTTCTCCTACCACCCCCATTCTTTTGTATGTACACATATATATTTACTTTATTTGAACTTTGTTACAAAAAAGGAGTTACATATAGGTTACAAAGATGGTTGTCATAGGTTGTCGAGTTCCTCCAGCTCCTCAGATGGCGGGCAGGAACCCTGGATGCAGTGCGCATTTCCCCTCTGTATCGCCACACTGAGGCGCTGGAAAAGAAAGCTTGCAGCTCTCGGGTCCCTTGTTGTTTCAATGAGCCTAGAACCCAGTTCCTTCAAAAAACTGGTAGCACTTTTACCCCAGGCGCCGAGCGTCTCAGAAGCAATGGGGACAAAATTGTAGTGGTGATCCAGTTCTCTATACTTACGGGATTTGGCTGCTTCCCTGTGGGTGGCAGCGCCACCTGGTTGTGCAACACTGAGGTTAATGTAGGTGTTAGCCAGGGTTGATACGCACGTGTAGTCCCATACCAACTGCTTGCCATTCTTCCAGGGGTTCACTGTGATACCATCTGGGCGACCAATAAGAGCATCAGAGTTACGGGGCGTTAGGTAACGGGGCTCTCTTTCAGCTGGGCATCCAGCTGTGGTGAGGCTCCTCTTGATGATGTCGTTAACTTCGCTGTGCCTCGAGTGCCATCCCCCTGTGCTTTGGCAGAGTAGGCCATGGTGACCGTACCTGTCAGCCACCACCTCGCCGCAAATACACCTATATCTGGTGTGGATTGGGGCAGCAAGGCGGAGGGCCACAGCAATTCGGAGGGCGTGTGGTGTGAGACGCGTGCCAGTTGCCGACATTGGGGTTGCTAACAGGAAATCCCCTGCATGTGGTGCTGCTACTGCTGTGAGGCGAGCAATGTCGTGTTGTGTTGTTGCAGCACCCAGGCACTCTGCAGCAACTTGGTCTACAATGGGACCATCCCAGCTGGATTGCTTGTGGGATTTTGGGGATGGTGGTTGAGGTGATTGGCCTGCACGAGAGGCCCACTCTGTGGCACAGCGTGTAAAATTGGGATCATGTACACCTGCCAGCTGATGTAAGTGGGCAGGTAGAATTTCCTTCACAAGGTCGTCGGATGCTGATAAGGAGGACAGGAAGGCTGGAACAGCGATTTGCGTTGCTGTTCGAACTCCGAGGCCCCCAAGTCTTACGGGAAGAGAGGCTTGTTTCCACTGTAGGTCATCGAGAGAGAGGTTAAGGGCTTTTTCTAGCATTGATTTCAGTAACCGGTCATACTCACTTAGTTTTTGGCTACTGTAAGATGGTGAACACCTCAGAAAGTAGGTTAACCTGGGGAGGGACAGACATCTGGTGATGAGGTAGAGTGCATCATGAGCATCAATATCCTCAATCCTCCCATCCATCCTCTTAAGGTCGGCGATTTTCTTATCAAGGACCTCATCGATGGCTTTCAACCCCAGGGGAGCTCCTAGGAGTGTGCTGTCTTCAGGTTTAGTTTTATGGATATTTGGCAGAAGACCCTCTATTCTCTCTACGATGCCCTGGTTGGAACATATTATTTCACATTTAGAAGGGTTATATATATATATATATATATATATATATATATATATATATATATATATATATATATATATATATATATATATATATATATATATATATATATGTCGTACCTAATAGCCAGAACGCACTTCTCAGCCTACTATTCAAGGCCCGATTTGCCTAATAAGCCAAGTTTTCATGAATTAATGTTTTTTCGTCTACCTAACCTACCTAACCTAACCTAACCTAGCTTTTTTTGGCTACCTAACCTAACCTTACCTATAAATATAGGTTAGGTTAGGTTAGGTAGGGTTGGTTAGGTTCGGTCATATATCTACGTTAATTTTAACTCCAATAAAAAAAAATTGACCTCATACATAGATAAAAGGGTTGCTTTATCATTTCATAAGAAAAAAATTATAGTAAATATATTAATTCAGGAAAACTTGGCTTATTAGGCAAATCGGGCCTTGAATAGTAGGCTGAGAAGTGAGTTCTGGCTACTAGGTACGACATATATATATATATATATATATATATATATATGTCGTACCTAGTAGCCAGAACTCACTTCTCAGCCTACTATGCAAGGCCCGATTTGCCTAATAAGCCAAGTTTTCATGAATTAATGTTTTTTCGTCTACCTAACCTACCTAACCTAACCTAACCTAGCTTTTTTTGGCTACCTAACCTAACCTTACCTATATATATAGGTTAGGTTAGGTTAGGTAGGGTTGGTTAGGTTCGGTCATATATCTACGTTAATTTTAACTCCAGTAAAAAAAATTGACCTCATACATAGTGAAAAGGGTAGCTTTATCATTTCATAAGAAAAAAATTATAGTAAATATATTAATTCAGGAAAACTTGGCTTATTAGGCAAATCGGGCCTTGAATAGTAGGCTGAGAAGTGAGTTCTGGCTACTAGGTACGACATATATATATATATATATATATATATATATATATATATATATATATATATATATATATATATATATATATATAGTGGCGTTCTGGCTACTAGGTACGACATATATATATATATATATATATATATATATATATATATATATATATATATATATATATATATATATATGTCGTACCTAGTAGCCAGAACGCACTTCTCAGCCTACTATGCAAGGCCCGATTTGCCTAATAAGCCAAGTTTTCCTGAATTAATATATTTTCTCTATTTTTTTTCTTATGACATGATAAAGCTACCCATTTCATTATGTATGAGGCCAATTTTTTGTTATTGGAGTTAAAATTAACGTAGATATATGACCGAACCTAACCAACCCTACCTAACCTAACCTAACCTATCTTTATAGGTTAGGTTCGGTTAGGTAGCCGAAAAAGGTAGGTTAGGTTAGGTTAGGTAGGTTAGGTAGTCGAAAAAACATTAATTCATGAAAACTTGGCTTATTAAGCAAATCGGGCCTTGCATAGTAGGCTGAGAAGTGCGTTCTGGCTACTAGGTACGACATATATATATATATATATATATATATATATATATATATATATATATATGTCGTCTACGTCACTATATATATACGTCACTATATATATATATATATATATATATATATATAGTCACTATATATATATATATATATAGTGACGAGAAATGTAGGTGTTAAGGCAGTCTTCTCTATGGCTAGTGGAAATGCCAATCACATTAGAAAAAAAAAGGAGAGAAAAAAAATGTTGACTGCTTGGCGGTTGTCTCCTGTGGTAAAGTGAGAGGGAAAAACACGCAAAACAAATCTTATAAATAATGAATTTTAATTTACTTTAAACAAATAGAAACAAAATAAAGATAATCCCTTGGCTATGTACAGTGCAGATCAAAAACTAGAGACAAAGACAAAACACAATATAAAATAAAAAAATTATTACATTACTCTACAATAAGCAGGACAAAAATTAGTTAACGGTGCTGAGAATAGGGAGCTGGCTGAGACCTCTACTTATATACATGACATATGCTTAGATAGAAATGTCAGCTCTAGAGCACAAGAATATTCTGAGGCCAACTGCTCATGCGAGACTATATATAGGCGATGCAAAGGGCGCTGGCGTCGCTGATTCACTAATGGGGAGAGTGTTGGTTTGAAGTGGTCGTTTGGTGATCGACGAGGTGGTGCACCCACAGTAAAGGAGGGGGGTGAGGAGTGAGAGTAAGGTAGTGTTCTCCCTGTAGAGACGTCTGTTATTCCACTATTATATATTCTTGAATGTGGTAACTTGATGTTGCAGACGTATAGAAGTAACGCGATATAGGAAAGAGCAGGCTAAATCTCTCTTGAAAGAGATTACTATATATATTATATATATATATATATATATATATATATATATATATATATATATATATATATATATATATATATAATGTGAAAACTTTTAACACATTAAAATTCAGGACAATTTGGCTTATTAGGCAAATCGGGCTTTGCATAGTAGGCTGAAAAGTGCGTTCTAGCTACTAAGTACGACATATATATATATATATATATATATATATATATATATATATATATATATGTCGTACCTAGTAGCCAGAACTCACTTCTCAGCCTACTATTCAAGGCCCGATTTGCCTAATAAGCCAAGTTTTCCTGAATTAATATATTTACTATATTTTTTTTCTTATGAAATGATAAAGCTACCCTTTTCACTATGTATGAGGTCATTTTTTTTTTATTGGAGTTAAAATTAACGTAGATATATGACTGAACCTAACCAACCCTACCTAACCTAACCTAACCTATATATATAGGTAAGGTTAGGTTAGGTAGCCAAAAAAAGCTAGGTTAGGTTAGGTTAGGTAGGTTAGGTAGACGAAAAAACATTAATTCATGAAAACTTGGCTTATTAGGCAAATCGGGCCTTGCATAGTAGGCTCAGAAGTGAGTTCTGGCTACTAGGTACGACATATATATATATATATATATATATATATATATATATATATATATATATGTCGTACCTAGTAGCCAGAACGCACTTCTCAGCCTACTATGCAAGGCCCGATTTGCCTAATAAGCCGAGTTTTCCTGAATTAATATATTTTCTCTAATTTTTTTCTTATGAAATGATAAAGCTACCCATTTCATTATATATGAGATCAATTTTTTTTATTGGAGTTAAAATTAACGTAGATATATGACTAAACCTAACCAACCCTACCTAACCTAACCTAACCTATCTTTATAGGTTAGGTTAGGTTAGGTAGCCGAAAAAGTTAGGTTAGGTTAGGTTAGGTAGGTTAGGTTGTCGAAAAACAATTAATTCATGAAAACTTGGCTTATTAGGCAAATCGGGCCTTGCATAGTAGGCTGAGAAGTGCGTTCTGGCTACTAGGTACGACATATATATATATATATATATATATATATATATATATATATATATATATATATATATATATATATATATATATATATATATATATATATATATGTCGTACCTAGTAGCCAGAACGCACTTCTCAGCCTACTATACAAGGCCCGATTTGCCTAATAAGCCAAGTTTTCCTGAATTAATATATTTTCTCTAATTTTTTTTCTTATGAAATGATAAAGCTACCCATTTCATTATGTATGAGGTCAATTTTTTTTTATTGGAGTTAAAATTAACGTAGATATATGACGGAACCTAACCAACCCTACCTAACCTAACCTAACCTATCTTTATAGGTTAGGTTAGGTTAGGTAGCCGAAAAAGTTAGGTTAGGTTAGGTTAGGTAGGTTAGGTTGTCGAAAAACAATTAATTCATGAAAACTTGGCTTATTAGGCAAATCGGGCCTTGCATAGTAGGCCTAGAAGTGCATTCTGGCTACTAGGTACGACATATATATATATATATATATATATATATATATATATATATATATATATATATATATATATATATATGTCGTACCTAGTAGCCAGAACGCACTTCTCAGCCTACTATGCAAGGCCCGATTTGCCTTATAAGCCAAGTTTTCCTGAATTAATATATTTTTTCTATTTTTTTTCTTATGAAATGATAAAGCTACCCATTTCGTTATGTATGAGGTCAATTTTTTTTATTGGAGTTAAAATTAACGTAGATATATGACCGAACCTAACCAACCCTACCTAACCTAACCTAACCTATCTTTATAGGTTAGGTTTGGTTAGGTAGCCGAAAAAGTTAGGTTAGGTTAGGTTAGGTAGGTTAGGTAGTCGAAAAACAATTATTTCATGAAAACTTGGCTTATTAGGCAAATCGGGCCTTGCATAGTAGGCAGAGAAGTGCGTTCTGGCTACTAGGTACGACATATATATATATATATATATATATATATATATATATATATATATATATATATATATATATATATATATATATGTCGTACCTAGTAGCCAGAACTCACTTCTCAGCCTACTATGCGAGGCCCGATTTGCCTAATAAGCCAAGTTTTACTGAATTAATATATTTTCTCTAATTTTTTTCTTATGAAATGATAAAGCTACCCATTTCATTATGTATGAGGTCAATTTTTTTTTATTGGAGTTAAAATTAACGTAGATATATGACCGAACCTAACCAACCCTACCTAACCTAACCTAACCTATCTCTATAGGTTAGGTTAGGTTAGGTAGCCGAAAACGTTAGGTTAGGTTAGGTTAGGTAGGTTAGGTTGTCGAAAAAACATTAATTCATGAAAACTAGGCTTATTAGGCAAATCAGGCCTTGCATAGTAGGCTGAGAAGTGAGTTCTGGCTATTAGGTACGACATATATATATATATATATATATATATATATATATATGTCGTACCTAGTAGCCAGAATGCACTTTTCGGCCTACTATGCAAGGCCCTATTTGCCTAATAAGCCAAGTTTTCCTGAATTATTATATTTTCTTTAATTTTTTTCTTATGAAATGATAAAGCTACCCATTTCATTGTGTATGAGGTCAATTTTTTTGATTGGAGTTAAAATTAACGTAGATATATGACCGAACCTAACCAACCCGACCTAACCTAACCTAACCTATCTTTAGAGGTTAGGTTAGGTTAGGTAGCCAAAAAAGGTAGGTTAGGTTAGGTTAGGTAGGTTAGGTAGTCGAAAAACAATTAATTCATGAAAACTTGGCTTATTAGGCAAATCGGGCCTTGCATAGTAGGCTGAGAAGTGCGTTCTGGCTACTAGGTACGACATATATATATATATATATATATATATATATATATATATATATATATATATATATATATATATATATATATATATATATATATATTTATATATATATATATATATATATATATATATATATATATATATATATATATATATATATATATATATATATATATATATAAATCGTGTGTGCACCTGTGTGTGTGTGCCCCTCGTGTGCCCCCCCCCCCCCTCCACCACCCCCGCCCGCCATCTTCCCCCACCCCGCTACCTGCGCCCGACCCAGCCAGCCGCCCATCAACACTCAGCCTACCCACACACGGTGCCCAGGCCATGCCCAACTCCCCCAGGAGGGTAATGCTTGCCGTGTTACTCTCCACCTGGGAAGGAGAGGGTGCACTCAGGGGGCAGCCAGGCATCATCACATCTAGGCATGGCACATGTCGCACCTGACACACAGCCTCTTTCCAGCCAAGAAGATGGCCACCCAAGAGGAAACTGTCAAGTGTGTGACAGACGGTATCGTCTCAATTCAAATGGAACTGTCCGCTATCACTATGTCAATTCAGGTGGTTGTCTAGGGTCTAGGCGCCTGCCCCGGGGCAGTGACGATGGACAACCTGCTGCAGGAGCGAGGAACAATACCTCCCTCAACTTCATTTCAGCAGATAATCTGCTTGAAGCAGTCAAAGCGACGTCCACCAGGACCTTGCCCCACATCCCCAAGGCTGCCCATCATCAAGCAGCAGCCAAACTCACCAGTCTGCTGACAAAGGTCAACAATGCTCCCAGAACCTCTGGATCGTGGCACAATCTCCTTCTATTTGGGAATGCATGCCTAGCATTACTGCCCAGGAGAGACAAGTCATTAGCAACCTCTGTAATTAGGGCACTTAATGAATTCCCCCGAGCAGACAACCTGGTCCGCCTCCCTCCTCGTGCCAAGAACACCAGCCGCAGGACGACCAACAATAACTCACCTGAGAACCACAAAATGAGAGCACAGATCACCAGGAAAATAGAAGAGGGCAATACCTCAGGTGCCATCAGAATCATGACCAGCGATGACACTATTGCCCCCAGGAACGCCACGACAGCAGAGGCTCTTCAAGACAAACACCCACCCAGAGCCCCCGACAGCAGCAGGGATCCCCAGGAAAACAATACTGGCATAGAACCCTTGACTGTTCGAGAATCTGAGGTGTACAAAGCAGCCATGTCTTTCCCAACAGGTTCAGCAGGGGGCTTTACAGGCCTAAGACCCCAGCACATCAAACAAATGCTGAACCCGGTGCTTGGAGATGCTGCAAAGGACCTTCTAGTGGAACTTACCAGATTCTCCAACATGTGTTTGGCTGGCGGCATCCCTGAGGACATCAGGCCTGTCTTTTATGGAGCAACACTCTGTGCTCTGAAGAAGAAGGATAGGGGTATCAGGCCCATTGCCGTTGGCAACACCCTCCGACGCCTTGTAGCTAAGGCTGCAGTGAGATCTATCAGCCAAGAAGCAGCCACCTTGCTGAAACCTCGTCAGCTCGGGTTTGGGATTCCCCTAGGTTGTGAAGCTGCAGCACATGCAGTGCGGGCTTACATTGTTGATCTCCCGGACCAGAAGGCACTAGTAAAGTTTGACTTCAAAAATGCCTTAATCAAGTCAGACGAGACGCTGTCCTCAGGGCTGTACACAACCATTTCCGTCCCCTTTACCCATTCATCCGATCGTGCTACAGTGGGGACTCTAAGCTTCTTTTTGGGGAGCATGAAATAAACTCCTGTGAAGGTGTCCAACAAGGTGACCCCTTAGCCCCCCTCCTTTTCTGCCTAGCTATCAAAGAGGTCACTGATAGTCTGACAAGCGAGCTAAACATCTGGTACCTGGATGATGGCACTCTAGCTGGAACTCCGGAAACCATTTTGGAGGATATAAGGAAAATCCAGGAGCAGGGAGCAGCCTTAGGCCTCATTCTCAATGCATCCAAATGTGAAATAATCTCCCGCAATCCAGACATCACTGGGCAAATACAAAATGTTCTTCCAGACATTCTCGTTGTCGAGCCACCGGACTGCACTCTCCTGGGTGCCCCCATTGGCCCACGAGCAATCGAGGAGGTCCTGGTTGCAAAAATCACTGACCTAAAGAGAATGCAGGACAGGATTGACAAGATTGATGCCCATGATGCTCTCTTTCTCCTTACAAGATGCCTGTCTCTCCCTAAGTTGACCTACTTTCTGAGATGTTCTCCATCCTACAGCAGCCCTATGTTAAATGTGTATGACACCCTTCTGAGGTCCATGCTGGTGAAAGTCCTGAACCTGCCATTGGACGACTCTCAGTGGGAGCAAGCAACCCTTCCTGTAAGACTCGGCGGCCTTGGTGTCCGCACAGCCTCCCAAATTGCTCAACCAGCCTTCATTTCCTCCTCTCATGCATCGCACGACCTCGTCAGAGATATTTTACCTGCAACCCTGAGAGATTCAGCAGGAATACACGATCCTGCTTTCACTGAATGTTCAAATCAGTGGGATGTTCTTGCAGCCCCAGCAACCATTATAGAGCCAACAAAACAACACAAACAGTCCGGCTGGGACCACCCTCTGGTGGAAAAAGTAGCTGATGCCATGCTCAGCGTCGCAACATCAGACAAGGAGAAAGCCCGCCTCAGAGCAGTGCGTGCCCCCCATGCAGGAGACTTCCTCCTGGCAGTACCCATGTCAGCAATGGGCATGCGCCTAGATCCAGAATCCCTTCGTGTAGCAGTGGCCCTCCGCCTTGGTGCCCCAATTCACACTGAATACAAGTGTATTTGCAACAGGGTGGAAGCAGACCAATACGGACTGCATGGGTTGCATTGCGGAAGCACAAAGGGCTGGCATGCAAGACACAATGAGGTCAATGACATCATCAAGAGAAGCCTCGTCTCGGCTGGGTGCCCAGCGGAGAGAGAACCTCGCATCCTAGGGGTCCAAAACCCGGATTTCCCCGCACTTCGCCCTGATGGCATCACCATATACTCATGGAAGGAGGGTAGACAGTTGGTGTGGGACTACACATGTGTATCCACCCTGGCTGACACCTATGTACACTTCGGAGCTGATCAAGCAGGTGGGGCGGCCAACCACAGGGAAACAGCAAAATCACTCAAGTACAGGCGACTGGAAGGTCAATACCTCTTTGTTCCCATAGCGTCTGAGACGCATGGCCCCTGGGGCAAGAGTGCCTTGGGATTTCTCAAGGAATTGGGTTCCAAGCTCATTGACGTCACCAGAGACCCAAGGGCTTCCAGTTTTTTATTTCAGCGTCTCAGTGTGGCGATCCAGAGGGGAAATGCTTGCTGCGTCCTCGGTTCCTGTCCAGAAGCGGAGGAGCTTCAAGAGATCCATAACCTTTAGGCATTTGTCTTGTATGTTTTGTAACCTTTAAATACACAATAAAGGAAAAAAAAAAAAGGAAGGGGATGGTAGGAGAAAAACACACAGAAACTGTATTGGAGGGGACCTACATTCCCTCCAATGCGTTATGTGTGGTTTCCTCCGAGGCTATGGGTCCCCCTTCTTCCAGCCAGAGGTGGTACTCTTTTTTTAAATATATATATATATATATATATATATATATATATATATATATATATATATATATATATATATATATATATATATATATATATATATATATATATATATATATATATGTCGTACCTAGTAGCCAGAACGCACTTCTCGGCCGACTATTCAAGGCCCGATTTGCCTAATAAGCCAAGTTTTCCTGAATTAATATATTTTCTCTAATTTTTTTCTTATGAAATGATAAAGCTACCCATTTCATTATGTATGAGGTCATTTTTTTTTATTGGAGTTAAAATTAACGTAGATATATGACCGAACCTAACCAACCCTACCTAACCTAACCTAACCTATCTTTATAAGTTAGGTTAGGTTAGGTAGCCGAAAAAGTTAGGTTAGGTTAGGTTAGGTAGGTTAGGTAGTCGAAAAACAATTAATTCATGAAAACTAGGCTTATTAGGCATATCGGGCCTTGCATAGTAGGCCGAGAAGGGCGTTCTGGCTACTAGGTACGACATATATATATATATATATATATATATATATATATATATATATATATATATATATATTTTATTAAATATGACCGAAAAAGTAAGATTAATAATTCTAACACGAATTTTCTCAATCTTTCGTACATTATGCTTCACTGTTGGAGGTAAATCAAAAATCACTTCTCCAAAATTCATTTTTATTTCTAGTCTGACGCGACACGGGCGCGTTTCGTAAAACTTATTACATTTTCAAAGACTTCACAAATACACAACTGATTAGAACTTGCGTTTCCCTGATTTTATATCTACATTTGAGTGAGGTGGGAAGGGTGATGTGGCATTACATTTGAGTGAGGTGGGAAGGATGATGTGGCATTAACACAAGACAGAACACTAGAGGATATTAATAGGGTATTAAAAGTATCAACACAAGACAGAACACGAAACAATGGATATTGAATAGAAGTGTTTGTAGAAAGCCTATTGGTCCATATTTCTTGATGCTTCTATATTGGAGCGGAGTCTTGAGGTGGGTAGAATATAGTTGCACAACTATATTCTACCCACCTCAAGACTCCGCTCCAATATAGAAGCATCAAGAAATATGGACCAATAGGCTTTCTACAAACACTTCTATTCAATATCCATTGTTTCGTGTTCTGTCTTGTGTTGATACTTTTAATACCCTATTAATATCCTCTAGTGTTCTGTCTTGTGTTAATGCCACATCATCCTTCCCACCTCACTCAAATGTAATGCCACATCACCCTTCCCACCTCACTCAAATGTAGATATAAAATCAGGGAAACGCAAGTTCTAATCAGTTGTGTATTTGTGAAGTCTTTGAAAATGTAATAAGTTTTACGAAACGTGCCCGTGTCGCGTCAGACTAGAAATAAAAATGAATTTTGGAGAAGTGATTTTTGATTTACCTCCAACAGTGAAGCATAATGTACGAAAGATTGAGAAAATTCGTGTTAGAATTATTAATCTTACTTTTTCGGTCATATTTAATAAAATATGTCTACAGGAAAGACTGCTACCAAAATATATATATATATATATATATATATATATATATATATATATATATATATATATATATATATATATATATATATATATATATATATATATATATATTAGTATATTTTGGTAGCAGTCTTTCCTGTAGACATATATTATTAAATATGACCGAAAAAGTAAGATTAATAATTCTAACACGAATTTTCTCAATCTTTCGTACATTACGCTTCACTGTTGGAGGTAAATCAAAAATTAATTCTCCAAAATTCATTTTTATTTCTAGTCTGACGCGACACGGGCGCGTTTCGTAAAACTTATTACATTTTCAAAGACTTTAGTTCACAAATACACAACTGAATAGAACTTACGTATCTCCGATTTTATATCTACATTTGAGTGAGGTGGGAGGGGTGATGTGTCATTAACACAAGACAGAACAAGAAGGGATATTAATAGGGTATTAAAAGTATCAACACAAGACAGAACACAAACAATGGGTATTGAATAGAAGTGTTTGTAGAAAGCCTATTGGTCCATATTTCTTGATGCTTCTATATTGGAGCGGAGTCTTGAGGTGGGTAGAATATAGTTGTGCAATAATTGGCTGTTGATTGCTGGTGTTGACTTCTTGATGTGTAGTGCCTCGCAAACGTCAAGCCGCCTGCTATCGCTGTATCTATCGATGATTTCTGTGTTGTTTACTAGGATTTCTCTGGCGATGGTTTGGTTGTGGGAAGAGATTATATGTTCCTTAATGGAGCCCTGTTGCTTATGCATCGTTAAACGCCTAGAAAGAGATGTTGTTGTCTTGCCTATATACTGGGTTTTTTGGAGCTTACAGTCCCCAAGTGGGCATTTGAAGGCATAGACGACGTTAGTCTCTTTTAAAGCGTTCTGTTTTGTGTCTGGAGAGTTTCTCATGAGTAGGCTGGCCGTTTTTCTGGTTTTATAGTAAATCGTCAGTTGTATCCTCTGATTTTTGTCTGTAGGGATAACGTTTCTATTAACAATATTAACAAGACAAAAATCAGAGGATACAACTGACGATTTACTATAAAACCAGAAAAACGGCCAGCCTACTCATGAGAAACTCTCCAGACACAAAACAGAACGCTTTAAAAGAGACGAACGTCGTCTATGCCTTCAAATGCCCACTTGGGGACTGTAAGCTCCAAAAAACCCAGTATATAGGCAAGACAACAACATCTCTTTCTAGGCGTTTAACGATGCATAAGCAACAGGGCTCCATTAAGGAACATATAATCTCTTCCCACAACCAAACCATCGCCAGAGAAATCCTAGTAAACAACACAGAAATCATCGATAGATACAGCGATAGCAGGCGGCTTGACGTTTGCGAGGCACTACACATCAAGAAGTCAATACCAGCAATCAACAGCCAATTATTGCACAACTATATTCTACCCACCTCAAGACTCCGCTCCAATATAGAAGCATCAAGAAATATGGACCAATAGGCTTTCTACAAACACTTCTATTCAATACCCATTGTTTGTGTTCTGTCTTGTGTTGATACTTTTAATACCCTATTAATATCCCCTCTTGTTCTGTCTTGTGTTAATGCCACATCACCCCTCCCACCTCACTCAAATGTAAATATAAAATCGGAGATACGTAAGTTCTATTCAGTTGTGTATTTGTGAACTAAAGTCTTTGAAAATGTAATAAGTTTTACGAAACGCGCCCGTGTCGCGTCAGACTAGAAATAAAAATGAATTTTTTAGAATTAATTTTTGATTTACCTCCAACAGTGAAGCGTAATGTACGAAAGATTGAGAAAATTCGTGTTAGAATTATTAATCTTACTTTTTCGGTCATATTTAATAATATATGTCTACAGGAAAGACTGCTACCAAAATATACTAATATATATATATATATATATATATATATATATATATATATATATATATATGTCGTACCTAGTAGCCAGAACGCACTTCTCTGCCTACTATGCAAGGCCCGATTTGCCTAATAAGCCAAGTTTTCATGAATTAATTGTTTTTCGACTACCTAACCTACTTAACCTAATCTAACCTAACTTTTTCGGCTACCTAACCTAACCTAACCTATAGAGATAGGTTAGGTTAGGTTAGGTAGGGTTGGTTAGGTTCGGTCATATATCTACGTTAATTTTAACTCCAATAAAAAAAATTAACCTCATACATAATGAAATGGGTAGCTTTATCATTTTATAAGAAAAAAATTACAGAAAATATATTAATTCAGGAAAACTTGGCTTATTAGGCAAATCGGGCCTCGCATAGTAGGCTGAGAAGTGCGTTCTGGCTACTAGGTACGACATATATATATATATATATATATATATATATATATATATATATATATATATATATATATATATATATATATTAGTATATTTTGGTAGCAGTCTTTCCTGTAGACATATATTATTAAATATGACCGAAAAAGTAAGATTAATAATTCTAACACGAATTTTCTCAATCTTTCGTACATTTCGTTTCACTGTTGGAGGTAAATCAAAAATCAATTCTCCAAAATTCATTTTTATTTCTAGTCTGACGAGACACGAGCGCGTTTCGTAAAACTTATTACATTTTCAAAGACTTTAGTTCACAAATACACAACTGAATAGAACTTACGCATCTCCGATTTTATATCTACATTTGAGTGAGGTGGAAGGGATGATGTGGCATTAACACAAGACAGAACAAGATATGGTATTAATAGGGTATTAATTTCATCAACAAAGACAGAACACGAAACAATGGATATTGAATAGAAGTGTTTGTAGAAAGCCTATTGGTCCATATTTCTTGATGCTTCTATATTGGAGCGGAGTCTTGAGGTGGGTAGAATATAGTTGTGCAATAATTGGCTGTTGATTGCTGGTGTTGACTTCTTGATGTGTAGTGCCTCGCAAACGTCAAGCCGCCTGCTATCGCTGTATCTATCGATGATTTCTGTGTTGTTTACTAGGATTTCTCTGGCGATGGTTTGGTTGTGGGAAGAGATTATATGTTCCTTAATGGAGCCCTGTTGCTTATGCATCGTTAAACGCCTAGAAAGAGATGTTGTTGTCTTGCCTATATACTGGGTTTTTTGGAGCTTACAGTCCCCAAGAGGGCATTTGAAGGCATAGACGACGTTAGTCTCTTTTAAAGCGTTCTGTTTTGTGTCTGGAGAGTTTCTCATGAGTAGGCTGGCCGTTTTTCTGGTTTTATAGTAAATCGTCAGTTGTATCCTCTGATTTTTGTCTGTAGGGATAACGTTTCTATTAACAATATCTTTCAGGACCCTTTCCTCCGTTTTATGAGCTGTGGAAAAGAAGTTCCTGTAAAATAGTCTAATAGGGGGTATAGGTGTTGTGTTAGTTGTCTCTTCAGAGGTTGCATGGCTTTTCACTTTCCTTCTTATGATGTCTTCGACGAAACCATTGGAGAAGCCGTTATTGCCTTACCCTACAGAGTTCTTCGTCGACTTGCTTCCATTCTGAGCTGTGGCTGAGAGCACGGTCGACATATGCGTTAACAACATTCCTCTTGTACCTGTCTGGGCAGTCGCTGTTGGCATTTAGGCACATTCCTATGTTTGTTTCCTTAGTGTAGACTGCAGTGTGGAAACCTCCGCCCTTTTCCATGACTGTTACATCTAGAAAGGGCAGCTTCCCATCCTTTTCCATCTTGTAAGTGAAATGCAGCACGGAACTCTGCTCAAATGCCTCCTTCAGCTCCTGCAGATGTCTGACATCAGGTACCTGTGTAAAAATGTCGTCAACATACCTGCAGTATATGGCCGGTTTCAAGTTCATGTCGACTAAGACTTTTTGCTCGATGGTTTCCATGTAGAAGATTGCAAACAGGACACCTAGGGGACAACCCATGGCGACCCCATCTACTTGCTTATACATGTGCCCATCCGGGCTCAAGAAGGGTGCCTCTTTAGTACAAGCTTGGAGTAGTTTCCTCAGAATATTTTCTGGTATGTCAATGATTGATTGAGTACGAAAGGTTGAGAAAATTCGTGTTAGAATTATTAATCTTACTTTTTCGGTCATATTTAATAATATATATATATATATATATATATATATATATATATATATATATATATATATATATATATATATATATATATATATATATATATATATATATATATATATATACATATATATATATATATATATATATATATATATATATATATATATTATATATATATATATATATATATATATATATATATTATATATATATATATATATATATATATTTATATATATATATATATATATATATATATATATATATATATATATCTATATATATATATATATATATATATATATATATATATATATATATATATATATATATATATATATATATATATATATTAGTATATTTTGGTAGCAGTCTTTCCTGTAGACATATATTATTAAATATGACCGAAAAAGTAAGATTAATAATTCTAACACGAATTTTCTCAATCTTTCGTACATTTCTTTTCACTGTTGGAGGTAATTCAAAAATCAATTCTCCAAAATTCATTTTTATTTCTAGTCTGACACGACACGAGCGCGTTTCGTAAAACTTATTACATTTTCAAAGACTTTAGTTTACAAATACACAACTGAATAGACCTTCACATCTCCGGTTTTGTTTATATCTACATTTGAGTGAGGTGGATGGGGTGAGGTGGCATTAATATCCCTATTGACAATCATCCCAATTGTCTCGTGTTTACCAACGTACCTGTGGACGAGACAATCGGGATAATAGCCGACAGAGTGTATCGTGATCCAGCCTTTACTCCTCTTGACATACACGAAAATATCCTAAGAAAACTAATCCAAGCTTGTACTAAAGAGGCACCCTTCTTGAGGCCGGATGGGCACATGTTGTTACGGTGCCCTCTCCTATCTCTTTCGTTTGCCTGCTTTAAGAGTCATATCAGCTCTCCCTACTGATTCTCTGAGGTTCAGGGAGCCTAATAATATATGTGGCGACCAGACCGACTGCCAGTAAAGGGAAGGAAGTTACATTATAAGTTGTAAATAAAGGGAAATTGGCGCCCTGTTATAAAACGAAAGAGTATCCCCTAATGCAGATATGACCTTTTGGAAGGGACACTAGCCGATCGCGGATTGGCCGACTTCGGTCGCGGGCGACAAATCAGGGCCCGCCATGACGTCACCGAGTGCCTCGGGTGGCGCCAACGTCAGAAGTGACCCGACCTTGGAAGCGACAGGACGCACCTCGGTCTGCTCTCAAGAATTAGAGGCTCTACAAGCCTTTCTTGGTGGATTAGTGCTGGCTATTGCAGCCCATCGGATATATTAGAGACCCCGCGCTTCTGGGAAGCAAAAGGAACCAAGTTTATTGAGCGAAAGAGGGCCAAACTTGGAAAATATTCGGCGACGACGCAGGGCGGCGACGTTGGACGTTGAGGGTCAGAAAAGGTGTGGCGGGCAAGCCTAGCTGTGACCGGGTCACATCCACTGAGGGTCTTGGAAGGACGACACCGTGCCTAGGACGAGGAGCAACGCCTTGTGGAAGGGGCGAGTGTGGGAAAAATAGTGATTAGCTCAGCACCCATCGATGAACTAGGATTGGGGCGGCTGAATCTCAGGGATTGGAACGGCGACGACGCGAAGGCTCCACGACACCTGAGGACCTGTGGAACGTCCTGGATCGTCAAGGATCGACCCAAGGAAGCGTGGGAACCTCACACCATCGAGGGGCAGGCGTCGTGAGCCAGGAATGTAAGGTAGATCATTTTCCCTCCCATTACCCCTTGTGTGAGTAGGCTAGTTAGGCCACAATAGTTACTTATGTATGTGGCAACAGGACATTAATACTTTAGTAGTAGAGTAGGCTGCAAGGCAGCTTGTGTCCAGGACTGTCAGAGAGGACAGTGTGTATGGATGGCAGGACAGTGAAGAAGAGGCGCCGACGTGGTGAAGAGGCCCTCCAGTGAGAGTGTGGGACTCCTGTCTTTCTGCCCAGTTGAAGGAGTGTTGGAGGTCGTGGAAGAAGAGGCTGACGATCATTATCCATATTTCCATATTCATGTATTACTTGTGATTGTGTGTGTGTTCATGTAATTTGCATCAGTAAATTCACACATTTTATCACTGTGTTTAAGTGTGCCTCCATTTATGATAATTCTCTATGAGCATACACGAAGGTTATCATAGTACCACCTAGGGGACACAACGTTCTCTATAGAAGTTCTTATTGCCTGGAGGGTGGTAAAGACAGCACAGACTTTCATAAAAGTGTACCCATAGCCATCCAATCAGTATCGGTGCCTGAATGGTGGCAACTATTAACGTAGTGGCTAGAGAGAGGTAAAGCCACACAGACCTTCCTGGGAGAGTACCCTGGGCCAACAGTCTAGTAGCAGATCTATGGGAGTAGCAATCTTCTGGCTACAAACAATATATAATACACCCACTGAACTGCATTGCTGGGGTGCAGATATAATAACCCAGCTGGCGACCTTGCTAAGAAGAAGATAGAGAAGACAGGCGGGAAAGGAGTTCCTGCAACCTTTTTGTCTGGCAGGCAAGACTCAGGGAGGTTATTGTTATAAGGTAAGCCTGACTCTTCCTTCACTCCTCCACGGGTCTAGGCCGGAACTGTTAACAGCAGTTTCCCCGTGTTTGACTGAAGGGCTTCCAGGGTGAATCAGTGGCACCCCCTATTGTGGTGGAAGCAAAGACCTGCGGAGGTGGGCATTGTTGGTCCTCTCTTGTGTGACCAAGGAGACTCCCGTGAATCCCGGGAGTCGGAGGGGCTGAGTATTTGGGCCTTTGAGCCCCTAGCAGCCGAGTGCTAGCAGAGCCCCGGCCCACCACCCCCCCACGTGACAATGTATAAGCAAGTAGATGGGGTCGCCATGGGTTCTCCCCTAGGTGTCCTGTTTGCAAACTTCTACATGGGTACCATCGAGCAAAAAGTCTTAGTCGACATGAGCTTGAAACCGGCCATATACTGCAGGTATGTTGACGACATTTTTACACAGGTACGTGATGTCAGACATCTGCAGGAGCTGAAGGAGGCATTTGAGCAGAGTTCCGTGCTTTCACTTACGAGATGGAAAAGGATGGGAAGCTGCCCTCTCTAGATGTAACAGTCATGGAAAAGAGCGGAGGTTTCCACACTGCAGTCTACACTAAGGAAACGAACATAGGAATGTGCCTAAATGCCAACAGCGACTGCCCAGACAGGTACAAAAGGAGTGTTGTTAACGCATATGTCGACCGTGCTCTAAGCCACAGCTCAGAATGGAAGCAAGTCGACGAAGAACTCTGTAGGGTAAGGCAGGTCCTAGTCAACAACGGCTTCTCCAATGGTTTCATCGAAGACATCATAAGAAGGAAAGTGAAACGCCATGCAACCTCTGAAGAGACAACTAACACAACACCTATACCCCCTATTAGACTATTTTACAGGAACTTCTTTTCCACAGCTCTTAAAACAGAGGAAATGGTCCTGAAAGATATTGTTAATAGAAACGTTATCCCTACAGACAAAAGTCAAAAGGATACAACTGACGATTTACTATAAAACCAGAAAAACGGCCAGCCTACTCATGAGAAACTCTCTAGACACAAAGCAGAACGCTTTAAAGGAGACCAACGTCGTCAATGCCTTCAAATGCCCACTTGGGGACTGTAAGCTCCAAAAAACCCAGTATATAGGCAAGACAACAACATCTCTTTCTAGGCGTTTAACGATGCATAAACAACAGGGCTCCATTAAGGAACATATAATCTCTTCCCACAACCAAACCATCGCCAGAGAAATCCTAGTAAACAACACAGAAATCATCGATAGATACAGCGATAGCAGGTGGCTTGACGTTTGAGAGGCACTACACATTAAGAAGTCAACACCAGTAATCAACAGCCAATTAATGCACAACTATATTCTACCCACCTCAAGACTCCGCTCCAATATAGAAGCATCAAGAAATATGGACCAATAGGCTTTCTACAATCACTTCCATTTCAATACCCATTGTTTCGTGTTCTGTCTTGTGTTATATATATATATATATATATATATATATATATATATATATATATATATATATATATATATATATATATACTAGTTGATTTTATACCCGCATTAGGTCAGGTGATAATACAATGAAGGTGAAAAACATGGGGGGATACATAAGGGATAAACATAGGGGCTGCAGAAGGCTTATTGGCCCATACGAGGCATCTCCTATCCAAACACAAAGATTAATCCAGTGTAATTGGCCTGTTATGTTGGACATTGTCTTCTGTGTTGGCATCGATATGTTCTTGTCTTGTCCTTACTCTCATGGTGGGTAGAGTAAATAGTTCCGTGATTTGGGTGTTCATGGTAGGTCGCTCTATTCATATGTGAATTGCCTCAAGAATTTGTAATCTTCTTGAATCTTGGGTTTTGTCTATTATGCAAGTATTCTTGTTCAACATTTCTCTTGTTAGAGTAATGTCATGGGCTTGTCTCATGTGATTCCTAGGGGCACCAGATTGAAGATGGCATGTCAAACGCCTCGTCAGCTTGGTCGACGTCATACCTATGTACTTACATTGAAGGTTACATCCTTCGTGGGGGCAAGTGTACATGTATACAACGCTTGACTGCTGTAGAGGGTTCTCCGTCGGCTTCGGGCTGTTTTTGATAAGGAGTTCGGAAGTCTTCTTGGTTTTGTAGAATATTATCAGGTTTATGTTTTGGTTAGGAGTAGTGCTTTTTACTCCTTTACGGATTATTTCTTTCATTATTCTTTCCTCTTTATATGTTCACTGTGCATGGTTGATTTGTAATATAATTTTATTGGGGGTGTTGTGGTTCTGTTCTAGGTTCTGAATTATACCAACGGTCCAAGTGTCTTCTTATAGCAGCGTTTATTTCCGCGTTGCTATATCCGTTGTTCACCAATACCTGAGTTACTCTTTCAAACTCTCTACTCACGTTGCTCCATTCAGAGCAGTGGGTAAGCGCTCGACGAATATAAGCATTGAGAACACTAGCTTTGTATCTTTGGGGGCACTCACTTCTACCGTTCAGGCATAATCCTATGTTGGTGGGCTTGGTATATACGTTGGTGCTTAAAGAGGTTCCTGTTTTTGTTATTAGTACATCCAAGAATGGCAGACTGTTATTTTCACTATTTTCATGTGTAAATCGGAGTACTGACTCTCTCTCTAGGTGTCTTTTTAGGTCAATTAGTTCATCTGAGTCTTTTACTATTACGAATATGTCATCTACATAACGGCAGTATACAGTTGGTTTTTGTCTGCTACTGAAGACCCTATCTTCGATGGTTCCCATATAAAAATTAGCAAATAAAACTCCTAAGGGGGAGCCCATTGCTACTCCGTCTATTTGTAAATACATGTCTCCTTGTGGACTGATGAAAGGGGCTTCCTTTGTACATGCTTCGAGAAGACTTTTCAAGTGTGGCTCAGGTATGTCTAATTTGGGGGTGCTCTCGTCTCTGTATACTCTGTCCAGTATCATTCCTATGGTTGTGTCGACTGGGACGTTGGTAAAAAGGGATTCAACGTCCAGGGAAGCGATGATTCCATCGGGCGGGGTAGATTTGATCAATTGTAGGAAATCTGCTGATGATTGTAGACTAAACTTACTTGGAGTGTATGGAGTTAGGAGTTCATTAAGTTTCTTTGCCAGGTGATAAGTTGGGGTTGGTATTTGGCTGATTATAGGGCGTAGTGGGTTACCTGGTTTATGCGTCTTAACATTGCCGTAGGCATATCCTAAGCCATAGTCGTCTTGAAGTTTATTGAAATGCACACTACCTTTCTTTGCGTTGATTGCTGTAATTGTTTTGTGTACTTTCCGCTTAAGGTCTTCTACGGGGTTCCTCGTGATTCGTTGAAATTTGGAGTCGTCACTTAGGATGTCGCTAATTTTGTTCATGTATTCATGGGTAGGAATCAATACATATGCTGCTGTTTTGTCGGCTTTTCTTATTGTTACGTCTTTCCGATTTTTTAGTTGTTTCGCTGCTTCTTTGAGTCGTGGGGTTAAGATTGTAGATGAATATGTTCCTCGTTTTTTCCCTGCTTCTGCAAGTAGTTCAGCTTGAAGTGTGTCCGTGGTGATGACTTTTTTGTTGTCTTCTAGCTTATGGATATCGTCCAGAAGCATTTCGATTTCCAGGCGTTTTTGATGCATCTTTGGTTTAGATAAGAATTGACAATTTAGACCAAGATTTAAGAGGTCTCGTTGGTCCTGGGTAAGATCATAAGAAGTCAGGTTAAAGTAGCCATCTTTAGGACGAGGGATTTTTAGCTGCCCACCGTTTAGGGATGTTAACTTACGGAGTGTCTTTGTTTCTACAAGAGTTTTATGTTGTTGTTTCAGGTTAAATAGTTCACTGTTGATGGTTTGCTTGAGTTGGATAGGGATGTCGTACTGGGTCCATTTGTTTAACAGATGCTCCGCCTGCTCTATAAAGGTTTGGAGGGCTTCCTTCTTCTTGTTTAGTTGATGCCGAATGAGCTCTTGCCTATACCTATAGGTAAACTCTGTATTGCGGACTGCTGGGTCATGTGGGTTTATATTGGTGTATACTGGCAGCAGGTTTTCTTTCAAACATGTTTCATTGAATATGACCACATATTCTGTATTTATTATTTTTTGGTTTAGGGCTTCTATCCCTCTAACTATTTTCTTAGCATCAGGGCTTAATTGGAATAGGAGTTCTCCAAAACTCATTTTCGTACTTTTAAGGTGAAGAAAAGAAGTGATTTACTATAGAGTGTATTACACTTATTTGTATAATTTGCACGACGTTTCGAACCTCCATGGTTCATTCTCAAGTCTTTATAGAGCAGGCGGAGCATCTGTTAAACAAATGGACCCAGTACGACATCCCTATCCAACTCAAGCAAACCATCAACAGTGAACTATTTAACCTGAAACAACAACATAAAACTCTTGTAGAAACAAAGACACTCCGTAAGTTAACATCCCTAAACGGTGGGCAGCTAAAAATCCCTCGTCCTAAAGATGGCTACTTTAACCTGACTTCTTATGATCTTACCCAGGACCAACGAGACCTCTTAAATCTTGGTCTAAATTGTCAATTCTTATCTAAACCAAAGATGCATCAAAAACGCCTGGAAATCGAAATGCTTCTGGACGATATCCATAAGCTAGAAGACAACAAAAAAGTCATCACCACGGACACACTTCAAGCTGAACTACTTGCAGAAGCAGGGAAAAAACGAGGAACATATTCATCTACAATCTTAACCCCACGACTCAAAGAAGCAGCGAAACAACTAAAAAATCTGAAAGACGTAACAATAAGAAAAGCCGACAAAACAGCAGCATATGTATTGATTCCTACCCATGAATACATGAACAAAATTAGCGACATCCTAAGTGACGACTCCAAATTTCAACGAATCACGAGGAACCCCGTAGAAGACCTTAAGCGGAAAGTAAACAAAACAATTACAGCAATCAACGCAAAGAAAGGTAGTGTGCATTTCAATAAACTTCAAGGCGACTATGGCTTAGGATATGCCTACGGCAATGTTAAGACGCATAAACCAGGTAACCCACTACGCCCTATAATCAGCCAAATACCAACCCCAACTTATCACCTGGCAAAGAAACTTAATGAACTCCTAACTCCATACACTCCAAGTAAGTTTAGTCTACAATCATCAGCAGATTTCCTAGAATTGATCAAATCTACCCAGCCCGATGGAATCATCGCTTCCCTGGACGTTGAATCCCTTTTTACCAACGTCCCAGTCGACACAACCATAGGAATGATACTGGACAGAGTATACAGAGACGAGAGCACCCCCAAATTAGACATACCTGAGCCACACTTGAAAAGTCTTCTCGAAGCATGTACAAAGGAAGCCCCTTTCATCAGTCCACAAGGAGACATGTATTTACAAATAGACGGAGTAGCAATGGGCTCCCCCTTAGGAGTTTTATTTGCTAATTTTTATATGGGAACCATCGAAGATAGGGTCTTCAGTAGCAGACAAAAACCAACTGTATACTGCCGTTATGTAGATGACATATTCGTAATAGTAAAAGACTCAGATGAACTAATTGACCTAAAAAGACACCTAGAGAGAGAGTCAGTACTCCGATTTACACATGAAAATAGTGAAAATAACAGTCTGCCATTCTTGGATGTACTAATAACAAAAACAGGAACCTCTTTAAGCACCAACGTATATACCAAGCCCACCAACATAGGATTATGCCTGAACGGTAGAAGTGAGTGCCCCCAAAGATACAAAGCTAGTGTTCTCAATGCTTATATTCGTCGAGCGCTTACCCACTGCTCTGAATGGAGCAACGTGAGTAGAGAGTTTGAAAGAGTAACTCAGGTATTGGTGAACAACGGATATAGCAACGCGGAAATAAACGCTGCTATAAGAAGACACTTGCACCGTTGGTATAATTCCGAACCTAGAACAGAAACCACAACACCCCCAATAAAATTATATTACAAATCAACCATGCACAGTGAACATATAAAAGAGGAAAGAATAATGAAAGAAATAATCCGTAAAGGAGTAAAAAGCACTACTCCTAACCAAAACATAAACCTGATAATATTCTACAAAACCAAGAAGACTTCCGAACTCCTTATCAAAAACAGCCCGAAGCCGACGGAGAACCCTCTACAGCAGTCAAGCGTTGTATACATGTACACTTGCCCCCACGAAGGATGTAACCTTCAATGTAAGTACATAGGTATGACGTCGACCAAGCTGACGAGGCGTTTGACATGCCATCTTCAATCTGGTGCCCCTAGGAATCACATGAGACAAGCCCATGACATTACTCTAACAAGAGAAATGTTGAACAAGAATACTTGCATAATAGACAAAACCCAAGATTCAAGAAGATTACAAATTCTTGAGGCAATTCACATAAGAATAGAGCGACCTACCATGAACACCCAAATCACGGAACTATTTACTCTACCCACCATGAGAGTAAGGACAAGACAAGAACATATCGATGCCAACACAGAAGACAATGTCCAACATAACAGGCCAATTACACTGGATTAATCTTTGTGTTTGGATAGGAGATGCCTCGTATGGGCCAATAAGCCTTCTGCAGCCCCTATGTTTATCCCTTATGTATCCCCCCCATGTTTTTCACCTTCATTGTATTATCACCTGACCTAATGCGGGTATAAAATCAACTAGTATTGTAAGATCTGTTCACTTGAGAATGAACCATGGAGGTTCGAAACGTCGTGCAAATTATACAAATAAGTGTAATACACTCTATAGTAAATCACTTCTTTTCTTCACCTTAAAAGTACGAAAATGAGTTTTGGAGAACTCCTATTCCAATTAAGCCCTGATGCTAAGAAAATAGTTAGAGGGATAGAAGCCCTAAACCAAAAAATAATAAATACAGAATATGCGGTCATATTCAATGAAACATGTTTGAAAGAAAACCTGCTGCCAGTATACACCAATATATATATATATATATATATATATATATATATATATATATATATATATATATATATATATATATATATATATATATATATATATATATATATATATCTAATTATATTTTCTCTAATTTTTTTCTTATGAAATGA
Source organism: Procambarus clarkii (assembly GCF_040958095.1). NCBI lineage: Eukaryota > Metazoa > Arthropoda > Malacostraca > Decapoda > Cambaridae > Procambarus > Procambarus clarkii. Next base: position 53,561 of record NW_027189244.1, read on the forward strand.
TAAAGGTACCCATTTCATTATGTATGAGGTCAATTTTTTTTATTGGAGTTAAAATTACCGTAGATATATGACCGAACCTAACCAACCCTACCTAACCTAACCTAACCTAACCTATCTTTATAGGTTAGGTTAGGTTAGGTAGCCCCAAAAGTTAGGTTAGGTTAGGTTAGGTAGGTTAGGTAGTCGAAAAACAATTAATTCATGAAAACTTGGCTTATTAGGCAAATCGGGCCTTGCATAGTAGGCTGAGAAGTGCGTTCTGGCTACTAGGTACGACATATATATATATATATATATATATATATATATATATTAGTATATTTTGGTAGCAGTCTTTCCTGTAGACATATATTATTAAATATGACCGAAAAAGTAAGATTAATAATTCTAACACGAATTTTCTCAATCTTTCGTACATTATGCTTCACTGTTGGAGGTAAATCAAAAATCACTTCTCCAAAATTCATTTTTATTTCTAGTCTGACGCGACACGGGCGCGTTTCGTAAAACTTATTACATTTTCAAAGACTTCACAAATACACAACTGATTAGAACTTGCGTTTCCCTGATTTTATATCTACATTTGAGTGAGGTGGGAAGGGTGATGTGGCATTACATTTGAGTGAGGTGGGAAGGATGATGTGGCATTAACACAAGACAGAACACTAGAGGATATTAATAGGGTGTTAAAAGTATCAACACAAGACAGAACAGAAACAATGGGTATTGAATAGAAGTGTTTGTAGAAAGCCTATTGGTCCATATTTCTTGATGCTTCTATATTGGAGCGGAGTCTTGAGGTGGGTAGAATATAGTTGTGCAATAATTGGCTGTTGATTGCTGGTGTTGACTTCTTGATGTGTAGTGCCTCGCAAACGTCAAGCCGCCTGCTATCGCTGTATCTATCGATGATTTCTGTGTTGTTTACTAGGATTTCTCTGGCGATGGTTTGGTTATGGGAAGAGATTATATGTTCCTTAATGGAGCCCTGTTGTTTATGCATCGTTAAACGCCTAGAAAGAGATGTTGTTGTCTTGCCTATATACTGGGTTTTTTGGAGCTTACAGTCCCCAAGTGGGCATTTGAAGGCATAGACGACGTTAGTCTCTTTTAAAGCGTTCTGTTTCGTGTCTGGAGAGTTTCTCATGAGTAGGCTGGCCGTTTTTCTGGTTTTATAGTAAATCGTCAGTTGTATCCTCTGATTTTTGTCTGTAGGGATAACGTTTCTATTAACAATATCTTTCAGGACCCTTTCCTCTGTTTTATGAGCTGTGGAAAAGAAGTTCCTGTAAAATAGTCTAATAGGGGGTATAGGTGTTGTGTTAGTTGTCTCTTCGGAGGTTGCATGGGTTTTCACTTTCCTTCTTATGATGTCTTCGATGAAACCATTGGAGAAGCCGTTATTGACTAGAACCTGCCTTACCCTACAGAGTTCTTCGTCGACTTGCTTCCATTCTGAGCTGTGGCTGAGAGCACGGTCGACGTATGCGTTAACAACACTCCTCTTGTACCTGTCAGGGCAGTCGCTGTTGGCATTTAGGCACATTCCTATGTTTGTTTCCTTTGTGTAGACTGCAGTGTGGAAACCTCCGCCCTTTTCCATGACTGTTACATCTAGAAAAGGCAGCTTCCCATCCTTTTCCGTCTCGTAAGTGAAACGCAGCACGGAACTCTGCTCAAATGCCTCCTTCAGCTCCTGCAGATGTCTGACATCAGGTACCTGTGTAAAAATGTCGTCAACATACCTGCAGTATATGGCCGGTTTCAAGTTCATGTCGACTAAGACTTTTTGCTCGATGGTACCCATGTAGAAGTTTGCAAACAGGACACCTAGGGGAGAACCCATGGCGACCCCATCTACTTGCTTATACATGTGCCCATCCGGGCTCAAGAAGGGTGCCTCTTTAGTACAAGCTTGGAGTAGTTTCCTCAGAATACTTTCTGGCATGTCAAGAGGAGTACAGGCTGGATCACGATACACTCTGTCGGCTATCATTCCGATTGTCTCGTCCACAGGTACGTTGGTAAACAGCGATTCTACGTCCAACGAGGCTCTTATCCCTGTGGCCCGTGCGCCCCGCAGTAAGTCCACAAATTCCTTTGGCGACTTCAGGCTGAAGGCGCAAGGAACATAAGGAGTCAGCAGGCCGTTGAGTCGCTTCGCCAATCTGTACGTGGGTGTGGGTATCTGGCTAATGATAGGCCGAAGTGGGTTTCCAGGCTTGTGCGTCTTGACATTTCCATACGCATATCCAGGTTTATATTCCCCAATGATCTTTGGCAGGTGGAGTCCGGATTTCTTGGCGTTCACAGTTTCGATCAGTTTTTTGACCTTTGCTTTTAATTCGGCTGTAGTGTCCTTCGTTACCCTTTGGAACTTAGTTTGGTCAGAGAGTATGATGTTCATTTTCGCCAGATATTCGTCTTTTTTAAGAATGACATATATTGGCGACTTGTCACCTCTCCTGACAACTATCTCCTTGTTCTCACGAAGGCTTTTAGCTGCCGCTCTAAGCTCGGGGGACAGTATGGTGCTTCTGTAGTTGCCTCGATTCTTTCCTCCTTCTGCAATAAGTTCTGCTTGTAAGGTATCTTTGGTAGTGACCTTCTTTTGTGTCTCGAGGTCGAATATGTCGTCCAACAGAATTTCCAACTCCACTTTCCGGGCCATTTCACTCGGTCTGGACATAACATGACAGTTTATGCCCAGATTTAGGAGAGTGACTTGGTCCTCAGTGAGGTTAATTCCTGCAAGGTTCAGGAAGCCATCTCTTGGTCGTGGAATTGCCATAGGTCCTCCATATAATGTTGTTAGTTTCTTGATAATCCTTGTTTCAGTGCTGAGGTGATGTTGGTCTGTGAGGATGTCGAGGTGTTGTTCAATGCGGGTACGGATACTATGGTCGATGTTGCTATTTCTCCACTCGTTTGTAGCATGAAGTAGTTGCGTTTTGTTGTCTTTGATTTCATTCTCTGCCTTGTATATCTGATCACGAATCAGATCCTCACCTCACTCAAATGTAGATATAAAATCAGGGAAACGCAAGTTCTAATCAGTTGTGTATTTGTGAAGTCTTTGAAAATGTAATAAGTTTTACGAAACGCGCCCGTGTCGCGTCAGACTAGAAATAAAAATGAATTTTGGAGAAGTGATTTTTGATTTACCTCCAACAGTGAAGCATAATGTACGAAAGATTGAGAAAATTCGTGTTAGAATTATTAATCTTACTTTTTCGGTCATATTTAATAATATATATATATATGTTGTACCTAGTAGCCAGAACGTACTTCTCAGCCTACTATGCAAGGCCCGATTTGCCTAATAAGCCAAGTTTTCCTGAATTAATATATTTTCTCTAATTTTTGTCTTATGAAATGATAAAGCTACCCATTTCATTATGTATGAGGTAATTTTTTTTTTATTGGAGTTAAAATTATCATAGATATATGACCAAACCTAACCAACCCTACCTAACCTATCTTTATAGGTTAGGTTGGGTTAGGTAGCCAAAAAAGTTAGGTTAGGTTAGGTAGGTTAGGTAGTCGAAAAACAATTAATTCATGAAAACTTGGCTTATTAGGCAAATCGGGCCTTGCATAGTAGGCTCAGAAGTGCGTTCTGGCTACTAGGTACGACATATATATATATATATATATATATATATATATATATATATATATATATATATATATATATATATATATATATATATAAACCCGGATTTCCCCGCACTTCGCCCTGATGGCATCACCATATACTCATGGAAGGAGGGTAGACAGTTGGTGTGGGACTACACATGTGTATCCACCCTGGCTGACACCTATGTACACTTCGGAGCTGATCAAGCATGTGGGGCGGCCAACCACAGGGAAACAGCTAAATCACTCAAGTACAGGCGACTGGAAGGTCAATACCTCTTTGTTCCCATAGCGTCTGAGACGCATGGCCCCTGGGGCTAGAGTGCCTTGGGATTTCTCAAGGAATTGGGTTCCAAGCTCATTGACGTCACCAGAGACCCAAGGGCTTCCAGTTTTTTGTTTCAGCGTCTCAGTGTGGCGATCCAGAGGGGATATGCTTGCTGCGTCCTCGGTTCCTGTCCAGAAGCGGAGGTGCTTCAAGAGATCCATAACCTTTAGGCATGTGTCTTGTATGTTTTGTAACCTTTAAATACACAATAAAGGAAAAAAAAATAGGGAAGGGGGTGGTAGGAAAAAAGCACACAGAAACTGTATTGGAGGGGACCTACATTCCCTCCAATGCGTTATGTATGGTTTCCTCCGAGGCTATGGGTCCCCCTTCTTCCAGCCAGAAGTATATATATATTATATCTATATAAATAAAAATGGAAATGCTTGTTTGTTCAAAATTGCAAATCTCCAAAAGTTCTTCACCGACTGCTTTGAAATTTTCACACAATGATACATTCGCATCCGGCCAGGATTTATATATATACTATGTTGATGTCACGTCTGTGACAGTAAAAAAATATACTTTTTCTGAAAAACTGTGTTTTTCGTGTGAGGGAAATCATTAAAACCTATTTTCCGATTGCTTTGAAATTTTGACACAACGTTGTATTCGAATTGGCGCGTCTTTTTATATATCTACTATATACATGCCTCAACTGTGACAGGAAAAAACCTGCTTTTTTGGGAAAACTGCCCCTTTTGTTGGACGTAAGAGCAACACACACTGTAATCTCCGAAAGTTCTTCACCAATTGTTTTGAAATTTTGACACAACGTTGCATTCGAATAGGTTCTTCTTTTTATATACCTACTACATAGATGCCACCCCTGTGACAGGCAAAAACATGCGTTTTATTTTTTTTAAAACAGTGCCATCTGTTGCATATAATAGCAACATTCATCTTATACTAAATATGTTACGAATTCCATTTCAATGTTTCAGATTGCATTGATAAATTTTGTTTTCATAGATTTCGATTTATTGAATTTTTTATTGAATTGTTTTGTGTGACATTGTGTTTGAATTGAGCTGTGTTGTTTACCATACCGTTCATTTCGTAAGTACTAGTATAGATGCCACACCTGTGACTGGTAAAACTATGTTTTTCTTGACAAACAACACCATCTGTTGCATGTAAGAGCAACACACATGCTATACCAAATATGTTACATTTCCATTTCAATGTTTCTGATTGATTGATAAATTGAATTTTCATAGATTTTAGTTTATTTTCATTTAGATTTAATTATTTTGTGTGAATTGCTTTGGATTTTTAGCTGTGTTGTTTACCATACCGTTCATTTCGTGAGTATAGTTAACTTTTTTTATTTTTTCATATTTTCATTTAATTTTTGAATTGTTTTTCTTATACCTCAGTGATGGGAACATCAGGTCACTTGATGTTCCCAATTTTTTTATGGGAAGGTCAGACCACTTGGGAAGGAATCGGACGAAGGAGTGAGGAACGGTGCGGATGACGAGGGGACGGAAGTGAGAGATGGTGGGGAGGACGAGGGGACAAGGGAGGGGGTAATAGTGGGAAAGGACGACGGGACCTTACCTTGAGGTTACCTTGAGGTGCTTCCGGGGCTTAGCGTCCCCGCGGCCCGGTCGTCGACCAGGCCTCCTGGTTGCCGGACTGATCAACCAGGACGTCACAAGGGACGGGGGAGTTTGGATGGTGGGGCCGAGGGGATAGGGAAATGGAGAATGGTGGGGAGGAAATAGGGACCGGGGAGTGGGGCATAGTAGGAAGGAAGAGGGAATGGTGTAGTGGGGAAGAAGGGGGGACGGTGGAGTGGGGAATGGTTGGGAGGCCTAGGGGACAGGTGAGGAGAGAATGGTCCGGGGGGACAAGGGGACAGGGAAGGTTGCTGTGGCTCAGCAACGCACATACATTGCTGAGCCACAGCAACGCGTGGCCGGGTACTGCTAGTATATAAATATATAACTGAAAACACTACACTAGACAAACCGTGACCGTTCAAAATATGTTGGTAGCTGAGGTTATTTCCCCAACGTCCCGACGGCACTTGGTAGTAGGCTTGGGTATAGTTATTTCATAGAATCACCTCACTTTGTTGGGCCACGTGAGCAACACAAATGCGAACAAGCTTTGAATGGTCCCAAAGCATATATGCAACCGAAAACTCCACACCCCAGAAGTGACTCGAACCCAGACAGCCAGGAGCACTATGTCTGTTCGCACATCTGTTACCTTAGCTACTAGACCAAACTGAATGAACAAAAATAGTTGGAAGTCTTGAGAATATTTATTCAACATCCAACAGTGCTCGGAGGTCTTCTTAGGCACAGATATTTCTTCGAATCACCTCATTTTGGGGGAAACGTGAGCAAAAAGCTTGAATGGTCAACAAGCCACTATACAACTGAAAACTCCACACCCCAGAAGGATTCGAACCCAGACAGCCAGGAGCACTATGCATCTTCGCATATCTGTTACAAAGGCCACTAGACCAAACTGATTGTACAAAAATTTTGGAAGTTGTGAGACTATTTACCCAACATCTGACAGCGCACAGAGTTCAACTTGGGCAGATATTTCATCAAATCAAGTCACATTTTATGGTCCATGTGAGGAACACAAATGCAAACAAACATGCATGGTCCCTAAGCTAATGTGCAAACGAAAACTAAAAACCCCATAAGGATACAAACCCAATCAGCTAGGAGTACTATGCACCTTTACATATTTGGTACCTTAGACACTAGACCAAACTAGTGGTATGTTTCCAATACGCAACAAAAAATCCACACCTCGGGTGGATTCGAACCCAGACAGCCAGCAGCACTACGCTTTTTCGCATATCTAGTACCTTTGCCACTAGACCAAACTGACTGTACAAAAATGTTGGAAGTCGTGAGAGTATTTACCCAACATCCGACAGACCTCTGTGGTAAACTTGGGCACAGATATTTCATCGAATTTCCTCACTTTTTGGGGTTACTTGAGCAACACAAATGTGAACAAGTTTGAATGGTCCCTAAACTCAACATGCCAGAAGGATTCGAACCCAGACAGTCAGGAGCACTTTGCACCGCCACATATCTGGTACCTTAGTAACTTCACCAAACTGATTGTACAAAAATGTTGAAACTCATGAGACTGTTTACCCATCATCCGACAGCACTCGGAGATCAACTTGGGCAAAGATAGTTCATCGAATCACCTCACTTTTTTGGGGCAATGAGAGCAACACAAATGCAAATAACCATGAATGGTCCCCAAGCCAATATGCAACCGAAAAGTCAACACACCAGAAGGATCCGAACCAACACAGCCACTTGCATTATGCACGTTCGCGTAGCTGATACCTTAGCCACTAGACCAAACTGACTGAACAAAATTGTTTGAAGTCGTGAGACTATTTACCAAAAATCTGACAGCGCTCGAAGATCAACTTGGGTACAGATATTTCATCGAATCACCTCACTTTTTGGTATAACGTAGCTATAATGTATCACCACCGTAGTTAATACTAATTATGACTTACATTTATTGTTACTTAAGCTACCTAATGCCGCCACCACCCTCGACTTTGATCAACATAAGTACTTTACAGTGACCGGCTTCGAAGGGTACCGGTAATGGGAGAGTTAACAATGTGAGTAAAGGATATTACCGGGGATGGGGTGTGAGAACCCTGTCACGTTCCACTATTCACTGGCAACTCTCTATGAATGACTAACAGGAACGAATCGATACACCAGAGGGACAATTTAGTAATATATATTTATTTAATTAAGTTCAATATAAAAATCCTAATCCATCTTCCCTATCAAGGCAATATAATATTCAACACTGGTGATGTTAGAACATATAGGACCAGTACTCACTCAAGATACAGCAGTGATGAAACTTCCGTGAAGACATCAGATCGTCAGTCTCCCCTCCCTCTGTGATGTCCCACACTACACCCCAGACTCATCGATTGATTGATGAAGATTGTCACCTAAGAGGTGGCACGGGCATGAATAGCCCGTAGTCATTCCCTCAGTTCATAATGATTAAGCCACCTAAGAGGTGGCATGGGCATGAATTGCTCGTAAACACCACCCCTTACTCGTGATGAGCTTTTATACCCGTCTATCCCCAATTTTCCATTGAGTTCACGGATTTGGATCTGGTAACAAGGGATAGCCTTTCCACCTTAGAAACTACCCGAGGTGAGGTTTGTTTGACCTTATTTCACCTCCCTGTGAATGTCTCGTAAAGTTGAGTCACCTCAACAAGTGTTACATCCCTCTTTCCCCGGAGTTAAGAACAAACCATGTGTACATTAGTTGATTTTGCATGATTTTTGTCTTATCCCAGACTGGTCCTCCAGAATGAAAAATTAATTGCCAAAAAAATTATAATCTGTCTAAGTACAGTTATTCAAAATAATCCAGGCTTTATTCATAATGTCCTGCATTTAATAACAATAATAAATAATCCCGACTGTCCACTTAGCAGTGGCAGTCCAGCAACAGTCCCTAGGACTGAAAAATCTTCAAAGTTTACACCTTCTTCCAGTTACATATTCTATCTTGATTTTTTCTTGACGGAAGTGTTGGGACGTTGCAACTCATGAGGTCTTGCTATAAAAGTGAGCAATTATAGGGGTTGAGGTGGTGTTGGCGTGGCGACAGATGAGGTCCTCACTACAGCTCTAAGTTCCCATCCTCTCACAGGTGTCATCATAACAACATACTAGGCCTAAACAACTTCGTTTTCCCATCAAACACTTAACCTTAGGCCGAAAGACGCACAATGTGTCCCTCTACAACCCGTTCTCGCACTTGCTTTAAGTCGATATTGGCTTATTTAATAAGTGCATATGTTATATACTAATTGATTGTGAATATTTTAGTTTACCTTGAAAAGCTTCATAGAAAACACCGACCTCACCTAACCTTCTTAGTATGTTAAGATAAGCATCTTATTGCTTCTTAATTACAATTATTACTTAACCTATACCGTTGATAGGTTTAGTAATAATTGTAAATACGAAGCAATAGGATGCTTGTTGACCAGACCACGCACTAGAAGTTGAAGGGACGACGACGTTTCGGTCCGTCCTGGACCATTCTCAAGTCGATTGTGATGAGGAGGTAGAGACAGGCAATAAATAGGCAAGAGAGAGTTGAGGAAAGTAAGGTGTAGGGGATAGTAGTAATAATGAGAACTGCAGAAGGCCTATTGGCCCATACGAGGCAACTCCTATTATAACCGCCGAAGGAGATAGTAATAGGAATAAGAAGAGGATAGCAAGGGAGTGTAGGAGAAGACAATGAACAGAAAAAGGGGAGAAGAGAGAAAGAAAAGGAAAGAGAAAGAAAGATAAATGGAAGGGGGTAAGCTTATGTTAAGTCACGTTTGTTAGAAAAATTGGAGCATTTGAGTATTTGAAAGGAAAGCCAAAACGAAAGGAAATGCCTGTGTTTGACACTGCTATGCAAGTTGGTGATTGCGAGGTAAGAAAAAGTGGTGCAATGCTTTAAGTGCGGTGGAAAGACAGACGTGAAGTGAACATGTTGACCACCATTCACCCTGGAACAATGGTGGACAGTGCAAGGTGAACAGAACAACAAAGCAAATAATATATAAGCCAGATTGTGTGATGGACTACAACATCAACATGCGTTTAGTTGATAAATGTGACATGATGGTGGGTGCTGTAGTGTGTGTACCGAAAACAGTGAAGTGGACAAAGAAAATGATTTTCCACCTTATTGACGTAACAATGCTGAACAGTTACAACATGTTTCTTGTGAAGACAGGTAGAAAACCATATTTCCGTTCGTTTAGTTTTCAAGTTGTGAAACAGTTACTAGGTAAATTTGGCAAGGACACACCTGGCATACAAAGACACATTTGAGACCCAATATTGAACCATGCTCCTGCACCCAGGCTTGCTTACAGGGAGGCCTTTCTGATACACCAAATCAAGAAATTACCACCAACTGGAGCTCGTGCAGCAGGCCAGCGTCGGTGTGTTGTGTGTTCCAGTACCAAATTGAGGCCACAGAAACGTAAATTGGTGTTGACATGGTGCGAAGCGTGTGCCGTCCCTCTGTGGCATATCGACTGTTTCGCACAGTATCACAGTCTCCTGGAGTACTAAATGTGTAATTCTTTGGTAAATAAATGTACATATTGTTACGGTGCCCTCTCCTATTTCTTTCGTTTGCCGGCTTAAAGAGTCATATCAGCTCTCCCTACTGATTCTCTGAGGTTCAGGGAGTCTAATGGTATATGTGGCGACCAGTCCGGCTGCCAGTTAAGGGAAAGAAGTTATATTATAAGTTGTAAATAAAGGAAAATTGGCGCCCTGTTATAAAATGAAACAGTATCCCCTACGGCAGATATGACCTTGTGGAAGGGACACTATGCCGATTGCGGATTGGCCGACGTAGGTCGCGGGCGACAAATCAGGGCCCGCCATGACGTCACCGAGTGCCCCGGGCGGCGCCAACGTCAGAGTTGTACTGACCGTGGAAGCGACAGGACGCGCCTCGGTCTGCTCTCAAAGATTGGATGCTCTGCAAGCCTTGTTCAGTGGATTGAGCTGGCCTGCGCAGCCTACCACCGTTATTAGAGACCCTGCGCTTCTGGGAAGCAAAAGAGGAACCAAGTTTAGTGAGCAGAGAAGTGCCCAAACTTGGAAAATAGTCGGCGACGACGCTGGGCGGCGCCGCTGGCTGGACGTTGAGGTCTGGAAGGTGGGCGAGCAAGCTAGCTGTGACTGGGGTCACATCCACTGAGAATCTTGGAAGGACGACACCGTGCCTAGGACAAGGAGCGACGCCCTGTGGGAGAGGCGAGTGTGGGGAAAAATAGTGATTAGCTCAGCGCCCATCGATGAACCCGGATTGGGGCAGCTGAATCTCAGGGATTGGAACGGCGACGACGCGAAGGCTTCACGACACCTGAGGACCTGTGGAACGCCCTGGATCGTCGAGGATCGACCCAAGGAAGCGTGGGAACCTCACACCATCGAGGGACAGGCGTCGTGAGCCAGGAGTGTAAGGTAGATCATTTTTCCCTCCCATTACCCCTTGTATGAGTAGGCTAGTTAGGCCACAATATTTACTTGTGTATGTGGCAGCAAGACTTTATTACTTTAATAGTAGAATAGGCTGCAAAGCAGCTTGTGTCCAGGACTGTCAGAGAGGACAGTGAGTACGGATGGCAGGACAGTGAAGAAGAGGTGCCGACGTGGTGAAGAGGCCCTCCTGTGAGAGTGTGAGACTCCTGTCTTCCTGCCCATTTGAAGGAGTGTTGGAGGTCGTGGAAGAAGAGGCTGACGATCTCCAGACTTATTATCCATATTCCTATATTCATGTATTACTTGTGATTGTGTGTGTGTGTTCATGTAATTTGCGTCAGTAAATCCACACATTTTATTACTGTGTTTGAGTGTGCCTCCATTTGTGATTTTCTCTATGAGCATACATTTCTGGCTACAAACGATATATGATACACCCACTGAACTGCATTGCTGGGGTGCAGATATAATAACCCAGCTGGCGACCTTGCTAAGAGGAAGATAGAGAAGACAGGCGGGAAAGGAGTTCCTGCAACCTTTTTTTGTCTGGCAGGCAAGACTCAGGGAGGTTATGGTTATAGGTAAGCCTGAGTCTTCCTTCACTCCCCCACGGGTCTAGGCCGGAACTGTTAACAGCAGTTTCCCCGTGGTTGACTGAAGGGCTTCCAGGGTGAATCAGTGGCACCCCTTTGTGGTGGAAGCAAAGACCTGCGGAGGTGGGCATTGTTGGTCCTATCTTGTGTGACCAAGGAGACTCCGGTGAATCCAGGGAGTCGGAGGGGCTGAGTATTTGGGCCCTTTGAGCCCCTAGCAGCCGAGTGTTAGCAGAGCCCCGGACCGCCCACCCCCACGTGACAAGAGGACTGGCGACCTCGCCAGGATTCGAACCCCGGTAGCCAAGAACTGGGAACTTCGCCAGGAAGCGTGGATCAAGCTACAGTGTGGACCAAATTGCAAGACAAGTGTTGCCAGGGTACTAATACAGTGTGGCCAGTGAATTCGGTGGTACTGTTACTCAACCAGCTAAGGGACTGAAACGGTGAAATTAGTGCCTACTAACTTGTCTGTGCTGTCGTGTATGCTCAATGATATAGAGATGGAGGAAGACAAAGTAAAGAAATTTATTGACACAAGGGACGAGGGAATTTTGGAAGAGTGCACCAAGGCCCAGCTCCAACAAGTGGCAAACCACTTTGGGATCAGGTTGAGGACGACTAAGGTAGCGGAGCGAAGGATAGAGATCATGGCACAGCTCACAGCTCGAGAGGAAGCGACGGGAGAGGAGCCATCTCAAGAGGAGCCGTCCCGAGGAGAGCCGTCGCAAGGTGAACCGTCCCGACTAGGGCCACCCCAAGCGCCTACCAGTGTGGAGAGAATTCACAGTGAACATGGGAGCAGTGGAAGGTCCAGCTGTAGTAAGAGGAGCCTGCAACTGGAAATAATGAAGATGCAACTGGAAGCCCAGCTGCGACGAGAGGAAAGAGAAGCGCAAATGCAGCGAGAGGAACGTGCAGCTGAGCTGCAGCGAGGTGAGCGAGAAGCACGGCTGCAGCTGCAGCGAGAGGAACGTGCAGCTGAGCTGCAGCGAGGTGAGCGAGAAGCACGGCTGCAGCTGCAGCGAGAGGAGCGAGAAGCTCGGCTGCAGCGAGAAGAAGGAGAGAGACAACTGCGACTGGAGGAGATAAAGGCAAAGAAAGAAGTCGAATTGCGTCGCGTTGAAAGTGGTCTGCCCTCACTACCTGCACGGCGGGATGACCTCAAGGTAAGGGAACGTGACTTACCTACGTTCGAACCACAAGAAGCTGAGGCGTTCTTCGAACACTTTGAACGGATAGCGACTCTGAAGGAGTGGCCGGAAGATGATTGGGCTGCTCTGGTCCAGGGCAGGTTGACTGGAGAGGCCCGGGAAGCCTATAACATGCTGGACCTAGAGGAGTGTACTAGTTATGACGCGATTAAGAATGCGGTTCTCCACTCATTCCGGCTGACTCCGGAGATGTACCGGAAGCGGTTCAGAGAGTGTACAAGAGCGTCGGGAAAGACTTACGCCGAGACCGCCAGGGATATGGAACGGAAATTCCTACGATGGTTGAAGGCGGAGGAAGCGGAGTCGGTGGATGATGTTAAACGACTGATAGTGATGGAGAAGTTCATGTCGGTGCTCCATCCTGAGTTGCGAGTAAGGGTGAGAGAAGCAGGTATTAAGGACCTGAAGGCTGCAGCGGATCGAGCCGACATGCTGGAGGAGGCACTACATATCAGGAGGGAGGGGCCGCCCAGACACTCGCCTTACCCCAGGTCGGGAGGGAACCTTAGGAGTTCAGGAGGAGCGAGGACGGGTGGGGACTCTCCCAAGAGTAGTGTGCCCGATGAAGTAACGTGGTTCAAGAGCTCAAGAGACGCGGGGAGGAAGCCCCAAGCTGTGAGCAGTGGACCTAACTCGGGAGCGAGTGCTGCAGTCCCGGGCACGACGACAGGGAGTCCAAGGAGAACCCAGGGAACGTCTGCAAGTGGTACCGCCAGAGTGACTAGCGAGTGGCCGCCCAGGGGAGGCAGCCGATGCTACAACTGTGGTGTGAGAGGACACTATGGCCGCGAGTGTGAGGAGCACCAAAGGAATGTAGGATTAATGTTGGAAGAGGAGAGAGTGTTTGTTCACACCCCATATTATAGTGGACCCAACGTGAATGGTTGGGAAATGAAGTTGGGTGAACATCCCTTCGTTTTCGGGGCCAACGTGAAGTTTGGAAGGTCAGACCCAGTGGAGGTTGCCGTGCTTCGAGATACGGGTGCTGACATAAGTATGGTGACCAGGAGTATTCTCCCCAAGGAATTTAATGATTCACCTGTGGGAGTGGTGAGGATACGCAGTGTGGGGGAGGAATACAGGTTGCCACTTCACGAAGTACAGCTGATTGCCGACTGCGGAGTCGAGAAAGCTATAGTAGCTGTAGCCCCTAAGTTACCCCTAGAGCATGTACAGATGGTGCTGGGTAATGACCTCGGAGGAGGCAGGATACAACCCGATTGGGCCAAGAGTGCCTATGTTGCAAGCAGAGGTACAACCCTGCCAGGTGATGTATCGGTCGCTCCAAATAATAGTGAGGAAGCCGACTTCGCCAGGGGAAACGTCGCCAGAGACGACGACAACGAGGGCGAGAGTGCAGAGAGGTCGTCGGAGGTTGTGGAAAACCCCGACGGGGACCTCCGACTAAGCCTGATGATGCGTGTGGAGGAGTGGCGAGGAGCAGCTGTACAAACGCCTGGGGCGGTGAAGAGGCTGCAGACCGCACTCCCTCCATACAGAAACGTGAATAAAGTAAGCTCAGTGGATGAGCGAACGGCAGTGAGGGGCAGAGTGGAGGAGCCACGACGCAGTGCACCCTATGCCGGCCAGATGAATAGTGGTAGGTGCAAGATGAACCACCGTAGTGAGGTGAGCCACAGGGAGGTGGAAGAGCCCAACCACGAACCGAAGAAGACGTCTGCAGGGAAGAAAATCTCATGGAGGAGTGAAGATGTTCGTCGGGAGCGAAGGAGCAAATGGTATAGGAAAGGCAATACGAAGAAAGCAGGGAATAGGTACACCCAGGGTAGGCGCCAGCCTAACCAGAGGGGCATTGGGCCATCGCAAAAGCCTAGTGTGGAAGAGAGGAAGCTGCTGGATGGAGTACAGGTTACAAGTGCCACTGTGAGGAAACAACGCACATATGGGAGAAGAGGAACCGAGAAGAGAGAAGATTGGCGAAGAGGAGATCATGAGAGGAAACATGGAGTACCTGTAGGACGCAGTGGAAATGCAAGACTATCTCGGAGTGCACGACGCGGTGGAGGCACTGCATGCACTGAATATTACAGTGGTAACGAGCCGTGGGAGTACACTCGTAGCCACGGAGAGAGGATTTCTTGTAGGTGTTCAGGGAACACCCATCACACCCGGTACTATGCGAGGTGGAGATACGATGAGGCAAGTGACTGGCAAGGTGGAACGAGCCACATCGCCAACTGGAGGAGTGACACTTCAGGAACGGAGGGAGCAAGAGTATAGATTGCCCTCTTGAGTGCTGCTCTTCCGATATGACTCTTATTTTAAGGGGAGGGGTATGTTACGGTGCCCTCTCCTATTTCTTTCGTTTGCCGGCTTAAAGAGTCATATCAGCTCTCCCTACTGATTCTCTGAGGTTCAGGGAGTCTAATGGTATATGTGGCGACCAGTCCGGCTGCCAGTTAAGGGAAAGAAGTTATATTATAAGTTGTAAATAAAGGAAAATTGGCGCCCTGTTATAAAATGAAACAGTATCCCCTACGGCAGATATGACCTTGTGGAAGGGACACTATGCCGATTGCGGATTGGCCGACGTAGGTCGCGGGCGACAAATCAGGGCCCGCCATGACGTCACCGAGTGCCCCGGGCGGCGCCAACGTCAGAGTTGTACTGACCGTGGAAGCGACAGGACGCGCCTCGGTCTGCTCTCAAAGATTGGATGCTCTGCAAGCCTTGTTCAGTGGATTGAGCTGGCCTGCGCAGCCTACCACCGTTATTAGAGACCCTGCGCTTTTGGGAAGCAAAAGAGGAACCAAGTTTAGTGAGCAGAGAAGTGCCCAAACTTGGAAAATAGTCGGCGACGACGCTGGGCGGCGCCGCTGGCTGGACGTTGAGGTCTGGAAGGTGGGCGAGCAAGCTAGCTGTGACTGGGGTCACATCCACTGAGAATCTTGGAAGGACGACACCGTGCCTAGGACAAGGAGCGACGCCCTGTGGGAGAGGCGAGTGTGGGGAAAAATAGTGATTAGCTCAGCGCCCATCGATGAACCCGGATTGGGGCAGCTGAATCTCAGGGATTGGAACGGCGACGACGCGAAGGCTTCACGACACCTGAGGACCTGTGGAACGCCCTGGATCGTCGAGGATCGACCCAAGGAAGCGTGGGAACCTCACACCATCGAGGGACAGGCGTCGTGAGCCAGGAGTGTAAGGTAGATCATTTTTCCCTCCCATTACCCCTTGTATGAGTAGGCTAGTTAGGCCACAATATTTACTTGTGTATGTGGCAGCAAGACTTTATTACTTTAATAGTAGAATAGGCTGCAAAGCAGCTTGTGTCCAGGACTGTCAGAGAGGACAGTGAGTACGGATGGCAGGACAGTGAAGAAGAGGTGCCGACGTGGTGAAGAGGCCCTCCTGTGAGAGTGTGAGACTCCTGTCTTCCTGCCCATTTGAAGGAGTGTTGGAGGTCGTGGAAGAAGAGGCTGACGATCTCCAGACTTATTATCCATATTCCTATATTCATGTATTACTTGTGATTGTGTGTGTGTGTTCATGTAATTTGCGTCAGTAAATCCACACATTTTATTACTGTGTTTGAGTGTGCCTCCATTTGTGATTTTCTCTATGAGCATACATTTCTGGCTACAAACGATATATGATACACCCACTGAACTGCATTGCTGGGGTGCAGATATAATAACCCAGCTGGCGACCTTGCTAAGAGGAAGATAGAGAAGACAGGCGGGAAAGGAGTTCCTGCAACCTTTTTTTGTCTGGCAGGCAAGACTCAGGGAGGTTATGGTTATAGGTAAGCCTGAGTCTTCCTTCACTCCCCCACGGGTCTAGGCCGGAACTGTTAACAGCAGTTTCCCCGTGGTTGACTGAAGGGCTTCCAGGGTGAATCAGTGGCACCCCTTTGTGGTGGAAGCAAAGACCTGCGGAGGTGGGCATTGTTGGTCCTATCTTGTGTGACCAAGGAGACTCCGGTGAATCCAGGGAGTCGGAGGGGCTGAGTATTTGGGCCCTTTGAGCCCCTAGCAGCCGAGTGTTAGCAGAGCCCCGGACCGCCCACCCCCACGTGACAATATCAAGTTAATTTTTGTGTTTATATTGAAAAAAAAACAAATACATTGAATATTTCCTGTAAATTATACCATTTCGGTGGGCATACTTGTGACACTAATATGTGAGCGCCTAGTGAGTTTATACCATTTTTATTATAATACAACGTCTATTGCTAATAATTGGAACAATACTAACGAAAAAAAATTGTGTAAAATGACCCAAAAATACTGTAAATAATTCCGCGAAAATAAATTCACGGCAACTCGGGGCGCGTGAGCGGCCGTGAGTGATGGCTGGCTGACGCAGCACCCTTGAGCGCTCACGTTCTGTGACGTCATCGGCCAACTTCTCGGCTCAATTGTGTCATTGGTATGTATAATAGAATTTTTTAATTATTTTTCCCGTGCTCAGGGGACTCAAATTAACATGTTTAGAAGACGAAAAAAAAATTTTGAATTATTTTTTTTCTTGCGCACAGGGGTGTAAATGTCCCCAGGACCCCTGAGCAGTGTAAGGGTTAAAGGAGCCTTTTTTCGGGTGGTCAAGGAGAGTCCATTGATCGTCCCCCCCGCCCCCCCCCCCCGACTGCGGTCGGGTCTTCGGTTGCCCATCTGCGACTATACGGATGATACCGTCCTGTTCGGGGCTTTGGAGGGGTTGGTTGGGGCTGTCCAGGTCGTGGTTGAGAGGTTTGAGTTAGCCACTGGGGTCCGGGTTAACTGTGAGAAGTCCGGTCTTCTGGGTCTTGGTGGGTGGTCCTCTCGCCGTGTGTGGGTGGGGTCATGGTTTCCAGTTCTCGCTTCTATGTGGGTTTTGGGGTTTACCTGGTTCGCTTCCTATTTGCTGTCTGGTTCGTGGCTTGGTGCTTTCCCCTGGATCACAAGCTGGCTTTCGGGTTGTAACGCCAGGTTTATCATTATGTGTGGTGCGGTCGTTACCACCCGGTTCGTCGGTCGATGTTGGTGTTGGCTGTGCGGGAGGGTGGGGTGGGCATTCCTTATGTGTTTACTAGGGCTCGGGCGCTGTTCTGGGTCTCGTTGTGTCAGGGGTTCGAGTTGGGTGGGGGGCTCAATGCTTTAGGTATTTATTATTGCTCTGTTCAGTTTAGCTTTTTGGTGAATTTTGGTGTTTGTCAGGAGGCGGCCTTCTGCACCCCTCCTTATTACTCTTGGGCAGTGGCCATTTTTCGGGAGGTCTGCCGTTGTCCGGGTTTCATGTCCTTGTCGTTTAAGGCGGTGTATAGGGTTTTATTTCGTCGTGTTCCGCCGCGGGTGGAGGGTTTGTTCCCGTGTTGGGATTAGGGGGTGGTGTGGGTGGCGTTGGGGGCTCGGTTTCTGGCACCGCAACAGCGGGAATTGTTGTTTCGGTTCTTGCATTTGTCGTTGGCGACGAATGCGCGGTTGAGCATGCTGGGTTTGCGTGCCTCTGACGCGTGTGTGCACTGTGGCCTCCCTGAGACTCAGTTGCATGTCTTTTCTTTTTGTGAGCGGTTGAGGGGCTTGCTTGATTGGTTTCGGGACGTGTTGGTTGGGGTTTGTGGGCCGGGGTGTTGGGGTGGCCTTTTGAGGTTTTTGTGTTTGTCCTTTCTGCGGCGGTTGTGCCGGGTGCGCAATACGTTATGTCTTCCCGTTGCTGACTATGTGTAATGTGTGTGGGTGGGTCGGAGGGAGGGTTATGGGGTTGTTAGGCTTTCAGGATTTTTGAGAGGCCGTTTGTGTTTCACGTGGTGGTGGGTGCAGCGCGCGTTTCCGAGCAAGTTTTGTGGTTGGTTCACGGGTGGGTGTTTGCGTGGGATTGTTTTTGGGTGAGTGGTCGTGGGTCGGGCTTTTGGTTGTGGGTTGGGGGGTGGGGCTTTTTCGTTTTTGTCTTCGGTCCCCGGCCCTCCGGTTGGCCTCCTTGGAGGGGGTTGGGCTGGGTGTGTGAGTGGTTGCTCCTGTGGTTGTGTGTTCGGTTTGTTGTGTGGATGTGTGTGGGGGTGTGGGTATGCTTCTTTGCTGGCTCCTGCGTGGGCCGTTGTTTGTGCCCTGTGTGGGTTGGTGCAGCTGTTTTGTTGCTAAATTGATGTTCTTCCTAGTGTGAGTGTTTTTGTGGTGCGTGTGTCTCAGTGTTTTGCTGTTCGCCCCTGGTTCTTTCTTGGGGTTGTCAAGTTGTTGTACCTGGGCCTTGGCCGTAATTTGTTTTATGTTACTTATATGTTTTGTGTGCAGTGTGACTCTGCTTTGTGTTATTTATGAGATTGTGTGCGTCTTGTGTGAGTGCGTGTGTGTTGGTTTATTATGTGAACGTTATTTTTTGTGTCTTTCTATGTACATGTGTTTGTTGTGTGTCCATTTTTTTTGTTTAACTTTGTATTCAGCCTCATGTACCAGGAGTTTCTAGGTTCTCGTGATGTTTTGTTTTCTTCTGTACCTGTGATTATTGTTCTTATTATTATGTTTTTGTTATTATGTTCTTGTCTTGTGTCTTGTGCTATACTTTGTATATTTCTTTTATAAAAATAAAAAAAATAAAAACTACCAGCAGAATACTCCTCGGTGCTCAAATTGCTAGACCTGCTCCCACACTATCCTGTGTGCTAGTAGATTTACGCAGCCAGTACTCAGTATTTTCAGCACTATTTAATTTATGTACTTTAACGTAAGGTTAACTTGCCTGATTGATTGTTTTTTGTTTTGATTTGTGATCGATGGCTTATTTTGATTAATTTTGTCAGTTTGTTAAGATGATTTTTTTCATAATTAAAGAATTAAAATTTTTCCAGTTTCCTGTATTTTATTCTACATTTATCATACAATGAAGAAGTCACCATAGCTGTTTTTTGTTAATTTGTTTTTACTTTTTGTTTGTTTATATGTTCGTGGCATTCCATCTGCCCAAATCCACTGCACTTAGTCATTTTACCGTAACATATATTTGGGGACCTGTCCTAGGAGCCTCACTCAGGTATGCTCCTAGACGCTTCATATAAAGTTGTGTAAGTGTACTTGGCTTTATTATAAGTTTGCCTGTGTCTTTTCAGAACTACTATTTTGAGTGATTTTGATGGTGCTTAATACTGTTTACATTCCAGATGTAGCATTATATGACTGTTGGATGACTTTGGATTACGTGGTGTCTTATTGCACGAGTCATACTCGTAATTGGTTGTTTAATAATCTTTGCTATATCCTGTGATTTCCACCATATTCTTCTCCCTACAGGAGAACTTCTCATTACGGCAGATCACCCACTTTGGTACCCCTGGTACTTTGGTCTGTCTCCGGGCTAATACTCCCACGTCTTTACAACCCGAACATAGGAGGACACAGGGGGCCATAGTTCCTCTAGCATTACGGACTACGTTATACGGTTAGGACCCATACAGCAGTTCTCGTCATAAATTAATACTTTCCGCACCCCTACGCATTGGTCAAATATATGGTATTTACACAGGTAGGGAGTTAGCATTTTTTTCCAGAGCACAGTGAGTGATAACTCTGTAAGTACTATTTAGTTTTAGTAGGAAGCCTCTTACCTTTGTTCTCGTCAATTAGAGACCAGGTAAGAAATCCCTAAATTTTTTGGACTACATTCGAGACAATTATGTTTCACAATTCCAGTAGGATCCCTCTTGCCCCTGTCCTCATCATATAGAGTACCGGGTACAAGATTCCCTACGTATTCGTTTCACTTTCGATTTAAGTAATCAATTCAATTACTAAAGTTAACTGTTGTAAACTTGACTATAAAGTTTAAATAGGATAGTTTACAGTTGCCATGTCATCCTGTCAGTCTGACATCTCATATTTTGGTACATCAACTGAGGTATTTTCTTTGCACATTATTTTCTATCATTCTATTCACCATGTTTCGTCTAACAGCGTTCAGGCAGAATCCAAACGATGAAGTGGGGCACACTAATTCGTGCCACCAAGGCGGAGATGCTAACTCTTGTAAATGAGTACCACATTACTGCCCCCCATGGAGCCACTAAAACTTATCTCCATAACCTTATACTTGACCACTTATTAGACAATGATAATATTACATCCGAATCTCATGAAGAGCGCCTTAGCAGCCATGAAATTGAAGATAGAGCTTTCCACTCAAGAACGCGAACGTCAGAAGAAAACTCTCAAGATACAGAAGGAACAACTTGCTCTACAAAAAAAACAAGCTGAACTGCAACGTGAACGTGAGAAGGAACAACTAGAGTTCCAACGTGAACGTGAGAGGGAACAGCTTGAACTCCAACGTGAGCGTGAACAGGAAGCCCTCAAAATAAGAGAAAGAGAACGTGAACTCCAACGTGAACATGCTGAAAAACAAGCCGCCATTGCTCTAGAAAACCGTAGAAAAGAGCTTGACTTGGAAACTACACACCACACTCAGCGCAAGGAAGCGGAAGCTAACCTCCAGGTACGTTTCGATCTTTCTTATGCAATTAAGTTGATGCCATCTTTTGTCGAGACAGAAAATTATATATTATTTACTTCATTTGAGGCTCTAGCTAACCAACTCAGCTGGCCTCAGGATCAGTGGTCTGTACTTCTCAGGTGTCATTTGACATGTAGGGGCTGCCGTGACTCTCAGTACTATGGCGTCTGAAACCGACTACAAGGTATTGAAACAGGCAGTGCTAGATGCCTACCTCCTATTTATCGAGAACTACAGACGTAAGTTTAGGAATTACCTTAAAGCGAGTGCTACTACTTACCTAGAGTTTGCAAATAACAAAAAGAGATATTTCATGAAGTGGCTGGAAGCAGCACAAGTCTCCACCTTTACAGATCTCATCAACCTCATCCTGATGGAAGAATTCCTTAGGCGTGTACCTAATTCCATACGTCCTACCTAGCAGACAAGGAAGAAACCGACCCTACTAGATGTGCACAGTTGGCTGACTCCAACAGTCTCATTCATAGAGTACCATCCGACACACCTTCTAGTAAGACGTCTTGGTTTACTCCAGCCAAAGTGAGTACCAGTAATGAAAACTCTGCGTTGTATTGTCATTATTGCAGAACCTATAGACATACAATAGAAGAGTGTACCAGTTCTCACTGTAAAGTCAGCAGTAAGACAAAGCCCAAATCACCTCCTCCTAAAATTCCAACCCGTTCTCGCAAATTCATATAGTCAATATTGACATATTAACTACGTGCATAGGTGATATACTAAACATAATAGATACCCTTAAAAAGCTTCATAGAAAACACCGACCTTACCAAACCTTGTTAGTATCTTAAGATAAGCATCTTATTGCTTCGTAATTACAATTATTACTTAACCTATACCTATAATAGGTTAAGTAACAATTGTAATTACGAAGCTATAAGATGCTTATCTTAAGATACTAACAAGGTTAGGTAAGGTCGGTGTTTTCTATGAAGCTTTTTAAGGGTATCTATTATGTTTAGTATGTCACCTATGCACTTATTTAATAAGTCAATATTGACTTTACGAATTTGCGAGAACGGGTTGCAAATTCATAGAAGTCCTAAGTCTTTGGTGAATATTTTTGTTTCATCCACTGATCTTTCTCTCTTCAACAGACACCTTGTTGTGAATCTGTGTTTCATTCTAACATTCATCATGATAAATATGTATGTCCATTATTTCTTTTCCCCGTTAAGTAAATATAACATGATATCCAGTTTTGTTCCAGTATAATTATGTTTGATGTAATTGTAGCATGCTGTAGTGTGCCTGTATTGAATATTTTGTTAGGCTATTTGCATGTTTATTCCTGTGGGGGGAGTCGGTGGCGTCTCATTGGGGGGATGACCATATTTGGGATGTTCCAGTGTGCGGGCCGTGTATCAAGCTAGCGTCAATGTTTCACCTTGGGAATTATTCCTGTTTATTGATTGTACTTAATTTCTTTTTACACCTTAGCAGTGTTATATACACATAAGTTTACTTATAATTATGTTCTAAATTTGTTAGCTTTGTTCTTAATTTGTTAGCTTAATTTCTCGTTGTTAGCTGAGTATCATGAGGTTTCATGTGGGTTTTAGTTTGGTCTTTTTGGTAGACACAATGCCGCGAATGCTGGAGGAACGCTAGTCCCGTTGGTAGAGCTGGCGGGTGGAGACATGTGTTGAGCTAAGTCTGTGGTATTTGTTTATTGTTTAGTAACATAGGTAATTTCCTGGTTAGACCATTATGTGCAAACCCATCTATTCATTTATGTTGTAATGAAATGACCGGTGCTTATATAAGGATATTGTAATATTAATTACTAGTGTATTAATATTTCTGGCTACCTGCATTTTCCATTTATGTTATTTGTATGTTCTTTGTTACCCTTACTTTAAGTATATTGCTTTGTTACGTAAGCAGTTTGTTTTTACCCCTAGACACTTATTGAGGCAAGGCCGTATTATTACATATGTTTAACAATAGCAACAGAGGAACCATACCCAGAGGTCTAGGGTCGTAACACACCTGTACTCCGGAACTCTCTGCCAGCGGTGGAGATTCGGAGGGAAGGTTGAAAGTGAATATATTGAGGAACACAGTTGCTTTACAATCTATTCTTCTGAAGTCAACTGAACCCAACGTCACCTACACCCGAGAGACTGTCCTCATTACGGATCGCACTGCAACTGCCCCTTATCCACTTGCCAGAGTCCGCCTGGTTTGTCCGTTAATATAAGTTGAAGTCCAAATCACCATCCGGGAAAAGCCTTTTCCCATGTCAGTTCAACTCCTCTTGGGCAACGACTTGGCAGAAGACCAATAACCTACAAATCTAATCATCAAAGAAAACCCCCAGGTATGTGACTCATCAATGGAAAATCCTATCTCGCAGTTTGTTAAAGAAGAGATACAAGCAACAGATGATTCTGATGAAGTCTCCCTGTTACGGACCCGAGCCCAGCGTCCGAGCACGGAGGAGTGACGACCACGCCATCTGTGGGTCAGCTCCCGAAACCCCCTCCAAATGGACGGCGCCATCAAGCAAGGACAGAAAATACCAGCCACAAGGGCTAGTTTCCCGTCCTGATCAGCTCATAATACAGCCGCTGCTGACCTCTGGTGAGGTGGCGCTCAGACAGCAACGCCATCTATGGAGTGGATAGGTGGGCGTTTGGGTCTGAGCCGGTAAGTGACGTGCCCTAGAGTGTCCCTAGTACTGATGACGTGTCTGATTACAGAGTCGACCTGGGACTGCTGTAATGGAAGTTGGATCAGTCTACCCAAGGCAGCCGTCTTGTCTCCAAGTATTTGCTGCAGCAGCTGTGAGTCACCCCCCGGATGAACACTGAGGTGTTAGCCTGCCTGTGACGTGGCAGCTGAGGGATTGTCGTACCCGGGACTGACTGGTGGAGACGCTTAACCACTGGGGTGTTGTAGTGAGGAGAGTGACCTGTGGGATCACACGAGGCTCCTGACTAGGGCTCGCTACCCTAGTATCGGTCGTGGAGTGGCCTAACCCGCGTTGCTGATTGGAACCTGCCAGCTACAGGCTGGATTTGTGGTTGAAGGCCTCCACGACAGTGCCCCCAGTGGAACTGTGATTTGGCTGGCCTGTGGCCAGGGTAGACTCAAGAGAATCGAAGGATTCATCGTAAGGCCACAAGAGGACTAAGAGCTTAGCCTTGTTGAGCACCGTGAACATCCATAGTCTTCAGAGGAAGACTACGTTGTGTATAATAGTGTTTAACCCCCCCCCCCTTGTGTAACCTTTTATATATTATTTATGGTGACGGTAATAATTATATTATTAAGTTTTTGCCTTTATTTCCCTTCCCCTTTAATTTACTTGCGTTACGGATCACATCCCTTGAAAGCCACTACTAGCTTGGGGCCGGATACCCTACCTCTAACAACATCAGAGAAAGAACCTGGTTGCGACCTGAGAGGGCCGTAACACTCCCATCCTGTCCTGGTGACGACACGTGCACAATCCGTACTCCCGCAACCAGCTGCTCTATCTGCTTCAGCTGTACCTCAAGATTCACGGAGCCTCCCACCGAGTCTCACCATGCTGGAGTTCCGTAAGTTGCAGAGAGAGGATTTCTCGCTAACATCTTTATTCTTACAGGCTGAGACACAACCTAACTCTATCTCTGGGTTCTTTGTGGTGAATAAAGTGCTCTACCGCTATTATATACCCGGCAAAGTGAAGGAGGAACACAATCGGGCTAATGTCAAACAACTAGCAGTTCCCACCAGCCTACGGTCAGATATCTTGCATCTGGTCCATAGATCTCTTTCACACTGCAGTTTCTACAAGACCTACAAGACCCTGAAACAAGATTACTACTGGCCAGGAATGATTCGTGATATGAAAAACTTAGTGAAAAATTGCAAAAAGTCTCAGATGACAGGTAAGCCGAACGCTTCTCTATTCAAGGCACCACTAATGCAGGTATCAGAGTCTTCTGAGCCGTTCAGCCATTCCATCAACAACCATGACGAGCTTCTGTCTCAGACAAGCTCAGGTAACGTACATATAAGTAATATCCCGTGTTCTACCACCAGGTTTTCCACAGCTGTTTCCGTCCAGGAACTGTGAAGCACCTCAGGAAGCAGTGCGGACATGCCCAGGAAAGTCAGAGCAAATGTGATCATATCTTCTCTAACGACCTGTGTAAGACAATCAATGTCTCTAAGGTATTGTCTGGTCCTTCTTGTTGTACTTTGCCTAACTGCAATGGTTCTAAATTCTCGATCTGTTCCACCACCAGGAAAGATCCTGCTCTATACGAACCTAATCCAAATAAACGTGCTCCTCCAGACAACTTTACCAGCCCTCAGCTAAAATATTGTTAGACAAATTTACCTTTTATTGCATTTGAAAGGCGTAAATCCTTGTTTTGTACTAACTCCATTCTCGCCCTGCCAGGTATTAGAGAACCTTCAGTCTTCCACCCTGGCGATAGGAACACCATCATACCACAGCTAGATGGGATCATGCACTCCAGCTACAATCATCATTGAGGAGCCACATAACATCCTGCCAGGCGTGCAGCACAACGAACTATCAAATCTATTAGGTTACAACTTCATCTCCCCGGACTTCAACATTCTTCGGTGAATGCAGACGCCCCAGTTCAACAACAATCTAGTACTTCGCTGGGTCCTGCAGCACAACCTCAACATCCTCTAGGACCTCCATATTCGTCGGTCCCTACATTAGGATCAGTTCTCGAAACTACGCTGACTCCTGTAGCACCATGTGAACATCTTGTATTACAACCTCATTCGGTTCCTACTGCTGACCCAGTTCTCCAATCAGCACTTGCTACGCTGGGCCTTGCATCTGATCAACCATCTCACAATCTCCTCGGATCACCACTCTCGCTGATCCATTCAGTAGGCTCGTCTGTACAACAAACTTGTACTTCACTGAGTCCTGGAGTGCTACCTCAACATCTTCCACAAGCACCATTCTCTTCAGTTCCTGCAGCATACACAGTTCACCAACCAGCACCTACATTTGCTTCGCTGGGCCATGTATTTGCAGAATATCAACATCTTCTTTATCCAGGGCTCCGACAACGTCGTCGCCAACGCGCTCTCCAGGTATTCACTTCACTTCAACTCAACAGGTCAGTTGTCGTTTGCCGTTGCTGAGTGGTGGTTTGCTGTGGGAGGTGTGGAGCGCCCGCTAGTCGGGGCTCTGCCCCGACTAGCTGGCGCTCCGACTATGGATCTTTTATCAAGGTCAAACCCGCACGTGTTTCCGGTGTGGTGCTAAGGGCCACGTAGCGGCCGGTTGCGACGCTCCTCGTGCTGAGGCCCCTTCAGTTTTCCTGGAGGATGACTTTCTCCGCTTGTCTGTGCGTGGGGATTCCCCGACGGATCCTGGTTCTGTGCAGGTGCCTGGTGTGGTTCCTGCGGCGGTTCCAGCTGTCACTCCGTCTGGACCTGATCTGTCTGCCCCACCAGTGAGCTCAGGGGACCTATGGGCGCCTGCTTTGGACCTTCGCCGTTCGGTGGATGTGACGGTGCATCCTCATCCAGTTGCTTCCGTGGTGGCCTTGGATGGTGCTGTACGAGTGGCGGCTGCATCTCCTGCAGAAGAACATGTGCTTGTCGGGGCGGTGGTGAGTATGACTCCGCCCATGCCCTCTGCATCGTCGCCTCTGGTAGTTTCCTCGTTGACGCGTGCCTCTTCTCCTCTGCCGGTTCTGTCGTCCCCGCTGGATACCTCACGTGTGCTGGAGTCTAACCTTCCGCCTGCTGTGTCTCTTCCTTCTCCGAATCCGGTCTCCTTGGATGGTAGTGGCTTTTTGCCCTGCGTCGTTGAGGCTGCTGTATTGCGTGGTCGTGCTGCCCCGGCTTTGGGGCAGCCTGTCGATGGTTCTTTTGGGGCACCGCTTGTAGGGGGTGACAGTTCCGACGATCAATGGCCTATTTCTATGCGCCGTCGTTCGGCTCGGGATGCGTCACCTCACCGGACGTGGGCAGAAGAGCGTGATGCCATGGATGATGATGCTGTAGGCGGCGATGTGCTGCCTTCTGTGTTGGACACTGTGCCCCCCTGCTGGTGGCTCTCCTCAGTGGGCGGTTGCCCCATGTGACCGCGACCTCGTCGTGGTGTTGTCGAAGGATGTGCGACAGGGGTACTCTGCTCCTGTTCCGGTTGGCAGAGGCCCTGAGGCGCCTGCGGTGCCACCCTCCGCTGGGCTCGGTGCGATGACCGGCATAGAACTGTAATGGTATATGCACACCATAGCCCCTTTCCCCCTTCCCCCTTTCTCTTCTCCTTCCCTTCTCTCGCTTGCCTACTCTCCCTTGGGTCATTTCTGTCTTTTGTCACGGGGGTCATAAACAGCTTGAAGCCACTTGCTCCCCTCTCTCTCCTGTCCTCCGGGCCAGTGACGAATTTGGGTATATTACCCCAGGGCTAATAAACTTGTGATCTCAAGTTACACGTGGGTGCCCAGCCAGGAAAGTCGTTGGTGTCTTCCCAGTTTTTGGAGTTTTCTGTCAAGAGGAATTGACCCTTATGGTCAAGCCTGATCCGGATTGGTTAAAGACATGTAGGCCTGGGGAGGCGGGGCCTCACAGGGTAGTGCCTGCCCATGCCATTGACCCGGTTTCTAGAGCACCTAGTCATGGTAAAATCCATTGGCCATAGGCTTGGGATAGGCGGAGTTAATGTGGGCCTAGGAACTAGGGGGTGGAGCCTGTCCCACTGGTGAGCGTTTTTAAGAAAGAAGTGTTAGTGTGTTTGGGGACCTCGGCTGAGGTACATACAGGTCAACTGACCTGTGGGCAGCCAATCAACATCCTTTGGCAAGCTGCAGTATTTAAGGTATAGTGCACTTTAGTTGTAACACTGGTATTACAGGCCGTGCCTCATAGGAGATTTTAATTTTTTATTAGAGTAGGCTATGTTTCAATTTTGATTTAAATATACTGGTTCCGATAAATAAATAAATATTAACGTAATTTTTGTTTAGTTATCTGTTCCCTTTGATTAATGACTGTGTTATTCATTCATGTGATTCTCATTTGCTGTGCTAGAAATTCCCCTGTGTTCTCCATCTTATGAATAGTAAAGTCGCTCTAGAATCTCCCGTTCAGTTCCGTAAGACTACAGGTTTAATCCATTAAGAGTCATTTACTTTGAGTTCCCTGATTATTGAGTCCCTTCCCTCCTAGGGTCTCAATAATTTTAGACACATTCATTTATGTTTATAAGGTGGTGGCAGTGTTTAATGTTTTTATTTTATAATTAGTAATAAATTAATAACCCCTATCCTTGTTATGCCCTCCTCATTTAATATTCAGTTTATATTCGTGGCTGTCCAGTGAGGGGTCATAATGGACTGTAACTGGGTTACAGTTAAGCTGGGGTATTGAGCGAAGAGAGAGCCGTTCACAGAGTACAGAGAAGGGTTACCATTGAAAGGTTCAGTGTGATAACAAAAGGGACATTGAGGGTTTATTACAGAACGAAGTGTGCACCCTCGTGTGGGGCCCGATGGGCTGCCTCCGCCCGCTGTTCCGGTATCTCCTGCTTCCTCGGCAGCGATGTCCCGGGCTTCCGTGTTGGGTCGGTGGCGCCCGCTTCCGCCGGATGTGGTAATCCCCGAACATATGGAGTACCCGCGAGTTCGTGAGGGCCGTGCCCCTACGGAACTGGAGTATTTGGTATGGGAGGCTTATAAGCGGCGGTATCCGCTGTATACATACCCTGAGAAATATCCTCCTGTTTGACTTTTGTGTGTTCTGTGTGATTGGCTTTGTGGTTGGGTGTGGGTCTATACTTGCAGCTTTGTGTGTCTTATGTGTGGCTGGTTGTGTTATTGTGCTGCTGTAGTGGTGTGTTTCGTGTGGTGATCGTTTATTTTATGTACTTGTATCCTTACGGCCTTTTGGTCGTTTGCATGTATTTGGGCTTTGTTTTTCTGTATTTTCAGTCCCTGAGTGGTTCTGTTTTTTGTTATTAATGCCTTGTGTTTCTTGCCTTGGGTATGTGTCATGTATTGCTTTTAGCTTTGTCTATAGTTTCTATTATGTACTTGTGTCCGTACAGGCTTTTGGTCGTTGGCATGGTTTTTGTGCATTTTGTTTTTCTGTCTTTTCAGTTCCCTGTGTGGTTCTTTTTTTGGTATTATTGCCTTGTGTTTCTTGCCTTAAGTGTGTGTGTGTAATTATTTTTTGTCCTTGAAATTGCTTTATTCTTTGTACGTAATTTATGTTCTTTATGTTCTTATGTGTAGTTTTTGGATTTCCTGGTCATTTGTTGTAACTTTTCTGAATTTTTTCTTGTACATTTTTGTTATTGTACTTATGTCATTTATTTGTTGTGTATTGTATGCATTTTATGTCCCATGCTGTTTGTGGGTTTCTTTGCTTGTGTCCTATGTGCTTTCCTGTGACCTCTTGTTTGTATTTTAATGTCTGTTTTTCTGGTGTTTGCTTTATTTCATGTATTAGCACGATTGTTTGTATCTATCTGTTATTTCGTACTCGTTCCCTGTTTTTGTACTTTGTTTTTTTATATATGAATAAAAAAAACTTCAACTCAACATTCTACTGCAGTCGAACAAGCAATAGGACCAGGCTTTGGGTAGAGGGGGAGTTGTCACAAGGTTCTCCCTAGAGAAGAAGATTGAGCCTGTTCCATCATCACTTGTTCTACCACCACGTCTGCATATTCAAGAATTTATAGCAAGAGCAAGAACTAGTGCTCAGACGTCTACTCCACCCTACTCTCCAATACCCGTGACCCCCAACACACCTGGTTGTGGCCAGCTCACACCACTGACCGGGAACAAGCACTCTGCTAGTTTGTCTGAGCCGGCTCCCAGTTATCGTCACACCAGCGCCACCTACATTGGTCCAGTCCCATATAAATAGACGCCGACCACCACCACCACCAGCAGAATACTCCTCAGAGCTCAAATTGCTAGACTTGCTCCCACACTTTCCTGAGTGCTGGTAGATTTACGCAGCCAGTACTCAGTATTTTCAGCACCATTTATTTTAAGTACTTTAATGTAAGGTTAACTTGCCTGATTGAGTGTTTTCTATTTTGATTTTTGATAGATGGCTTATTTTCATTAATTTTGTCAGTTTGTTAAGATGATTTTTTTCGTAATTAAAGTAATTAAATTTTTCCAGTTTCCTGTATTTTATCCTACATTTACCACACCGTGAAGAAGTCACCATAGCAGTTTTATTTTAATTTGTTTCCTTTTTTTCGTTTTTATGTTCGTGGCATTCCATCTGCCCTAATCCACTGCACTTAGTCATTTTACCGTATCACTGTGTAAAGATTTTCTTAAGTATTTCTTCACAGTGCCTTCCATGCACTTGTAAAATCCTCCTTGCCACGGTGCTGTAAGAGTTATAAATTTCCATTGGCCGTAAGGGGGGGTCTTAGTGGGCGGCTGCCGGAGTGTGATGCTCCTTGGGGCAGTCCTCTGTCCTTTTCTAGCCTTGTGCTCCTGCTGCCGTCCTCTCCAATTCTGCTGGGCACCTTTTCCTTTTCCTTCTGTTTCGTTTTTCTTCCCCCTCTTCTCCTATCTGCTTGTCGTTTCCTGCCGACCGTTTGCTTGTTTTGGATCTTTCTTTGGACTTCTTCTATTTTGACGCCCGGGTGCTTGAGGAGGCATACTCTTGCACCCGTAGAACTGTTGTACCCGACGTCTCGAGCGAGGGAAGCCTTTTATTGTCAATCCCCGCTTTCGTCGCTGAACCCAATCTCGACGGACTGACGGTTCTTAAGGTGGCGTTTGTGGGGCGTATACTCACGACGCACTCCTAGGGGGCCCTGGCATGATCGGCGATAGCTTCCTGTTGGGTGTCCTGCCTCTAAGTGTGGCTCCATGGTGGGTATGGGGCACATTCGTGGATGAATTTCTTTCTCTTCGTCTCTATGTCGATAAATGTTTCCGTTGAACCCTCTCAGGCTCGTGGGGTGGGCGACCAAGCCCCCGAGTCGGCCTGTATTGGAAGACCAGGCTCTGTAGCTCCTGCTGCGTTGGGCCCCGACCTTGCTCCTCCTTTGACCGTCCTGACTTCTTTCCCCAGCTCCCCTGCCTCCTTTGTGGTTGTGTCGAGCCTCCAGCCCCCAGTGGTGACCACTTCGTCCCCTGGTGCGGCTAAGTCTCTCGTTGTGACTACTTCGTCTTTTAACCCCTCTCTCTCTCTGGGGGTTCTCAACGCCGTTCGCGCCCCGGCCGCACTCGCTCGATTCCTTCCCGTACTGCCGCGTATCAGGCCTTGTTTGGTCCCGCTTCATGGGCCAAATACTTTGATCTCCTCCCTCTTGATTCTGCGCCTCCTGACGATTTCTCCCTCCATCGGCATCTTGTTGATTCCGTGGATGCGTCTGTTACCTTTAACCCCACTCATCTCGGTACACGTGTCATTGCTGCTCCTTCTCAGGATGCAGCTTCCCGCTTGGCCGCCTTTTCTGGCCTTGGCGAGATCCCTGTTCGGGTCTCCAAGAACGTTCAGATGAATGCCAGTGTTGGCACTATTCTCCTCCGGCCCCATGTTGCAACCGGTGTTCGGAATCTGCAGGATTGCCACGATGATATTCGGCATATCCTTGATGCCCAAGGTCATTCAGTCCTCCAGGTTGACTCGTTTACTCGTCCCCCTCGTGGTCGTCGCCGTCAACCCCTTCGTGTTGTGAAGATCACCTTTGATGGTAGGACCCTTCCATCCTCTGTCATTCTTGCTGGTGCTAGGTGCTCTGTCTTGGAGTATATTCCTTCTCCTCGGCTGTGTAACAAGTGCTGGAGGTTTGGGCATGGTGCCCTCCGCTGCTCTGGGACTGTCTCTCTCTGTCCTTTGTGTGGGGGTGAAGGTCACTCTAAGTCGGAGTGCACTTCTCCCCAAGCTCGCTGCCTCAACTGCGGTGAGGCCTATCCTACCTTCTCCCGTGCCTGTATTCATTACAAGCTTGAGGCGGCTGTCCTCAACTTGAAGCACCGGGAGCGTTTATCTTTTCCTGAGGCGAGGCGCCAGGTTCGCCGGCTCTCGCCTTATGCTAACATCTCTTATGCTCGCATGTTGTGCTCTTCCTCTCCTCCTCCTTCCCTCCTTCCTCAGACTCACAACCGTTCCCGGGGCTTGGACCCTGATACGCCCACTGCCCCCTCCTCTGTTCCTTTGAGTTCTGTCCCGAAGGATCCACCTCCTGGTCCCATGTCTGGGGTTCCCCTTCTTTCTACCCGGTCTATCGTGTCTTCTTCCTCGTCTCCCTCCGATCCTCCTTCCCATCCTCTTCCTCCATCTATTGGCTCTCCCCGCTGCCTGTCGGTGCAGGCGGATGTCCATCGCTCTCCTAACGGCCATCGTGTGTGCTCTTGTTCAGCTTCTCCTGTTGAGACACTGGAATCCGTTGCCCGGTACGTAGTTGCTGGGACACCGGTCTCTTTAAGTCAGAAACGTAAGCTTGGCTCCTCTATTTCCTCCTCCCCGGCAGGTAAGAAGGCTTCGCTTTCTTCCTTGGCCCCTACTTCTGGCTCAGTTGCTCCTTCCCTCCCATTTCTGTGCTTGCACCCCCTGTTCCTGCTATAGAGGTTTCTTTGGCCCCTGCTTCCCTTTCGGTTGCTGCTCTTGCTGAGGTGCGCTCCCCTCTTTCTACTCCCCCTCTTCCTGCTGCTGTCATTGACTGCTCCTCTCCGTTGTCTCCTCCTCTTCCTCTTCCTCCGGACCCCGCCCGCCCACCTCTGGTCTGTTCTCCCACTTCCTTCCCTCCGTCTTTGCTCATTTTACCAATGCCCCCTAACCCTGACTTTGCTGACCCAGATCCCGACCCTGATATTCTATAAAAGGGGCTATGTAACAGGAACTATGAGAGTTGTTGTAGGGTATTCATAATTTATTATCCTGATACATGTGAAAGGTGCTGCAACTAGGCCAAGTTTCAGCATCTCAGCCTAAATAGAGAAGGAGAAAAAAAAAAAAATTTATACAATTTTTCAACAATGTTCAATTGCTTTCACAGCCCACAATTGTGAACCAAAATCATTTCTATGACACTCAGCTATGACCTTACTATATAATAAAGATTTGCACAAAGGATTTTTATCCCAGATGTATTTAGTGCAATAATACAGATTTTTAAAGTTTCCCAAAAACGTATGCAACAAAATGAAGTTTATCATTATTTATAAAATTAATAAATCTACGTAGATAAAAAAAACTACATGTGTTTTTAGAGGCATAAACTCTACATATAATGTGCAAGTTTCATGTAAATTGAATAATAAATAAAGGCTGTGAAGGCAGATCTAGTTGTAAAAGTTGGAGTGGCGTAGCGCGCCGCGACAAGTTACACTACTCACGGCTGAGAGGCCGCCACAATCTTCACTCGTGACAATGCGTGATTTACGCATTGCGGCCAGCTCGTACCTTCTATGGAGAGCTCGCATGCATCTAGCTTTCAATGCTTTTCACTTGTTCGTTTGGCACGTCATATTGCAGTACAAATAGCAAAAATAGCATGAGTTCTGAGAGATATTGTGAGAGCGCGTCAATGATACATCCACTTTCTGAGGGACACACACAGTGACTGACTGATAAGCCACGAACCCCACCCTCTCTCTCACACGAGACTGTTGCCAATGAGTGAGTTTACATTCGTTTTATGCATAACATGTTATTTTCAAAGCTATTACGAAATATTAGACTTCTACAACGTAAGATACAATACCCCGCGGCGCACCCACGCCGCGAGGACCGGATTCACGAAAGTTGCAGCGGGAAATTTGACTCTAATTACGTTATTTTTCAAGATAACATAAAACGGTTTGCACCACAGTGTTGCCAGAACGTTGTAGTATTTTTCGGAACTTTTCGTAAATATTCAATTTTTCTTCGGATTTTCGGGTGCCTTGCCCCCTTAACGTGCCTGTGTTGCTCTGTTGC
Organism: Procambarus clarkii; assembly: GCF_040958095.1. NCBI lineage: Eukaryota > Metazoa > Arthropoda > Malacostraca > Decapoda > Cambaridae > Procambarus > Procambarus clarkii. The sequence continues at coordinate 87,752 of NW_027189244.1, forward strand.
CTTTGTTTCTTCCTTGTTCTCTGTTTTTGTCCTTTCTCTTCTCGTCGTTGTCCATTCTTCAATGGAACGTTCGGGGTTATTACGCCAATTTCCTCGAACTCCAACTTCTGATTTCGCGGTTTTCGCCCCTTTGTGTCTGTCTCCAGGAGCCGATGCTTGGTGCTCGTCCAGGTCGTTTTCGTGGCTATTCCTTTCTCTCCCCCCCCCCCTGCCGTTGCTGGGGCTCCTAATTCTTCTGCTCTCTTGATCCGCGCTGATGTTCCCTTTGTTCCTTTACTTTTTCCTTTGCCTCTCCATTGTTCTTCTGCTCGTATCTTTGTGGGGAAATGGTACACAGTTTGTTCCATTTATCTCCCCCCGAGTGTCCCACTTTCTCTTCCTGATTTGAAACACCTCTTGGACTCCTTGCCGGAGCCTGTGCTCCTGCTGGTTGACTTCAATTGTCGTCATTCTCTTTCGGGTATGTTCTGACGAATATCCGGGGTCGCCTTCTTGAGCCGTTTCTCCTCTCTTCTTCCCTGTTTCTTCTGAATTCTGGTGAGCCCACTCATTTCGACTCTCGGACTCGCACCCTTTCCTGTATTGATCTTTCTCTCTGCTCTTCTTCTCTTTACTTAGAATTCACGTGGCAGGTTCTTGATGACCTCCATGGCAGTGATCATTGTCCCTATCCTTGTTTTCTTTTTCTCGTTTCACCCTTCCCTCTCTTTTCCTTGGTGGCAATTTGCTAAAGCGGACTGGAACCAATTTACACTCAGTGCTGCACTCTCTGACCTCTCCCTTCTGCCTCTCCCTCGCGCTCTCCTCCTTTTCCATGACACTGTCTTCGACGCTGCCCTCCGCTCTATTCCTCGCTCTTCCTCTCGGGTTCCACGGAAGTGCGTTCCCTGATGGAGTGTGGACTGTGCTCGGGCTGTCCGCTGTAAGCGTGCAGCCTGGAAGAGGCACCGCCGTCGGCAGACGACCGATTCTTTTCTTTTCTTTCGGAAAGCAAGTGCGGTGGCCCGTAGGGCCATCCGTATGGCTAAACGTGAATGTTGGACTTCTTATGTCTCCACAATTACGTCCGAAACTCTCCTGCCACAGATCTGGAAGCGTATACGCAAGATTGCGGGTAAGTTCGTTCCCGATGTTTCCCCGGTCCTTCACCTCCGTGGTACTCTTGTGGTGGACCCGTTGCAGGTCGCTACCAAACTGGGTTCTCACTTTTCTTCTGTTAGCTCTGGTCTTCATCTTCCCCAATCTTTCCTTCTTCGTAAACCTGTCCTTGAGTCTCGTCCTTTAGATTTCTGCACTCGTCTTCGACTTTCCTTTAACGATCCCTTCTTTCTCTCTGAACTTCGTTCTGTCCTGGCCCTCTGCGGTTCTACGGCGGCGGGCTCCGATGGTATTCATTATGAGATGCTTCGCCATCTCCCTCCGTGCACGTCTCAGTATTTACTGAGTCTGTATAATCGGATCTGGGAGTCGTTGTCAGTCCCTGAGGACTGGCTCGATGCCGTTGTCCTCCCTGTTCGCAAACCAGGGTCTCTGGGAACTTCCCCTAAGGACTTTCGCCCTATTGCCTTCACAAGTTTTTGTCTGCAAACTCTTTGAACGTATGGTTAACGTTCGTCTGATGTGGTTCCTGGAACACCATCACCTCCTCTCCCCTTCTCAATTTGGTTTCCCGCAAGTGCCGCAGCACGACAGATGTCCTGATGAACTTGGAGGTCTATATTCGTACTGCTTTTGCTGCGAAGACCTCCGTTGTTGCCGTCCTTTTTGACTTGTAAAAGGCTTATGACACCACTTGGTGATATCATATTCTGTCCCAGCTTCATTCTTTTGGCCTTCGTGGTCATCTCCCTCACTTTCTCCGCAGTTTCCTGTCTCGTCGTTCCTTTCGGGTACGCCTTGGTACCGCTCTCTCTGCCTCTTTTCAGCAATACGAAGGTGTGCCCCAGGGTAGTGTTCTGAGCACTACTCTTTTTCTGGTTGCCCTCAATGGTCTTCTTTCCTCTCTTCCTTCTGGCGTCTTCTCCGCTCTCTATGTCGATGATCTTACCCTTTGCTGTCAGGGTGATGATTCGCCTCTCCTTCAGCGCCGGCTTCAACTTGCGATTGATGCCGTGTCGTCTTGGGCCACCGATCATGGCTTCAAGTTCTCTACTTCTAAGACTTGTGCCATGTCTTTTACTAGGAAACGGGTCGTTCTTCGTCCCTCTTTGTCACTTTATGGTCATCCCCTTGAGTACAAAGATTCCGCGAAGCTTTTGGGGTTATTCCTTGACACTCGTTTGTCTTGGTCTCTCTATATCTCTTACCTCCGTGTTGAGTGCTCTAAGGCCCTTGCCCTCCTTCTGGTATTGTGCCATACTTCTTGGGGAGCGGATAGGCGCACTCTCCTTGCGTTACATTCGTCTCTCGTCCTGTCTATGCTCGATTATGGTTGCCCTGCTTACTCATCTGCTTCTCCTTCTACTCTTCGCCGTCTTGATGCTTTGCACCATACTGGGTTGCGCCTCAGTTCTGGTGCCTTTCGTTCGACTTCCGTCCTTAGCTTGTATGTTGACACTGGCTTCCTGTCTCTCCAGGACCGCCGTGATCGCTACTGTCTTCGCTATCTTGCGCGATCCTTACAACATCCTTCCTCTCGCCTCTGTCGTGCTTTAACTTTTACCCCTCCTGTGGTTCCTGTTCCTCTTCACCACCTGCCTCTTTCTGTCCGGTTATCTCGCTTACAGGATTCTCTTTCCGTTCGTGTTTCTAATGTTTCTCCTCGTGTTGTTCCTTCTTTGCCCCCATGAAGAGTCCCCCTTCTGCAGTTTTGTTCATCCTTGACCCGCATCAATAAAGCTTTTACCCCTCCTACGGTTCTAAAACGCCTTTTCCTTGAGCACTTTTCTTCTCACTCCCGCTCCGTTTCTGTCTTCACTGATGGGTCTAAGTCTGCGGACGGTGTTGGCTACTCTGTTGTTTTTCCTGATCGCACTTATATGTGTCGCTTACCTCCGGAGACTAGCATCTTTACAGCGGAGCTTTATGCTATTCTCTATGCTCTTCGTCTCCTGCTTTCTCGTTGTCAGTCTTCCTTTGTAGTTGTTGTTGACTCGCGTAGTGCCCTCATGGCTCTCGGGTCCTTTAATCCGGTTCATCCAGTAGTTGTCAAGATCCAGCATTGGCTGTTTCTTGTCCACAGTAAATTTAAGTCGGTTGAGTTTTGTTGGGTTCCCAGCCATATTGGTGTGTCTTTAAATGAGCGTGCGGATGCTGCCGCCAAGGAAGCTGTCCGCTCTTGTCCCATCTCTCATAAAGGTATTCCATATTCCGACTTTTACCCGGTTATCCATTCCTCCATTCTTACCCGTTGGCAGGCTTCTTGGTAGTCTGTTACTGGTAACAACCTTCGTACTCTTAAATGTTGTGTTTCCTCGTGGCCGTCCTCCTGCCACCGTAACCGACGATGGGAAACAGCTCTGGCGAGGTTGCGTATTGGCCATACTCGCTTAATCCATGGTCACTTGATGGAGCACTGCCCTGCTCCTTATTGTCCTAATTGCATTGTCCCTCTTACGGTCGTGCATGTCCTTCTTGAATATCCTGACTTCCAGGACGAGCGTGTGTCTTGCTTTCCGACCGCCCTTCGCGATCGCCTGTCCCTCAATGAAATTCTTGGTGACTCGGATACTTTTGATATCATTCGCCTTATGCGTTTTTGTTCTCGTATTGGCATCCTTGGTGATATTTAGCGCCCTCTGATTATTCCGCACATTTGATGGTGCTACATAGCCTTCCCGGTTTGGTGCCTTTTTTTGATAATTACTTACTTTACCTGTCACAGGTGTGGCATCTATACATATACTTACGAAATTAACGATATGGTAAACAACACAGCTCAATTCCAATGCAATGTCACACAAAATAATTCAATAAAAAATGAAATAAATCGAAATCTATGAAAATAAAATTTATCAATGCAATCGGAAACATTAAAATGGAATTCGTGACATATTTAGTATAGCGTGCATGATGCTATTATGTGCAATAGATGGCGCTGTTTTTCAAAAACGCTTGTTTTTACCTGTCACTTGGGTGATATCTATTTTTCAGTCATATTCAACAACATATGTTTAAAAGAAAGACTGCTACCATGCTTGAGTACATCGTAGTCAGTCTCGTTGGCAAGAGTACTGAGGGTTAAGGCAGCTGTACCTGTAAGATGTGACCTGAGAAGTATAGACCATTGATTCCTAGGCCACTGTAAGTGGGTGGCCAAGGCCTCGAATAACACAAAAAATTAATCTACTTCTGCTTCTACAAAAGGCGGTATCATTTTAATACAATATGTAGGCTTAAAACATACCGGTAAGTTGGCTTCTGCTTCACGGCGCTGAGAGAGGTGGGGACTTTCAAGTTCTAACTCCTGGCGCCGGAACTCTAGAGCGGTGTCTGATCTGCCTTGTTCCAAGCGTAATGTGATGCCAACTCCATCCTCCTCTTGTTGTTTCTTGAGTTGAAGCTCTTGAGCTAGGATTTGCAGTAGTTCTACCTCTCTTAGACGTTGTAGTTCAGCTTCTTGTTCTTGACGTTGACGTTGCAGTTCAGCTTCTTGTTCTTGACGTTGACGTTGTGGTTCAGCTTCTTGTTGCTGGATCTGGAGTTGTTCTTGTTCACGTGCACGTTGTATTTCAGCTTCTTGCTGTTGTTGCTGGCGTTGTTCTCGTTCACGTTGACGGGCTAATTCAGCCTCTTGTCGTCTCATCTCCCGTTTGTGTTCATCGGCAGCAGCTTCTAGTTGCGCTAACTAGATTTTTCGTTTCATGTGTGTGAGTGTGGTTTTATCAGCAACTCTATGTTGGTCCTGCTGCTCTGGAGTAATAAGATCATTGTCTGAAAGATGGTCAAAATCAGGTTATGAAGCTCAGCTTCGGTGAGTTGACCAGACCACACACTAGAAGGTGAAGGGACGACAACGTTTCGGTCCGTCCTATACCATTCTCAAGTCGATTGAGAATGGTTCAGCGTTGGTGACCCCATGGGGAGGAGTGATGTGGTATTCAGTAGTAAGGGTGATTAATTCTGCTCTAGTAGCACGAATTAATGTTTGGAGCTCCTCCTCCGGGTTAGCACGAAATGCGGCTAACCTAAACATATTGAATATTATATAAAAGCAAAATATCAATGGATGAAAAATGCAAGTACCCTGCAGGCGAACTAATAAGTTAGGATTACTAGACTGTCTTGTAAGTGATGTGGCAATATGCACGAGAATGGTTGTTATATAATTGACAACACTGTACGTAAGTAACTATCCTGTAAGCCAACAATAAATTTACAAGATAAATAACTACACTATATATATATATTAATCTGAAATAAAACTAAGTCTTTGACTTTAGTAAGGACTGGGAGAAACAATATAAACGAATGTTTCGAGGTAGTAAAATATAAGCAGGATGTAGGGATGTCTGTACTCTGTACTCTAGTGACGATAAGGGTAAGAGTTGTCCTACTGGAATCTAGATAAGTAACTGCAGAGTTACTGTTCCTTGTGCTCTGTAAAAGAACAGTAAACTCCCTACCTGAGCAGTTAATCAAGAACTTTAAACGAAGGCTTAGGGGTGCAGGGAGTGTCACCACTGTGACCAGAACGGCTATACACGCCCCGAATGTATAACACAGTTCTGGATACGATAGGATCTCTAGTCCAATACTTCCTCCTTAGTTCGTAATACAAAGTGGAACATAATAGTTCGAAGACAAATCAAAGTACCTGATAAGTACCCGAGGAGGTGATCTGCCTGAGTGAGTCCTCTCTGTTGGGGCAAAGTCAATATGGACAAAAAGATATAGCAATAGCTTAGAAGACTAACCATTACGAGCATGAATTTGTGTATAAAACATCACGAAATCAAGTCAGTCTAATAAACAGATCACAAATTGCTCCACCTGTAAAGTAGATGTGTTCAGTTACCAGTATGTAAATCTCAAAATGAATTCTGAAAAAATGCAAAGTATAAAAGCCAAGTATAAAAGCTAAACTCAACATTAAGCAAGGGTTACTAGGAACAGCTCCTCAGACCAGCTCCTAGGACAGGCCCCCAAATTTATGTGGCGGGTTGTGGTATCGCAGTTATACTGAACCAAGATGGTATTGCTCTCCCTCACACAAATAAAAAAAATGCTGCTATTGGCCTTGCAGTATGTAAGTCGCAGGTGGAAACAAATGAAAATCATCAAATAAAAAATTAAACAATTTACTGAAATATTAATGAACATAAATGCCCCTGAAAATACTTGGCTATCATGTAATGCAAAGGTGAACAAGTTAATATGACATTAATACAAAATAAACTATAAGCAATGAATAAAAGCATAAATATATACTGGTGTACTGAAGACAGCTACCATACCACCATGGCATCAGTCACACGGCGTTGGCTGGAGGCGGACGACGAGTGACAGACACGAAGGTGATCCTAGAGCACTAAGGGAGACATTGGCTCTCCAGGGAGGCAGCGCCCTTTATATAGTCCGGCAGTGATGACTCCTCCAGTATCAACGCGAGGTGGACATCTGGTCAACTAGCAAACTGCACATTGTGGCTGGCGGTGCCTTTGTGTTGAGCTGCACCACTGCCAGTTGAAGGCGGCTAACTGCTTGTTTGTGGTGGCAAACTATCGGTTAGCAGAGGCGACGGGCTTGCCTCTGAGTCGTACCAGGCCGTGCCAGGCCCTGGAGGGTATGGAGAGGTGGCAGGACTGATGACTCATCTGGGCTGGTGTAGATGTAGACTTCCAGTGCAGAGGTATTGAAGATGAAGGGAAAAGGCAGTTCCACTGCTGTGCAGGAGATTCACGTGACAGTATATATATGTCTACCCTTCGCTTGCAACAATCCTGCAATCCAACGTCTATTATGTTGACTGGTAATCACTTCAATAACTCCTGTTTCCAAAACAATATTTACCTATGTATTTTCAGAATCTAAACTTATCTAGTATGAATCAGAGTAACGACTCGTGATTTAAGAATAGAAAGTATTAGTTAGGATTTTTAAGTAGTTTACTATCCTGTTCAGCCATAACATCTTATGTGTTCTTCATCATGTTCAGCCTAAACATGTTATGTGTTCTTCATCTTGTTCAGCTTCAACATGTTATGTGTTCTTCATCATGTTCAGCCTAAACATCTTCTGTGTTCTTCATCATGTTCAGTCTTAACATGTTATGCATTCTTTATCATCTTCAGCGTTAACATGTTATGCATTCTTTATCATCTTCAGCCTTAACATGTTGTGTTCTTCATCATGTTCAGCCTTAACATGTTATGTATTCTTCATCATGTTCAGCCTTAACATGTTATGTGTTCTTCATCATGTTCAGCCTTAACATGCCAAGTGTTCGTCATCATGTTCAGTCTTAACATGTTGTGTTCTTCATCATGTTCAACCTTAACATGTTATGTGTTCTTCATCATGTTCAGCCTTAACATGTTATGTGTTCTTCATCATGTTCAACCTTAACATGTTAAGTGTTCTTCATCATGTTCAGCCTTAACATGTTATGTGTTCTTCATCATGTTCAGCCTTAACATGTTATGTGTTCTTCATCATGTTCAGCCTAAACATGCTAAATGTTTTTCATCATGTTCAGTCTTAACATGTTATGCATTCTTTATCATCTTCAGCCTTAACATGTTATGCATTCCTTATCATCTTCAGCCTTAACATGTTAAGTGTGTCGGAAAACCCGACACCATTTAATAATATTACATACAATAGGCAGATAATATTGCTGCTGCCGTTGTATACACAAGTTAACCCATAGAAAATGTAGCTTGTAGTGGAATTTCCTGTCAATAGAAAACGGGATATCATTGCCACATAGCACTATAAATTCACCAGCTATTCTGTTGGGAATTATTTTTAAATACAGTAGTCTTTGGACTTATTACATCCTAAAAACATCACATATGAATTAACTTAATTATCAGTATCAAAATAAAGAAAATGTGACCCTTCTATCGCTTATTGACATCTGGACAAAGTGAGCCAGGAGCGTTAGTAGTGGTGAGGTCAGCCATTGTTAAACGAATGGTGCATTTAGGTGACAATAAATTATTGTCTGTCAGTTCCAGACCATTCATTAAAATTACTCATCATAATTACATTGGGTTCTAGATTCTTGAGCTAGCAAAATACAGTTTGTACCGTTTTTGGTACAGGGTACTTAAGAACCACTATTCAGTTAGGGTACAACTGGTGTATAGTGATACAGACAGTTTCATTTTCAGCTTACTAGCTGAAGATGTCTTTAATGAGATGGGGAAAGAACCCCTTAGTTTGTGGATGGATACGAGTAATTTTCCTGAAACTCACCCCTTGTATGATCCTTCTAAAAAGGGTGTTTTAGGGCTGTTAAAGTCAGAGGTGTCAGATAAACACATCCTTCGAGTTGTGGCACTCAAGCCCAAAATGTATAGTGTGCTTTTGCTTGACAATAAAAATTCCACCACCGCTAAGGGTATTCCCCGAGCTGTGCAAAGATCTTTAACACATAACCACTTTAAAGAGACCCTTCACAGCAATGGTGTAGTAAATACTTTTAATTACTCTCAAATAAGAAATATAGGGGGGCAGATGGCAACCACATTCAATACTAAGAGGGGTTTAAGTGCATTTGATGATAAGCACTTTTACCTAAATAAATACACTAGCCTAGCGTATGATCACCCAGACATACCATCCGACCCCCACCCCAACACCTCAGCCCAAGGAATGTCCACCGAGAGTGAAGGTGGTGACGTCATTGAACCACATGGAGAGGAAGGACAACGCCCCACCAGCGAGAGTGAAGCCTATGACGTCAGCAGTCAGTCACCTGAGGGAGGCCCACTACAACCCATTCACTCTCTGGGAGATGATGAGTCATCATCTTCGTCCCAGGAGGAAGAGGGGGAGGAAGACCCCACAACGGACCTGTGGGCACGGAGGAGAGCCCTTGTTAGTAAATATTATGTGGGGGGAGATGACCTACAATACGACTATGTTTAACCCTATGTACTTTGATAATATAAATTATAAATCATCAGGATTATTTCTTTTTCTCCTTCTTTAAGTATAAAAGCTTAAAATATATCCAACTTAAAAACAACTAAGGGAGGTTGGTCCCTCTTACGGTACACTCAAGGTCATCAAGTATGAGGAGGGGTGGTGAGGGGGGGACCACCCCTACTGAGAGGATCCTGTTTTTACACCTGTCCCATAGGGGGAGGTGGGGGGGGGGGGTACCTGCCGCTCACCTGAGTGTTTATTATACAAATAAATTCATTTTTTTTTACTTAAATATACCATCATACTTTTCTGTATAAATGAACATGAACATGAACATAGCGACACATAATAGATACCTATCTTCACTGTTTTTATGATTGTTGCTGCCCCACACCTTGGACGACCTAATATGGAGTGGCTCTAAGTGGCACTCCGCCTCTGATTTTCTTATCTGATTGCCCTTCATAGGCGGCTACTTTACTGTAAATGAACATGATCATAGTGGCGCATAATAGATACCTATCTTCACTGTTTTTCGACTGCTACCACACACACCTTGGGTGACCTAATATGGAGTGGCACTATGTGGCTCCCCGCTTCTGATTTTCTTATCTGATTTCCATACACAGGTGGGACGATCTGTCACCAAAATAACTACTCACCTATAATGATGGTACCTTGAGGTTACCTTGAGGAACTTCCGGGGCTTAGCGTCCCCGCGGCCCGGTCGTCGACCAGGCCTCCTGGTTGCTGGACTGATCAACCAGGCTGTTGGACGCGGCTGCTCGCAGCCTGACGTATGAGTCACAGCCTGGTTGATCAGGTATACTTTGGGGGTGCTTATCCAGTTCTCTCTTGAACACAGTGAGGGGTCGGCCAGTTATGCCCCTTATGTGTAGCGGAAGCGTGTTGAACAGTCTCGGATCTCTGATGTTGATAGAGTTATCTCTCAGAGAACCTGTTGCACCTCCGCTTTTCAACGGGGGTATTCTGCACATCCTGCCATGTCTGCTGGTCTCATGTGATGTTATTTCTGTGTGCAGGTTTGGGATCAGCCCCTCTAACATTTTCCACGTGTAAATTATTATATATCTCTCCCGCCTGCGCTCAAGGGAATACAGATTTAGGCTCTTTAGTCGGTCCCAATAGTTTAGGTGTTTTACTGAGTGAATTCTAGCAGTATAGGATCTCTGCACGCTCTCCAGGTCGGCAATTTCTCCAGCTCTGAGAGGGGCTGTCATTGTGCAGCAGTACTCCACTCTAGAGAGCACAAGCGTTTTGAAAAGTGTCATCATCGGTATAGCATCTCTAGTGTTAAAAGTTCTTGTTATCCAACCTGTAATTTTTCTTGCAGTTGTGACAGCTACTTTATTATGTTCTGTAAAGGTAAGGTCTTCCGACATGAGTACACCTAGATCCTTTACATTGCCTTTTCGTTCTATGTCATGATTTGAACGAGTTTTGTACGTGGTTTCCGTTTTTATATTTTCATTTTTTCCATAGCGCATGAGCTGGAACTTACCTTCGTTAAACACTATATTATTTTCTGTAGCCCATAGAAAGACCTGATCTACATCTGACTGGAGGTTTGCCGTGTCCTCTATGTTGCCTACTCTCATGAAGATCCTAGTGTCATCTGCAAAGGATGATACAGTGCTATAGGTCGTGTTCTGGTCTATGTCCGATATGAGGATGAGAAAAAGTACTGGAGCAAGCACAGTACCCTGGGGGACTGAGCTCTTCACGGTTGATGGGCTGGATTTTATTTTGTTGACTATTACACATTGGGTTCTGTTGGTCAGGAAATTGTAGATCCATCTGCCTATTTTTCCGGTAATTCCTTTTAAACGCATTTTATGTGCAATAACGCCATGATCACATTTATCAAAAGCATTTGCGAAATCTGTGTAAATTACTTCAGCGTTTTGTTTGTCTTCCATAGCATCTAATGCCATATCATAGTGGTCCAGCAACTGCGACAGGCAAGAGCGCCCTGTTCTGAAACCGTGTTGTCCGGGGTTATGGAGATGCTGTGATTCCATGTCTTTTGTGATCTTACTTCTTAGCACTCTCTCAAAATTTTTTATAATGTGCGATGTTAGTGCTATCGGTCTGTAATTTTTTGCCTCTGCCTTATTTCCTCCTTTATGAAGTGGTGCTATCTCTGCTTTTTTTAGTATATCAGGAATAACGCCAGTATCTAGGCTTTGTCTCCACAGAATGTGGAGGGCCTGCGATAGTAGTTTTTTACAGTTCTTGATGAATATGGAGTTCTAAGAATCCGGGCCTGGTGCAGAGTGCATAGGCATACTGTTTATGGTTTCTTCAAAATCTAGTGGGGATAGGGTGACGTCTGATATATGATTTGATGTTGGTATCATATCCATGAAAAATTCATTTGGGTTATAAATCTTTAGTGCATTTAATGGCTCACTGAAAACAGAGTCGTACTGCTTCCTCAGTAGCTCGCTCATTTCTTTGTTGTCATCGGTGAAAGTTCCATCTCCCTTTCGCAGGGGCCCGATACTAGATGTGGTTTTTGATCTTGATTTTGCATAGGAGAAAAAATATTTCGGATTTCTCTCTATTTCACTGATGGCCTTTTGCTCTCTTTGCCTCTCCTGGGTTTTGTATGATTCTTGAAGCTTGAGTTCAATTGTTTCTATTTCTCTACCTAACTTTCTTCGCCGTTCTTGAGATAAGGTGCGACTCTCAAGTTGGTAGGCACAGTCTGAATACAGATAGGAAGGTCAGCATAATTAAAGTTACAAGGAGTTGATTATTTAGTACATAGTTGTTATTCTCTTAAACTGGATGATAGAGGGGGAGTCTTTAACGTGATTGGGAATACATACATACATACATACATACATACATACATACATACATACATACATACATACATACATACATACATACATACATACATATATGCATTCATACATGCAAACATACATATATACATACATACATGCATACATACATACATACATACAAAACAGCAAGGTGATGGAGAAGATTGTGAGAAAAAACCTAGTAACACATCTGGAGAGAAGAGACTTCGTGACAACCCATCAACATGGGTTCAGGGAGGGTAAATCCTAAGTGGACCCTAATACTCATCCTGTGGGCATTAGTGGACCCCATACCCATCCTGCAGGCGGTAGTGGACGCCATACATATCCTATGAGTAGTTATTGGGCCCAGACCCATCCTACAAGTGGTATGGATCCCTTACCCACCTAACAAGTGGTAGTGGACCCTATAGCCATCCTACAGTAGGTAGTAGACACTATACCATCCTGTTTGCAATGGTTGACCCCATAGACAGTCCAACATAACATCGTTTTCTGTTAACGTTCCTACAATACATTCTTTAAAGATTTTTATAGCACAAACTAGTGTATATATTGTTGATTGGTGAATCACTATTATTCTATGTAATAATTTATAGTGCTTATTATAATTTACTAAGAACAACTAATATTTCTCAAAACAAAACTACGAGCCTTCAATAGGATATAGCTGATCTGTAATATTCTAAGAGCATGGACAATAGCAGGTAAATTTGACAACACATGGAGGACCTGAAAACTACAATTTCCATCATAAGTGAACCAATCACGACTATTCTGCTGTCTACGGCGATGGACGGGTACTGTGAGACGTAAATTGGTACGTAAGGAAGAGTTTGGGCCTTGGAAAAAATGTAACTGGGAATATACCATATATGTACTAATTCATATTCGACATATTGACTTAAAGCATTCTGTGCTGTCTTGTGCGAGAGCGGGTTGGAATTATGATTCGGTGTTAGAATCGGCGCCCAATTCAACTCGGCCTCGCCGGCTACCAACGTGGTACGGACCAATTCACATAAATTACACAAAAAATGGAAATTCATAAAAAAGACAATTTAATAGCTAAATGGTCTATTAAAAAACTAAACAAAATTTAAATCAATTCACTCCCTAACCTGAAGACTTCCTACTTGACCTTATCGGCAATGAGTTGACCTACTCCCTATTCTAAAACTCTGAGCAAACTTTACTTTTTTGCCGACCAGTTAGATGTTTGTGCTGGTCTGGGGAAAGAGGTGGAGTGGACACCTTCCCTGTGTTGCTCCAGAACCCACACTGTCCTCTCTCTGATGCTCCTCTACGCAGGAGCCCAGAGCAGAGTATTGTTCCGCCTAGTTTACTAAGTCACTTAGCAAAGCTTAAGTTTAACAACTAACCTCTGTTGCACTGAATGATCCAGATTGGTTGAATTATTTTAACTGAAGTTACTTACACAAGCATCTTAGGGAAGAGTTATTCCCAATTACAAAATGGTTATTTGACCTTTGAGAATTACTGAATGTGGAAACTCTGCTGACCTGTGACCGCCAGGTCGCCGACGGCACTCCGCGCTACAGCCTAGTATTGGCTCGTGACGTCACTGATGGTGACTTAACTCATTCTCCTAATAATTAGAAACCTCTTGATAAATATTATACAATATGAATGAAGACTAATTTCTCTAAATAAGTGAATACTATGGAATGATTCATTATACGTTGCTATGAGACAAAGGGCGCCAGCCATTTTGTGACCCAGACTTGCTAATTCCCAGGGGGATGCGTATTTGTATTTTTCACGTTTAATTCAAAACTCCCGCGGCTACATGGGGTTAACATCAGCTTTCTCAGGGCTCTTGTAAACAGACGCCATCTTTAAAAAAAATCATGGTCCACATTCTGGGGTGTGAGAGCCTCACTATTGAGTGAGCAACCAAGGCTTGCACACACAGCATGAGCGCACAGCACTGCTGTTCAGCGTGTGACCACAGCATCGCCTAATAATGTCAATATATATATAACCTGTATTATTTAGCCATGATAGTATTATAAAAGAGCCTGAGTGTAATAATGACTGGGTACAATGTTCAAATATCAGTAATTCAATGCTGTTCACGATGTTCACAGCGCTAGCCACAGCATTATTTCGTCCATCTAGGAATCTTCAAACGACTTCATAAGTTCCTTTTCAAAATAAACTTGTGGTCAATTATTCATTTACAGGAATTAGTTACCAGGATTGTGGTTATAATTAGCATTGTGCGCAGTATTGTGGAAGGAGGAATTTTGGTGAGGGAGGTGACGTAATCGTAGTGTCGTCTGCTGTCTGCTGCATGATTTCTCATGCAGTGTATGGTGGCCACTGTACTGCTTGGACAAAATACCGGCTTACTTGCATAGTTCTGTTAAATAAAACATGTAGATAGGTATATATAACATGTATAAATAGTGTAATAAAAACAATAACAGTATGGTGGGCGGAGCAGTGTTGGCGAGTAAGATGGTTTGAGGGAGGGCTGTCTGGGTGTGGCTGCTCACACTCGCGATGTTCTGAATGTGTTGATGGTAAATGTATATAGTGTGTGACAGTGTATAGTGTGTACATATGTTGTAAATATACATAAATGAACATGAAACATTGGTGTGAATAACTGTATGATGGGAGGAACAATGTTGGCAAATACAATGTAGGAGGAGTGAGGGGGGGCTGACTGGGTGTGGCTGCTCACACTAGTGGTATTCTGAATGTGTTGATGGTGAATGTATATAGTGTGACAGTGTAGTCTGTAAATAGATTGTATATATATCTAAATTAGCATGATACATGGTAAATATGTGCAACATATGTGTACACCAGTGTCATGCACATAACACAGTGTCCTCGGAAAGTACGGATGTTTTACTGCCATAATATAGTGTACGTGTTCATTATACATAGGGTTAGCACGTAAAAACAAATAAAATTTATTTGCAACTGTGCACAAAAAATGAAAACAAATATATTCGCGGCAACTCGTGCGCCCCTCCCCGGGCGCCCTACTGGCCCGGGAGTGTACGTCATGGGCGAATTGGGAATGATGACATCAAGCGCAAACTTACGGACCCCATAGCAGCCAAAGTAAGTACAATTTCAATTTTTTTTTGACATACCCATACTGAGGGAAGGGTTTTTGACGCTTTAAAAAAAACAAAAGAATGTTTTCAAGAGAATTTATTTACTGCACACTGGAGGGGGGGCGAGGGTTTCATATTTGGAGGCGGCACAGTTAAAGGGTTAACACCCACAGGCGCAACAAAAAAAAAAAAATCCAAAAAATTCTTTCGTCTTATAAAAGTGTTTAGTTGTGTTCCCTGATGACGGAAAAAATAACAAAAAATCGTAGGTGGTATATTTTAGCCGCAATAGGGTAGGGAAGTCTGGCAAAAAAGGAGCATTGACAGAGCCTTCACCAGATGCGGTCTACTCTGCTTGAGCTGTCAGGCCGCAGTTGCCACAAATATGTTATTACCTAATTATTTCAATGTCTTTTGAAATTGACAAATTAATTAATTTTTTCTTAGTTTTTTGCAGTAATATTATTCAATACAGGGAATTGTGATATATTTATATAATAAAATGTGTGAACCATCGCTGTACTCAAAATTATGGTGTATTATAGTCTTGTGGGTTGGTGGTGTTGTTGTCGTCGTTGATCCTTCTCTACAGACAACCCAACCCACAACTCTGTAGAGTGCTTATACCTCACTAGGAGATCACCCTTGGCGCTTCTGGCTCTTGGAGAGGGGCTCAACGTCACACGTTTAGGGGATGTGGCTCCAACACTTAGCCTCGTTGTCACGTGCACACACCCACTCGAGCCGCTGTGACTCCCCACTCTCTCCTTATGAGATATGATCTCAATCCCCTATGACTTACTAGTATTACCTTCTACCCTGTCCACAGCAGTGGTTCTTGGTTCTTTCTCTCTCTCTCTCTCCTTCTTTACTACCTCCTGGGAAGCCTCACTAGGACAAGGGCAAACACCAGCAAATTGGGATACATTTACTGGACAGAGCACATACACGATACATACACATATATAATAATAATGAATCCTATACACTATAATATTACAATCAGGTTGCACTCCAACACCATCAGAACTCTATTATCAGTTTACCAAGTGGTATCCTATCTTCTGATTCACCACCTGATATCATCACCCTCCTCAAGTAGATCAAGTCTACATACACTGTTGCACTATCAACAAGAGGAATATATATATATATATATATATATATATATATATATATATATATATATATATATATATATATATATATATATACATATATATATATATATATATATATATATATATATATATATATATATATATATATATATATATATATATATATATAAATGTGTACAATGAAAATCAGCATGTGAATGCAATAACATATATCAGCATAAATGTTCCTTGCTACACCGCAATGATCAATCGATCACCCTATCAGTCCTAGAACGCATACATCTGTAGGTAATCCAGCCTACGCCTGCAACTCTAAACTTCAGTATAAAACACTGCTTGACAAAAGAATGCCAACAATCACTCACCTCTCACTGCGTCTTGCACGCTAATGACAACCAGACACTATCAACTCCCTACATGTAATCCACCAGAACTTCCCTTCCACCTCTGGAAGTTTACTACCCTGATATCTTCAGGTTCTTCCGGGCTTCACTACCAGGATCCTCTGCAGCTCCTCCAGGCTGCTATCATGAAGTTTCCTTGAGCAACTACGGTGCTTCACCCTTCTGCTAGGTTCTTCCACAGCTCTCTTGGATGCTACACCATGAAGTTTCCTCGAGCAACTATGGTGCTTCACCACCTCTACAGAAGCACGTGACACTCCTCTTCACTGCTTCTCCTCACCGCTCGAGGTCCTCTGCTTCACTACCTTGGAGTCTCATCAACTACTTCATCTGTGCTAGCTTCGAAGTTCTCAGCAACTTCTTCCCCAAAGACAAACCTGCAACCCATCGACACTCCAATAAAAATGTTTCCCCTTTAATACATAAACAAAAATAATCACGCAATATGTTTGCCTCAAACCTCTATCTGTCCTCTACATACAGTGAGAGTGGACTCCCCCGTTTTGGGCGGGTCCATACTCCACCTCGCCCGGCGGCGGTCCTCACTTGCTGGGAGTCTTCCACCGTCAGGAGCCAGCTCCCTCAGTTACCTGCCAGCGCTCAGAGGGGACAGACGTCGCTCCGTGTTCCTCCCTCTCCACTCTCTTATTTTAGGCCTTCTGCCTTATTAAAACATGTCTAACTTATCAATAAACATTGCTACTGTTGCTGGGCACACGACCAACTACAAGCAATCACTATGAACTGGCGTATATCGTGCTTACCACAGAGTGTCTGGTCGAGGGCGCTCCTCCCTCTGACGAAGCTTGGTCTGGGCGCTGCCACGGCCCACAATAATGCCTCTGGGCGGTTTAATAACACTCTTTGTCGCCCACGACTTGAGACCACACATCCCCAGCTCGATTCCACAGCTGGTACGTCTGCACACTTCTCTTCTCTTCGAGATATATCACTAGCGGTTCCTTTCTGACGGGAGCTCAACGGAGCGTGGCTTTCCCCCTGCGATGTCTGGCCTCAAGTGAGGTCAAAGCCCATCCAGAAACGAGCCTCACGCCTCCAGCAAAATATCCACATCTCCTAGCCAGTCATTTATCTGTTTTCTTCTACACTGCCCATAATCTTAAATTGTCATTTATATCCAAGCAACTATTTTACATATGTGTTATTGCTAGACCTTCTAATCAGGTCAGGCTTGATGAATAACTCTCAAGGAGGGAGACTCGTTTCTCCTTCAGGCTGAGATCATAACAGGTGTGCATATTAATGATTCAATTATTTTGTTCATAAAACAATAAACAAATAGTTTTGCTGTTGTTACACTATATACACACGTTATATATAAGTTTCTACATGTTTTGCTCATCATAACGAACCACTAAGTTGGTATTGTGGGTCAAAATGCAACGAGGAGTGACCGCCACACACCAGCCAGCCACTCGCTGCCACTCACTCCATCAACAACACCTCACACCCCCTCATTCTCCTCCCTCAATTCGGTTTTTGCATTTATTCACTATACCCAGATGTTATATATATAAGTATTTACAGGTTTTGTTCACCATAACTATACATCTTTGCTTGTATGGTGAGTAAAGGCACAAAGATGTAGCTACTCACACAGTCAGCTGGTGGTGGCCGCCCTCAAGGCCAGACGCACTAATATTTCTCCTCCAACAATATTGTTTGTGGTGTTATTAAGCTATATACACACATTATATATAAGTATTTACCTGTTTTATTCACTATACTTGTACACGTAAGCTGGTATGGTGCCCAAAGACCATAGTGGTAACCAGTAAACAACATGATAAGTCATGCAGACGACGCACCTCCCTCACCAAAATGGCGAATCCCAACCTACTCCAATTGCTGTTATTATACTCTATACACACGTTATATATAAGGATCTACATTTGTGTTCACCATAACGAACCACTAAGCTGGTATGGTGAGTGCAGTCAATAAAAGGTGGCCACACAAAGGCGAGACCTAAGCCCTCCATCCCCCACTCCACCTCCCTCCAAACCCCTGTCAACTACACCACAGAAGGGCGTGCCTTTTACCCAAGCAATCCCTGGTCCCTTACCCCCATGACTTCTTCCTGCCCCAAGCAGGCCTGAGCAAGACCTTAGCCCTCCATCCCCCACTTCACCTCCCCCTGAACTCCTGGCAACTACCTCACAGGAGGATGAGCCTACCCAAGTAGCAATGACCATGGAACAATTTTCGACACTTGTGGGGAGTGAGGGTGAAATTGGATATAAGAAAGCGAGCTTCAAGGTAATGTACTCAAACATTGATGGGATTACCAATAAAGCAAGTAAACTGGCAGAAAGGGCGCAAGAAGAAAACCCTGATGTAATAGGACTCACAGAAACAAAATTGTCTGGAGTCATAACAGATGCTGCATTTCCAAAGGACTACTATATAGTAAGGAAAGAGAGGGAAGGGAGAGGAGGTGGAGGAGTGGCCCTGCTGATAAGGAAGGACTGGAGCTTTGATGAGATGGAAATTCTGGACTGTGACGGGTTCGGAGATTACATAACAGGAACTATAACAATGGATGGACCTAAGATAATAGTGGCAGTCATTTACAAACCCTCCCCTAAATGACAGAAGACCTGGACCTAGATTCAGGAAGCTCTGTGTATTTCTTCGTAAGTGGGTTTGCTACGAAGGTTCCTAAGTGTACCCTAAGAAGATGCTTAGGTGCAATTCAATAACGTCCACTTACGAAGAAATTTGTTGGTTCACCTGCATGCCGATAGAGGTCACTACTGTGTTTCGTTTGGCCAATCAGAGAGCAGCAACATTCTCCATATTGAAGATTTAGCGCTGGCTTATCGGAGCTCTACTGCCTCCTATTTACGTCGAATTGTCTTATAAAATTAGTATATTTCGAAGTAAAACAATTTTTTTTCAACTTCTACAGCCAGCACCGACATTGTAGTAAACAAATATGTTACATTTGTTGTTTGCCTACGTAATTCTAAGAGATACTGTGTAGCTGTCCTTGTTGCTCGGAAGATGCGCTGACAATTATTGTATATATTTACTGAATTTACCCACTAACTATCTAGTGGCCTCGAAGAGGACAGAAAGCCGGCGGCTTGTTAAAGGGCCCGCCAATTGTCTTAATTATATTTTTTAGCTGGAATTTGGCATTTACGGCTTCAGCGGGTAGGCGGTTCCATGGGTTTATAGCCCTTTTGGTGGAAAAAAACATCTGTTTTCAATCCTACTTGAGAGAACATACTCTCCAACACTATATCTGTGATTGCCCTGTTATCAGTGACTTCATACCAAATGGTATGAGGTATTTTGAGCTCTGTAATTACTTCATACACTCAGGAATATTGGAAGATATTTTGGTGCTGCACCCAGATTTTGCCAGTGGAGGCTAATAGATCAGCATTAAGTATTTTGTTCTCTCCTGATTCCATGTATGACTGGCCATCCTGTGAGGTGAGGATGTTGGATGAGCTTGTAGCTGGTTTTTGATCTACACTGTGTGGTCCTTTATACAGAATAGGGAACAGTACATTGCTGTGTATACCTAAAGATGTTTAAAAATACATTGTTTGAGAGGAGTCTTGTAGAAACTGGTAAGAGTAATTATAATATAATGTTTCCATGATTCAGTGCATACCTCCGTGAAAATCGCGAAGAGTTATTTAGTCAGAGTTGATTTGTTTTTTGTATTGAGGCTGGTATTTTCTAAATTGATTCCATGTACAGTATGTCTAACCATCCTGTGAGATGGGAGTATTAGATAAACTTATAGCTAGTTTTTTATCTACACTGTGTAATATTCCATATAGAATAGGGTAGCAGCACATTGCTGTGTATACCTAATCTTCTTAATAAAAAAATCAGTAATAAAGATTTTAAATTAGTTTGTATTATTACAAATACAGTACTGTATTATCCTTATTAAATCATGTTGACCATGGATCATTAAGATCTCATGTTGATATGTAATAGTCATATTTCTTTTGAACTGCTAATCCATGCTAATCATTCATTAAATTGTGCATTATGTCTCAATTTTTCACTTCCTTGGATATACTGTACAGTATAAAAAGATAGGATAAAAATAAACCAGTAATATTTCTTTCATTATATTTTTCATTTAAATAACTGCATCAATATTTTTACAGCTGACAGGATTTGTTTTACCATACAGGTGCATTATTTGTTAAAAAAATCTGGTTTATTGTTACACACAATGGTGCTACATAGCCTTCCCAGCTTGGTGCCTTCATTAATAGTTACTGAATAAAAAATAAATAATAAATATATTTTATTCAGGAAAAGTACATACAGTTGATTTACAAACATAATGTTGGATTTATAGACAGAGCTAGTATATACAATACTGTTACGAACCCGGATCCAGCGTCCGAGCCTGGAGCAGTGACAAACACGCCATCTGTGGGTCAGCTCCCGAAACCCCCGCCAAACGGACGACGACACCTGGTGAGGACAGCGTGTACTGGCCTCGAGGACCAGTTTCCAGTCTGGTTCCGCGCTCAACACCGCCGCTCCTGACCTCTGGTGAGGTGGTGCTCCGACGACAGCGCCATCTATGGACTGGATACGTCAGGTGTTTGCGCCCGAGCCCGTAAGTGTGGTGTATTAGTGTCCCGGTTATTGATGACGTGTCTGCTTACAGAGCCGACCTGGGACCACTGTGATGGAAGTGGAGTGAGTCTACCCGAGGCAGCCAGTCTCGATACTGTGAAGTTTGCTGCAGCTGTTGTGACGTCGTCCCCACGGAAGAACACTGTGGTGTGTTAGCCTGCCAGTGGAGTGGCAGTGAAAGGATTTACCTGGGACCGACTGTTGGAGACGATAATCCACTGGGGTATTGAGGACAGGAGGGTGATTTGTGATATCACACGAGACTCCTGTCTAGGGCGTACCCCTTTTATCGTTCGTGGAGTGGCCGTACCAGCCTTGGTGGCTCAGTACCTGCCAGCAGACCTGCTGGACGTGTGGTTGACGGCCTCCACGACGGTGCCCCCAGTGGACCTGTGTTTTGGCTGACCTGTGGCCAGGGTAGGCTCGGCATTCTCAGAAGACACGTCTTGAGGCCACGAAGAAAGCACCGCGGACTCAGCACCTAGCTTCTTGATCAAGAGTCTTCAGCAGAAGACTAGATTGTGCATGATCCCCTTTGTAAAGTGTTAATACCCCTCCCCCTTGTGTACGTTTTATTTTTATATATTTAAATGGTGATGGTGAACATTATAATATTAAGTTCTTATCTTTCTTTCCCTACTCCCTTTTAAGTTACTTGCGTCACGGATCTCATCCCTTGATAGCCACTACTGGCTTGGGAACGGATACATATATCTTCCTCTAACAACATCAGAGTGAGAACCCCGTTGCGTCCCGAGAGGGCCGTAACAAATACCTAAAGCCACTAATACTCATAGCATTTCGGGCAAGGTGTGGGGGAAAAAAACACAGACTAAAACTTAATAGTAATCGGGATTAGGTACAAATTGTGTTGAAAGAAGGAATAAAAAATACAAAAAGGGGGGTTAAGATAGCATAAATCAGCAATTGCACATGTTGGTGAACAGCGTTGTTTAAAAAATAGCAAGACATGGGTTGACATTTAGGAGGTAAGTTAGGTTACATGGAGTTAATTAGGCAGTACTTGGTTTAACTCTTAAACTGGTTGAGAGAATCATGCCTTTGACATGATTCGGGAGGTCAGTCCACATTCTGGGTCCCTTGATTTGCAGAGCACTTCTAGTTTAGTTACACACAGCCAAATTGTGTAACAGGAAGAGGTCTTGGACACAAATTTGTTACATGCTAAATGTAGAGGAATCAACTGAGTATTCCTCAAATAAAATAAGTTGCCTCAGCTTATAAGGTAAATAAAATAAGCATTTCTCAAATAAGTAGCTGCCTCACCTCACTGCCTTACTGCTACATAGCCTTCCCGGCATGGTGCCTTCTTTTGATAATTACTTGTTCCACACCCAAATTGTATAACAGGAAAAGGTCTTGGACCCCTACTTTTGACATTTTTACCCTTCTCCTTACCTAACATCATTTGTGCAGCATATTTTATTATATGTCTCACCCAGATTTAATTTCAAAATAAAACCAAACTTAATAAATTAGAAATGGGTATGTATAGCTAAGGTACACCCTTACTACTAGGTGAACAGGGGCATTTGGTGATAGTAAATGATCCCATCAGGCAGGGCTCATCACCTTCTCTCATATTTCATGTTCACCAGTGTTTATTTACTTAATAACTACGGGTATAATATCTGGCTATTATAAAACTAATTCTACTATCATAAAAGACATATTTACTTTAAGTTTCAAGCAGAGAATGCATATATAACTAACACGAAGGACTCCTCTTCACTAGATTTAATTTTTATAATCTTTTGTTTATGTTCCAAAATCTTAAAATCGATCCCAGTGTTATGTAGTAGAGAAAAATTGAGTTATATCCAGTTTACGTAAAGCTACAAGTGGTCGAACCCACACTTAGATCCCGGAATGAACTTACGAAGGTTTTTCCACTTAGTGTAGCTACTTGAATACCGACGTAGCCGCCATGAAGGCGCTAAGAAGGAAAACATTTGTAGCTAAGAAGAAAAACCTTCGTAAGTACCTTCCTGAATCCGGACCCTAGACAGAAGTTTGATAGGAACAACATGGCAACCATTAATATAAAAGAGAGAGCAGCTTCAGTTGATTCCAGGACTGGCTCAAGACTCTTAGTCATGGGCGATTTCAACCATGGAAAGATAGACTGGGAGAATGGTGACCAACATGGTGGTGCAGATATGTGGAGAGCTAAACTCTTGGAAGTGGCAACAAGGAACTTTCTGACCCAGCATGTCAAGGAACCCACAAGAGTGAGAGGCAATGATGAACCAGCTAAACTCGACTTGATATTCACCCTGAATGAGTCAGAAATAAGGGAAGTCAAAGTTAAAGCCCCCATAAGAATGAGTGACCACAGTGTACTAACTTTTGAGTACTTGGTGAAGGCAGGGATAACCTATCCAAGGATGGGATCGGAGGGAAAAAGACTAAATTACCGAAGAGGAAAATATGACGAGATGAGGAACTTCCTCAGGGGAATACCTTGGGAAACAGAACTTAGAGACAAGAATTTGCAGAACATGATGAATTTTGTCATCCAGAAGTTTCAGGAAGCTGCAGACAGGTTTATCCCCATCCAAAAGAAGAAAAACGAAAACAACAGAAAATCCCATGGTTTAACCAGGAATGCATAGCAGCAAAACAACTGAGTAAAAGAACATGAAGAAACTGCAGAAATAACAGAACACTGGAGAGCAGGGAGAGATACCAGAGGGCGAGAAATGAGTACCTCAGAGTGAGGAGGGAAGCAGAGAGACAGTTTGAAAATGACATAGCGAGTAAAGCCAACACCCAACTAAAGCTGCTCCACAGCCACATCAGGAGGAAAACAGCAGTGAAGGAACAAGTGATGAAACTGAGAAAAAGGGAGAACAGATACACAGAGAATGACAAGGAGGTGTGGGAAGAACTTTACAAGAGATTCCAGGAGGTCTTCTCAATAGAGCAAGGAGAAACTCCTGCACTCAATGAGGAGGCAAACCAAGCAACCTTGGAGGAATTTGACCTACCAAGTGATGAGGTCAAAAGGTGTCTGCTAGAGCTGGATGTGACAAAGGCTGTTGGGCCTGACAGAATTTCACCATGGATACTAAAGGAAGGTGCAGAAGCACTAAGTGTGCTACTCTCTATGGTGTATAACAGGTCACTGGAAACAGGAGAATTACCAGAAAGTTGGAAGACAGCTAACGTAGTCCCAATATATAAGAAGGGTGACAAACAAGAGGCACTGAACTACAGGCCAGTTTCCCTAACTTGTATACCATGCAAGGTGATGCAGAAGTTCGTGAGGAAAAGGCTCGTAGAGCATCTGGAGAAAAATAACTTTGTAACGCACCACCAACATGGGTTCAGGGATGGTAAATCATGCCTCAAAAGTTGAATAGAATTCTATGACCAGGCAACAAAAATTAGGCAGGAAAGAGAAGGGTTGGCCGACTGCATTTTCCTGGACTGCCAAAAAACCATTGACACAGTACCCCATTAAAGGCTGTTAAAAAAGTTGGAGCATCAGGCAGAAGTAAAAAGGAAGGTGCTCCAGTGGATAAGGGAGTACTTAAGCAACAGGAAATAGCGAGTAACTGTGAGGGGGAAGAGACATCAGAGTGGCGAGATGTCACCAGCGGAGTCCCACAGGGGTCAGTACTTGGACCCATTATGTTTCTAATATACGTAAACAATCTTGCAGAGGGTATAGACTAAGTCCTCTCAATGTTTGCTGATGATGCAAAAATTATGAGAAGATTCAAGGCGAATGAAGATAGACAGAGACTACAGGATGAATTGGACCAACTGGAGGAATGGTCTAGAAAATGGCTGCTAAAGTTCAACTCAGGAAAGTGTAAGGTAATGAAAATAGGTGAAGGGAGCAGGAAGCTGAACACAAGGTATCATCTGAGAGGTGAAATCCTGCAAGAGTGAAATAGAGAGAAAGATCTGGGGGTTGATTTCACACCGAACCTGTCCTCAGAGGCCCATATCAAAAGAATATCATCAACGGCATATGCTAGACTGGCGAACATAAGAACTGCCTTTAGAAACTTATGTAAGGAATCGTTCAGGACCCTTTATAACACTTATGTAAGACCAATCCTGGAGTATGCAACTCCAGCCTGGAGCCCATACCTAGTTAAACACAAGACAAAGTTAGAGAAGATCCAGCAGTATGCCACCAGGCTCGTCCCAGAACTGAGAGGAATGAGCTATGAAGAAAGGCTAAAGGAGCTGAACCTCACATCCCTGGAAAACAGAAAGTAAGGGGAGACATGATAACAACCAACAAAATTCTCAGGGGAATTGACAGGGTGGACAAAGACAAACTCTTCAGCAAGGAGAACATGAACAAGGAGACACAGGTGGAAACTTAGTACCCAGATGAGCCACAGAGACGTTAGAAAGAATTTGTTTAGTATCAGAGTAGTTAATAAATGGAATGCACTAGGCAGTAATGTGGTGGAACCTGACTCTATACACAGTCTCAAATGTAGATATAATAGAGCCCAGTAGGCTCAGGAATCTGTACACTAGTTGATTGACAGTTGATAGGTGGGGACCAAAGAGTCAAAGCTCAACTTTCGCAAACACAATAAGGCAAGTACAATTAGGTGAGTACACACAGTCAGAAGACGACGCCACCACCCTCCCTCCGACAGCGTTACTCTTCCCTCCATAAAGCACAGCACTAAATATCACCACACTCCTGCTATTATCAGAATCCTAGTCATTTTTATCACAGTCAGGGGACTTCTGTAATACTATCATCGTTAAATAATAGCATGAACATATATATTATGACATTTGTAAGCGATGCTGTGGTCACAAGCTGAACAGCGGTGCTGTGAGCTCGTGCTGCGTGCGTCACCCTCAATGGCTTGCTCAGTGCTGAAGCTCTCACACCCAAGAATGTTGGCCTTTTTTTTCTAGGTGGTATCTGACAACTATCGGTCGTGGCTGCACTATAGCTGCCCCTATCAAAATCGGGGCGTTTAAATTAAAGCGCTAGACACGAAATCATATATATGACATGCGCGGTTTCGGTTTTGCCATTGAAAGCATATATATATATAATTTGCGTGGTTTTAGGGTTAAGCCTTGTAGGGTTGTGCTGTGGTAGTAGAGTAGCCTAGGGTTATATTTTCAGTCATTAGGCTACAATATCCTACTTCCTTGGAATTTAGCAAATAAATGATTGAGATATTTACACAAATGATTTGATTGATAATCAGTGTCACTATTGGTAATACCTAAAGATAGCTCATCATGTGGGAAATTTTTACCCACCATATCTAATAATCATCTAAGAAATGTATAATTTCTATATCATATCTATATCATATCTAAATCATATCTAAATCGTATAAAAATCATATTAGAATCATTAAAGATTCATTATATAGCTTGATCCTGGATGACAATGGCACCATGAACACGTACTCAACAGGGGCCCTTTTGATGCCTACGTGACTTTGTACATGATCTCTCAAGGATCCAGAAGCTTCTAGAAGGACTTCTTAATTAAAAAACTATTGGAACATTGATTCAACATCCGGTAGGATTAAAAATCGAATCCTTAATAAGAATCAGTGGTACTTTCAAATACTACTTATAATCTTTAAATCTTATATCTAATTATATTATAATCACATCTTATCTTAATCATAAGTCTAGACTGTAAAAATAATCGATCAATATTCATAGAAGGCTACCGTGCACAGAGAGCATGGCAGGGCGATGGGGGGAGTGAAGCGCCCACCAACAAAGCCCGAGGCACTCCGTGTTTGTTTACAAATGAGTGAACAAGTGACTGATCCTTAGCGAACATTACCAGCTCAAGGACACCTTATTTAACATCGTTATCACCAGTGAATACTCTCTAGAACTGGGGGAGTACCTGGACAATATCTACAAGGAAAATCCTAGAACATTTATAAAAATAAGAGTGTAGTGGAGATCACAGTGACGCGGTTTCCACCACCTTCATTCCTATTCTTTATCAAATATCATTCTTCTGCAACGCAGTTAAAGAAAAATCCAAGTAGCAACGCTACCAGATCATCATACAGCAACGCTGTAGCAAAATATAGTGCCTAAACTCGACAAGAGAGTTAATCAGTCTGGCAAACTTGTCAGACAAGGCACCCCGACTGGCAGAGAAGTATATTGAGGGTTATTTGGTGTATGATTGGCCAATTGTATGCTTGTGTAACTTTAATATCCTATAAATCTGTCTGTTGGTTAAAAAGCGAGGCAAAGCCTCATTCATCAGTACGTTTATTAAAATTGTAGTGTAGCTGTGAATCTTATCCAAACACTGAACCTCATGAGTGTCCATTCTGTCAGAAAAGAATTCAGCCTCAATAAGTAAAAACCTCACAAGTGTCCATAGCGTTGGAAGAGATTCACTCAAGCTAACTGTATAAATTGAATATGTCTGCATATATATTTGAATATATAAATTAAGTTATCAATTGCTTGCTTAGTTAATTTTTAAGTTATCATATAAGTTCATTTAATTGAATATAATTTCTAGTACTTACTTAATAGTATTAAGACTACATTTAAGGTCATTTATTATACTTTTACAATTTAATTTGTTGTTTATAGTATAAGTACATATTAGCTGTTAAGTTATGGTGCTAGGTTAGACTATGTATGTTTAAATCCCTGATTTAAACAGAGCCAGTGTTCAGTCAGATAACTGAATTTATCAAATCTTATCCTTGTATAAAATACAAGCTGATGTGAGATCCCTGTCTACAGGTGGATTGGAACTTCTATCAACATAGTCATTCACCCCACCTGTCCCTTACAGCCCACAGTTTGTCATTAGGAAAAGAGGATCTAGGATTTACAACCCTAGCTAGAGATTTTAGTTGAATTAATTTGCAGACAGTAAATTTTTAATTTAGTT
Organism: Procambarus clarkii; assembly: GCF_040958095.1. Classification (NCBI taxonomy): domain Eukaryota; kingdom Metazoa; phylum Arthropoda; class Malacostraca; order Decapoda; family Cambaridae; genus Procambarus; species Procambarus clarkii. The sequence continues at coordinate 115,820 of NW_027189244.1, forward strand.
CAGTACAAGTCCCTGGTAGTCTCCTCTTATATCAATCCCAGCAGGTTTTTCCCACATTAATGGTCCTTCGAACCTAGATAATAATGGTCCTTTGTACCTAGATATTTATGATCATTCGTTTACCGAATATTTCAATGCCAAATACATAAGAAACTTCTTGATTTTGCATTGGAATAATTTTTACATATTCTAGCCTAGCCTAGCTATCAGCCAATATTTATCATAGCTATATATCTAAGTAAACAAACTGTTAGCAGTGGCTTAAGCCACCATATCCATTAACTAGTAAGCATTCATAGCATACTAATATTGTTTTGTGTAAGAAACAACAGTACTTAAGTATATCAGTGTCACAGACACAACTGCATCTTAATCATAAATATCAATTATCTACCTCATTGTGGTAACATTACATATATATTTAAGTGTATTATCTTGCATTATCTCTAATCTACTGATTTTCAGAGCTGCTCATTACATAATATTCTTTAAAAAAGTGTTATCATCACTGTAAGAGCATTCATTACAATCTAACTATAATCAACTATATCATACCCTATTCCAGGTAAAACCAGTAGACATTCTACTGTATTTTATCTAACAACTATTAGGGTAACAGATCTTGTAATAACTTTGCAAAAATAGTGCCATTTACTATTTTTAAAAAATTATTACAGGATTTACCAACTTGGTGCATTCGTGCATTCGGGTCACAAATCAAATTATTACAATACTTTTGATAATTGAACACCTGCTACAACCAGATTCCAGGGAGGAAATGAAGGACGATCTTTGGAATCATTACCTAAGTAGACAGGAAAGCTCATTTATCAAAATACATTAGCATCAAACATATTTATCAGAAAAAAGAGAAAAATCTCGGAATCTCCGAAACTCGGAAAAGGTCAAAATGGCTAACAGTGTTCCACCAGCAGCTGAAACAGGAAATAGGAGGACACTTAATGGTCTGCAAAATCACCTAACTCAACTGATTGACAAATGTCAAAAGTTGGCTAGACAACCATCTCCTGATTTAATAATTCTGAATACCAGAGTAAAAGCAGCTGTGGATAAGTATGAACAAATCAAACGCCATGCAGAGATTTATCTAACAGAAATGGCTAATGCAGATTTAACCCGAAGGGAACTTCAGGAAATTGTCGTTGAAATGACAATGTATGAAGATAAAATCCAAGATCAACTTGATCCTTTAATCAAACAAATATCTCAAGCAGGAACCCAATCCAATGTGAGCTCATCCACTCAACAGAGCAATGCAACTATCACACATATAGCCGCAGAGCTCCCAAAGGTACAATTACCATATTTTGAGGGCAAGGATGAAGACGATTGGGATACCTTCTGGAGACACTTTGATTCTATAATAAACTCCAAGCCCTCTCTCAAAAAGGCGACAAAGTTTCAATATTTGCAAGGCCAGTTACGGGGAGAGGCAAGGCAGGTCATTGCTAATTTGTCATTAACAGATGATGATTACGACCATGCCTTACAGTTGTTACAAGATAACTACAGTGATAAGGAGACTGCAATTGCACGTCTCTCATACAAATTATTGGATTTACCCTCTCCAAATAAAAGTTATGAGTCACTACAATCATTTCGATTGTCTATAGAATCAATCATCAAAGCCCTCAGTACAAAAGTACCTGTAGGTGATGCAGAGTGGCTTATAAAGTTAATCATTCAAAGGAAACTTCCAAATGAGGTCATAGACAGCCTATGCACTCATTATAACACCAACATCTTATCACAAAGCCAAATCATTGATGGACTTCGAGCTTACGTACAAAGATTACGAAGCCGAGGAAAACTTAGATCTCAAGAAAAAATCCCCAAAGGTGAATCCACGGACAAAAGCAAAAATGTCCAGAATGGCAGTCAAAAATCAAGACCACAAAACTCCTCTTCTGCAAAGTGGAAACAGAATAATGTTGGCTCTTATGCTATATCCCCCACAGTTAACAGAACTGTAGGAAACCAAGCTCCTAAGACAGATAAGACAAAAGGAGCTACAAGTGCCCCAAAATGTTTATTCTGTCAAGAAGCACATACCATTTATCAATGCACAGTTTATGTAGGCCGTGCCAGTCGAATCGATCGACTGAAATCTCTGAACAGGTGCATCCGTTGTCTACGGAAGCACGATACTAGTGAGTGTATCACTCAATTGCAGAACTGCCAATATTGTCATAAAAGTGTACATCACACAGCACTCTGTGGTGATATTAACACTCAATCCAGATCACAGACTTCCAATAATCAACATGCATCTCAGGCAAAGCCCAAAGATGATAATACCACAACAGCCGTACAATTCTGTACAGTAATGAGCAATGTCAACGACTTGGATACAGAAATTGTTACAGCAGCCATATTGCCTACTGCACAGCTAGAACTATGCAATCAAGGAATTTGTATTCCAACTAGAGGCTTTTTTGATCAAGGGTCACAGAAAACCTTTATCAGTAAAAAGATGGCAGAAGATTTACAACTTAAATCTTCAAAGCAAGTATCTACATCCATATCAGGGTTTTTTACTAATTCTGGTCGTAGAACCTTTCCAGTAGTAAAACTCAATGTCTGTCTAGGTACATCCCAAAGGACAGTAGAAGCCATAGTAGTTGATAAAATTCCTACTGAAATGGAAGTGACTGGTCTGACAGCCACAATTAAATTCCTAAAAGAAAAAGGAATACAATTAGCAGATCCTCTGCTTGATTCTGACTACATAGGGGATATCGGAATCCTGATTGGAGCTGACTACTATCATCGATTCATTCTAGGATCAGAAGAATCTATGGGTATGAATATACTCAAATCAGCAGGAGGCATATTGATGACAGGACCTATACTAGATCTTGAACCTTCAACTCCTGAAAAATCACATCATACAGAAACTGTAATAGTGGCATGACTAGGCAAAGAACAGTCACCACTTAAAATCCCCCACATGATTGATGATGGATTAGAATCTGTACATCAATTGTGGGAACTTGATGCCATAGGAATAATTCCTGAACAACCAAGTCCTGATGATGTCTGTGCATACAATCAGTACTTAGAAACAGTACAGTATCATGATGGACAGTACTGGGTAAGGCTACCATGGAAAATCAACCATAAAACCTTACCTACCAATTATTACATGGCTTATAGTCAATTTAAATCTCAATTAGCAAAGCTAAGAAAAAGGCCTGAGCATCTAAAACTCTATCATGAGATTATTGCTCAAGAATTAAAGAATAAATTCATCGAAGTCGTGAAACATGACAATACGCAAACAGGCCATTTTTTACCTCACATGGCTGTAATGAGAGAATCAAAAACAACTCCTTTACGGATAGTTTTTAATTGTAGTTCTAAATCAGGACCCCAAGGAACCAGTCTAAATGATTGTTTGCAAACAGGTCCAAGTCTAACTCAGAAATTGTATGACATACTGTTGAAGTTTAGACTTAACAAATATGCGTATTCAGCAGATATAAGTAAGGCCTTTCTCAGAGTTGGCTTACAGGAAGAAGATAGAGACTTCACTAAGTTTCTATGGGTAGAAAACCCAGAAGATGTCAATAGTCCTGTAGTGACTTTCAGATTCTCATCAGTTCTTTTTGGCGCGACAAGCAGTCCATTTCTATTGCAAGCAACTCTAGATACTCATCTGAAGAAATCATCAAGTCCCTGTAAGACTGAAATCAGTCAAAATCTATATGTAGATAATTTTCAAGGGACAGTTAACAGTACTACTGAACTGTTACAATTATATCAAGAGGCCAACAAGGAGCTACAAGGTGCCAACATGCCACTACAATCTTGGGCCTCTAATAATGCAACATTGAATAATCAAATAGCAAGAGATTACCCTGAATATCACGTACCAGAATCACAAAAGGTGTTAGGTATGGATTGGGATTTAATCTCGGACACAATATCGATCAAATCTGTGCCAGTAAATTACAACATCACTACAAAAAGGGATTTGTATTCGACCCACTTGGTCTACTAAATCCTTTGACTATCAAGTGGCGTTTATTGGTGCAACAAGCATGGAAAGCTAAGGTTGGTTGGGATGATCCACTACCAATCCAGTTACAAAAAGCTTGGATGGAAGTGGCTCAAGAACAAACTTTAGTTGAAAAGATAATCTTTCCGAGACACATAGTCGAGGAAAATGAAGAAGTATCACTACATGTATTCGCAGACTCGTCAGCCAAAGCTTTTGGAGCTTGTGCTTATTTAGTGACTTCTAATCAATCATATCTTATCACCTCTAAGGCCAGAGTCGCTCCATTAAAAAAGAGGACTTTGCCTCAGATGGAACTAACAGCACTGCTAACTGGAACACGCTTAGCAGTACATATCAAACAAGTCTTGTCTACCATGAACATCAAAGATGTCATTATATGGTCTGACAATGAAGCTGTCTTACAATGGGTACGAAACGACAACTGTCCAACTCCATATGTAAAAAATCGCGTCTCGGAAATTAAAGAAATTTCCGCAGGCTTTCAATTGTTGCATGTACCAACAAAGGATAATCCAGCTGATCTCTTATCAAGAGGTATGACATTTAAACAATTTGCAAAGGCAGATATTTGGTTTCATGGGCCTCGATGGTTAGTGAATGGTAGTTGGCCTGAACAAAAGCCACACGTCATTACGACACAAACCATAACTACCACCAGGCAGCAAGCTCAAATATCAGTCTTGGACTGTACTCGTTACTCCTCGCTCATCAAATTAATCAATGTAACACAGAACGTGTTTCATTATCTCAGGAAAAAAGGTATAAAATACACTTTTCCTGATGCACTTATCTATTGGGTAAGACAAGCCCAGAGAGAAACTTATGGGAATAACTATGAAAATCTTCCTCATAAATTAAAACACAATCTCGGTCTGTGGATAGACCAAGAAAATCACAACATTCTGCGTTGTGGAGGGAGACTTAAACACGCAGATATCAATCTAGATACCGTGCATCCATGGCTTTTACCAAAAAATCATTGGATCACAAGGTTGATTGTGTTGCATACACATCAACAAATCATCAAACATGGAGGAGTGTTAGACACACTCACACAAATCAGACAGCAGTACTGGATTCCTCAGGGAAGACAGTCAGTCAAATGAATCTTGAAGAATTGCATGATATGCCGAAGGTACGATGCAAGAACTTGCTCTTATCCAGGGCCACCACCCCTACCAAAGGAACGAGTGGTCCATCTACAACCTTTCGAAACGACAGGAGTAGATTATACAGGAGCAATATATCTAACAGGGACTGCAGATAAGCAACCTATCAAGGCATACATCTGTCTGTTCACCTGTGCTACCACCAGGGCAGTACATCTAGAGGTAACACCCGATATGACTGCTCAATCATTTATTCAAGCTTTCCGCAGATTCGCAGCACGCCGATCATGCCCTAAGCTGATGATTTCAGATAACGGAGCAAACTTGGTAGCTGGAGAAGCATGTCTACGGGAAATCTGTTCCCATCCTGCAGTTACTTCCACACTGGAACAGCGTCATTGCAGATGGAAATTTATCCCTCCGAGAGCCCCATGGCACGGAGGATTTTATGAACGGTTAATAGGAACTGTAAAAAGATCCTTGAGAAAATCTCTACACCGTCAGAAAATCAATCTTCAAGAGCTCCAGACAGTAATCACGGAAATAGAATCAAGGGTGAATAACCGCCCGTTGACTTACTTGTCTGAGGATCCTACTCAACATGAGCCATTAAGTCCTGCCCACCTAATGTATGGAAGACTTCTGACTCCAGTACCATCTCTAGTGGATGATGAGATCAGAGATCCCTCATATGTGGGTCAGAGCGAGTTGGTTCAGGGGTATAAGCATCTGTCCAGCATAATCCAAAAATGGAATGATGTTTGGACAAAAGAATATCTTACATCTCTACGAGAACATCACTATGGGGCCAATGTCCCACATAATATAGCTAATCTCCAATCTGGCGATATTGTCTTGGTAGACAGTGATGGCCCTAGGGCTGACTGGCCATTAGGTAAAGTTGTCTCAGTCCATCCAGATAGTCAGGGGATTTTGAGAATAGTCAAAATCCTGTCTAAAGGAACAACTTCCCTGAAGACATTGGACAAACTCATCCACATGGAATCAGTGAGCCAGCTGCAGTTAGATCCTGAGAGACCTCAAGACACTCTAACTCCACAAGACCCACAGACTCCTAACAGACACAATCGTCCACAACGGACAGCAGCACAAAAGTGCAAGCAAAATTTGCACTTGTATTATCAATCCAATGGAGAGTAAATAAATACATATGGTTACTATTGTCCTAAGTATTGGACTCTGTGCCAGTTCTCTCCCTCTGGAAGATGTGGGAAATTTTTACCCACCATATCTAATAATCATCTAAGAAATGTATAATTTCTATATCATATCTATATCATATCTAAATCGTATAAAAATCATATTAGAATCATTAAAGATTCATTATATAGCTTGATCCTGGATGACAATGGCACCATGAACACGTACTCAACAGGGGCCCTTTTGATGCCTACGTGACTTTGTACATGATCTCTCAAGGATCCAGAAGCTTCTAGAAGGACTTCTTAATTAAAAAACTATTGGAACATTGATTCAACATCCGGTAGGATTAAAAATTGAATCCTTAATAAGAATCAGTGGTACTTTCAAATACTACTTATAATCTTTAAATCTTATATCTAATTATATTATAATCACATCTTATCTTAATCATAAGTCTAGACTGTAAAAATAATCGATCAATATTCATAGAAGGCTACCGTGCACAGAGAGCATGGCAGGGCGATGGGGGGAGTGAAGCGCCCACCAACAAAGCCCGAGGCACTCCGCGTTTGTTTACAAATGAGTGAACAAGTGACTGATCCTTAGCGAACATTACCAGCTCAAGGACACCTTATTTAACATCGTTATCACCAGTGAATACTCTCTAGAACTGGGGGAGTACCTGGACAATATCTACAAGGAAAATCCTAGAACATTTATAAAAATAAGAGTGTAGTGGAGATCACAGTGACGCGGTTTCCACCACCTTCATTCCTATTCTTTATCAAATATCATTCTTCTGCAACGCAGTTAAAGAAAAATCCAAGTAGCAACGCTACCAGATCATCATACAGCAACGCTGTAGCAAAATATAGTGCCTAAACTCGACAAGAGAGTTAATCAGTCTGGCAAACTTGTCAGACAAGGCACCCCGACTGGCAGAGAAGTATATTGAGGGTTATTTGGTGTATGATTGGCCAATTGTATGCTTGTGTAACTTTAATATCCTATAAATCTGTCTGTTGGTTAAAAAGCGAGGCAAAGCCTCATTCATCAGTACGTTTATTAAAATTGTAGTGTAGCTGTGAATCTTATCCAAACACTGAACCTCATGAGTGTCCATTCTGTCAGAAAAGAATTCAGCCTCAATAAGTAAAAACCTCACAAGTGTCCATAGCGTTGGAAGAGATTCACTCAAGCTAACTGTATAAATTGAATATGTCTGCATATATATTTGAATATATAAATTAAGTTATCAATTGCTTGCTTAGTTAATTTTTAAGTTATCATATAAGTTCATTTAATTGAATATAATTTCTAGTACTTACTTAATAGTATTAAGACTACATTTAAGGTCATTTATTATACTTTTACAATTTAATTTGTTGTTTATAGTATAAGTACATATTGGCTGTTAAGTTATGGTGCTAGGTTAGACTATGTATGTTTAAATCCCTGATTTAAACAGAGCCAGTGTTCAGTCAGATAACTGAATTTATCAAATCTTATCCTTGTATAAAATACAAGCTGATGTGAGATCCCTGTCTACAGGTGGATTGGAACTTCTATCAACATAGTCATTCACCCCACCTGTCCCTTACAGCCCACAGTTTGTCATTAGGAAAAGAGGATCTAGGATTTACAACCCTAGCTAGAGATTTTAGTTGAATTAATTTGCAGACAGTAAATTTTTAATTTAGTTCAGTACAAGTCCCTGGTAGTCTCCTCTTATATCAATCCCAGCAGGTTTTTCCCACACATCATTATTGCTGTTGGTTGGATAGCAACACTTCTTAAAACTCAGAGGTGAAACAATTACATGAAATAAAAAACATATTAAGATAATTCAGGGAAATTAAATATATTTTTGGAACACAACTCGTGTTGTTAATTACTCCCACCCTCATAGGGGTTATCTTGAGATGATTTCAGGGCCTAGCATCCCCGCAGCCCAGTCCTCGACGTGGCCTTCTTTTTTGTTATACACCCCCAGGAAACAGCCCGTAGCAAATGTCAAACTTCCAGGTACCTATATACTGCTCGGTAACAAGGGCATCAGGGTGAAAAAACTCTACCCATTTGTTTCCGCCTCCACCGATGATCGAACCCGGAACCTCAGAACTAAAAATCCGAAGCACTGTCAACTCAGCTGTCAGGCCCACTGCACAATATTTAAATACTTGTTAGGCTGCACAATATTTTGTTCAACACTAGACAATTGTGATATCTTACTCTTACAGCAGGTTAGCACAATTAATTGGATTAATCTTGGTGGATCATTATTTAGTTCAGCACCAGCCTAATTTGGTTCCATCCCATATAAGGGTCGGCAAATTAATGAAGTGGTACAATTATGTGCAGAAATAAAATGGTGCAATATTTAATTTTTTTTTATTTTATATGTTTAATGTTTCTCTCAGTGCTTAAGAGAGATATGTACACATTTATGATTAGTAGCCTCTCATCAACCTCTTGTGATATTTAATAGCATTTATTAATTTATTAGATACATATGCTGTGATTCTCGTGTGAGGTGAACTTTGTTTGGAGATATATTCTCACGGAATGGTCATGCAGTAAGTGAATATAGGTGGCTCCTAGATGTACCCTCCTGAGATGATAATTTATATAATTAGCTGTCTGTGTATAAAACTCAGAACTAACACCCAAGGACTATTTTCTGGTGGTTGGCATGGTTCTATGAGAGTAAAACGACTATTGAATTGTTTGCTTTGAAGGAGTTAATTATGCCCCTAAGGTTGTAAATAATCTCAGCTGTGTTTCGTGATGGGTGTATCACTGCCATCTAGGTATATTCTGGTTAAATAATGAGACCACTCTGGAGCTGTAGGTAATGTTGTATTGTTATAAAAGTTGTGAGCAGTAGCTCCTGGTGACCGGTATATTCTTATTTCTACCTAAGGAATGGTAGCAAGTTCTCTGGGCACTTGGCTATGTCCCACTATTGCTACCTTGAACGTGACGCCTAATATTATTTAATGGCAGCTGTGATCTCAGTCACTATTAATACTTCTGGTTATTCTGCAGATTGAAGTTGACTGAATAAGGCTACAAATGGTTACACATAGCAGTTTACTTTTACTATTATATTTAATAAATTATATATACACACTAGTTCTTTTCATCATAAATATGATCTAGGTACGAAAAACCATAAACATGTGTTCTAAGAGCCACTGTAGGCTTAGATTTGATAAACTTGTTAATTTTGGTTGATCCGGTTCGTTTAAGACCATTAACATGGTCTGAGACGAGCCTGTTCTTGAGAATAGTCTAATTTCTGGACAATCTCAGTTTAAAGGACCATAAACATGGTCCAAGTACTGGTATATTATGGATGATCTAGTTTCCAGACTATCTAGGTTCGAATGACCATAAATATGTGGGGAATCTTTACAGCAGGAGTTTATTTGATTTACGTACTTTAAATCGTTGACTTATTAGTTTAATTTAATTTAATATTTTAATTAAGAATGGACTTTATATTTAATAGTAGACTGTATTTAAAATTAATCCTGCTGGGTGTTGTACTACTAACAAGTTTGGGTGAGTGTAAATACAATCTAACCTTGTTGCATTCGTGCGAGAAAGATGTGTGAATGTCACCAGCCCAGGAGATATCAGAGTCACATCCCCAAAAATTATATACACTAATCCAGTTCACCAACACCTTCGATACATTCAAAACCACCATCCCAAATGTCACAAACAGAGGTGACAATTAAAATCCCCACCTAGCACCAGCGATCACGTATTATACATAAAAAACTGAAAGAAATCCACAACCAGTGTTTCCTATCTTTCTGCTTCGCATTCGCCGATGGAGCATAAACCTTGAAAATCGTAGCCATATGGCCCTAATCGATGACGACATTATAAGGAGCGACAACGACTGAAAAACAACCTGAAACAACTGAGCCAGCAACTTCAATTGATCCAGATTTTTAACACTGTGTTGTTGAATTAACAAAGCATCAAAATGAAAACACCAAAACAGCTCATCCAGTTAAGATTACATTTCGTCGCCTTTTTCTGACGTCAAGCAATCTATTCACGTTCAGAGTGGCATAGCAACTGGCCTTCATAATATCTAACAACAAAGCTAGGAATCAACCAACACTGAACTCTCCACCCATGTCAACACCATGTTCTCTGCCATCCACTACAGCCAACTTATCCGTAACCCCAGACATAAAACACTCCTCCAAACCAAACACATCAGCAATTACATCACCACAAACCAAAGACAACCGTCTAAACACAACCTTCATCGACTGATAGTAAGACTCCTCTGTATCAACTATGATCCAATCACCGTGAGAAAGCACACACCTCCCCACCTCATGAACCACTTCTTTGGACACATCCACCTCCTCACTCCCACATACAGCTGGATGAACCCAACGAGCCATAGACAATCCACCTTCACCACTCGAACCATCAACTACACACCTCATTTAGGGTTTTCACCAACACCTCCCCAGTCATCTTCCTACCTTTGCAATGTAGTACTGCATCGCCAAAAAATAAATTAGCCGTCCTGGAAACCTCAACCCAACCACAACCACCATTGCCACCCATCTCCCCAGAAATCATATCTGACAATCGATCCCTATCATTCGCCACACAACTAGTGACAGATGACGGAGCAGGCATTAGAGCCGCATCAACACAAACCCCATCTACAAGGACAAGACACGATGCCTCCAAGGATTCACCAACCATCTCACCACCTCCACTGTGCAAGGGTCCCACCATCGGCGGAAAATCCACTTCGGGGAACAGATTTTCCTGGACCTCTAGAGCATCACGACACATAGCCTTCACTTGCCCAGACAACCTGCACTAAAACAGGTATGTTGCTGTTCCTGTTAAAACATTCACTGTGCATCATTCCACCTTCAATTGTGTGGGGATATTTTTTACAATGTTCATTTCCGCAGTCCAGCTCCTGGACAAAACTCTCTTCGCAGGTCCAGATGTAAAGTGTTGTGGAAGAACACCAATCACGCTTCCGTAGCAGGAGAGTGCCCCCCCCCCCACAGCACACCATCAGGCATTTAAAATGGTAGGTCACACACAACAACATAAGTCGTGTCCTTCCCCGAGGTCGTTGACCTTTGTAACACTGTAAGGTGTTTGGTTTAGTTGTATTTAAAATACATAGAGATACATGAGTCACAGACAAGGATTTGACAGGCGCCATTCTGGCGGCCTGAAGATAGAGCTGTTTCCCCCAATGTTTATGTAGCAGGTGTTAGTCGAACATTGTTCAGTCCCACGTGTCCTTTTGCTACTCAGGCGCTATCATGGAGATCTTGACAGGTGTTTAATATTCGCGATTTAGCGAGTTTTTTCAGGTTAGGAGATAGTGATTCTCTGGTGTTGTGTTTTAGTGAGTTTGTGAGTTTTGTGAAGTTCAGGGAATGTTCACCAGAACTTGCGTGTGTAGTGATTAATGTTAGTGATAATATTTGGCGATTTGGGAACTTAGCGGTTGGTGGTAGTGCAGGTCGGCTGAGTGTGACAGGTGACCCCGCATGTCCCATGGGGACACTCAGCCTCTGCTGGTTGCCAGGTCAGTTGGGGAGTGGCAGGTGTAGTTCTTAAGTAGGTTTAAGTAGTGGTTCTGCTCAGATTATTGCGATCGACTGTTTTACTCCATTTGAACGCAATAACCTGAGGTGTACTGGTATTGTACAGCATGCTAGGGGGAGGCTTAGTATGTCAGTAGACTTCACGTTGGGAACGCTTGACGTTAGATAGTCTGGTCACAGGGGTGGCAAAAATTTAGAGTTGTTGACCCGCGGAGAAGCGAGGGAAACACTCTATGTCACGTAGGTGGCTGTAGGTTAAGGGTGGGAGTAACGGCTATTTAAGTACGTAAGATTAGGAACGGTATAGTTAAGTTAGGCTAGTGTTTTGTCTATTAGTTTTGATATTTATTGTGGAGATTGGTTTAGGTGACAAGTTAAAAGTAGTGACGACCTTATTCTCTCTTCTCTAACTTTACTGTTTTACTTCTCTAACTAGTACTGTTTTATGTTCCACCAAGTCAATTTCATTCAGTGTTAATTGGATTATTAAAATTTGAGTGTAGTCGTTGCCAGGAGGAGAGCGTTATAATCGGACTGTGTGAACCCTATACAAACTACAGGGTCACACAACAAGTTGGAACACGGGTATTGTCGCCTTTCTGTTCATTCCCAGGTCGGAGCCAGAGGAGAGACGCACATACAGAAGAGGGAGACGGCTGCCTTATACCACACTCATGGCAGCTCCTCACTACCACCACGACGACCAACCCACTAACTGGAGGTCATGGCTCCACCACCCCGGGGGACCCCCAATATGCAGTCCTCTCGGTCGGTTAACATGGTCTACCCAGTGGACCCCAGGACGGACGGACCCCAGTGGACCCCAAGATGGACGGACCCCCAGTGGACCCTAGGTCGTTCTGCAGACGACCCAGTAAAGATGGAAGAGGAACAACAACGACCCAGTAAAGATGGAAGAGGAACAACAACGACTCCAGTCTGTCCCACCAACATCGGTCTACCCAGGATGGACCCCAGGATGGACAGACCCCAATGGACCCCAGGTCACTTGTCAAAGACCCATGGGAGGAGGAAGAGAGAAGAAAGAAGAAAGAAGAGAGAAGAAAGAAGAAGATAAGACCAAGCTGAGTGAGACACGATGCTTAGTGTCCCTTGCTGGTGTCAGCATCATTGCATGGAGCGTAATTGCAAGACAGGATTGTTTGCCTTAACTGGCCGCCCCTCCTGCAAGCATGTTGCTCTGTTGAGTGATTCTTCCTGTGTCGTGCGGACTTGATGTGGCTGTCAGAAGTGGCTCTCTGAAGGAGGCATGCTGGAGCAACAGGGAGGAGAAGAGTAGGATGGGATTTCTACGTTGGCAACTATATGGAGGTCTCGAAACTTGTAGTCCCTATAGCTGTGAAAAACCCCAATATACGTCTCTCATGGTGACTGACGTAGGGCCAATTACAGATCAGCTGGGATAACCGAATTCCACGGTCCTGTGCGCAGTTCAAGTAGTAACGGCTTCCTGGTTGACCAAGGGTTGTTGTGCGTTAACGACGGAGGCAGTTGTGTTGAAGAAATGTGGTGCAGGATTATCTACAAGACCAAGCAGTGACGTCGCCCAGCCAGAGACAATGGACGTCTGTCTATATATTTCATTTTTTAGAGTAGGATGATGTATATTTGTTTAGCTAGGATGTATTTTTTTTTTTCGTTAATAAAGTTGTCGCACACAGCTAGCTTGCTTTAGCAGTGTTGCAAAAACTTTATTTTCAGGGAGAAGGAGAGATGTAACACTGTAAGGTGTTTGGTTTAGTTGTATTTAAAATACATAGAGATACATGAGTCACAGACAAGGATTTGACAGACGCCATTCTGGCGGCCTGAATCTCATACCTCTAAGAGTTAATGACCACCAAGTGACCTGAGGTCAGATCATGCGAATTTCACCTTGCTTCTGCTAATCTTATAATTGGAGCCTGGTAGCCTTCAAACATGCCGACGTTTAAGGAGTGGCTTGGTAGAGTGCCTGAGGCTATCTACTTGTGGGCGGAGTTAGTTACTTGGTTCCCCAATATATACTCGGAGAGCTATCCATTCGAGAGCATTAACAAAACAGAGAAGAACAGCAGCCAGCAGAGGAGAGAAGACGGCCTCGCAGGGAGGCTGTCGGCCGGCAGGGCGGGACATTCTCTGTCAACTACAGACCCTCCCCCTCTCAATCCAGCTATAGGCAGACACTTGGTGAGTTGAGCATTAAGGTGACTTGGTCGTGTTTACATATGTTGTGTGATGATCAGGGGCAGTCAAGTTGTAGGGTTCTCAAATTCTTGGATGATGACTCACTTTGCATATTAAACTGGAACATTTGAATTGCTTAAATTATGATAGTTATCATGTGAAATATAATTGAATTTATTACTTAAATGGTCTTTAACTTGGTTCCTTAGAGTTTTGAGTTGAGGTGAGAAAGCCTCTGTGGTTACTGGTTCATGATATTAATGAGTACATGTTTGGAGTTGATACATGGTAATAACATCTTTTGAGAATATTTTGATGCAGAAAAGTTCCATTCCTTGTCTTGTATGTAATGGTCTAGAATGGATGGTGGCAGCATTTCTTCTACTATCTACTCTTCTACTTCTATGATCTACTTCTACCTTTCTACACCTCTCCCTCCACCCCTCTCCAGACTCTCACTTTCAACTAATGACCCTCCTCGCTCCTCCCATCTCTCTACCTCTCTCACCCCAAACCCTCACTAATTACTTCACTATTCATTTCTTTCCTTTCGTTTTCTCTTATACGTTTGTGGCAGTGAAATGTATTCTAGAGCTCTCTCTAGAGTTTCGGGTAGCTGATTAAGTTACGGCGCCTTGTAGTCGCCGCACCTAGGTAGTCAAATACCTAGGTTACAAGGTGTTGAACGAGAGAGGTTGCCTTAGGAACTCTGGGAGTGCTCTAGAATAGTTAGCTAACTGGGGACGGAATAACGGACTAGAGAGAGCTGTTTCCCCCCGGCCTCGTTAGTTAACTGGGGGTTGGAATAATGGACAAGATAGAGCTATTTCCCCCACCCCCCATTACACCTTCACTGATCCACGTCACCCATTAAATTAACTGATGATTACAGCCTTCAGTTCTGTCCATAAATATCGTAAACGACGATTCATCCACTAATTTCAAAATCATTTTTCCATCACAGAGCTTCTGGATTCCAAGGAGGTCGACAAATGATATTATACCTCATCTTTTACTGCACAGCGTCACATAGTCAACAAAATTTGTGAATTCCAGGGACGCCGACAGTCTGACGCGCCTCTCCCACACGGGCCATCACTAAAACTGCCACAGTCAATCCATCCAACGGGTTACCTCACCCACGCCTGCTTAAAAATGGGGACCAGCTAGATGAGCATGAAGGTTGAAGCGCTCAAACAATTATCTGTGCCCGTCTGTAGTCGATACCGGACTTCTCAAGTCATGTAGATACACTGTGTATTATTGAATAATCGAATTGACTTGGAAGCTATCCAGCTTGCCAGAATAGAAAGAAGGGATATGCACTTGGAAGAATACGAAAAATTTATAGTGTGGTTATTATTTCAAATTTTCTTTTCACTATTCTCTAGAACACAATTACCTTAATTTTCCTGTTTATAATATTACCAGTTTGATGAAAACTTTACAGTGAACTCAGATAATTAAATTTGTTTGAGAGATGTACTTTTCAATGTATCTGTATAGATTACATATAGGTTAGTATAGATAACTGAAAACTCACACCCCAGAAGTGAATCGAACGAAGTGAATGAGGTGATTTGATAAAATGCTATGCCCAAGATTACCATCCGAGTGCCGGCGGGGAAGTGATTCAAATAGCTTCGGCTATCACTTCCTTATGTCCGGTCGTGATGGTCAAGCAGATTAAGGCGTCCCTGTACATACCAGTTGCGTTGCTCCTGGCCGTATGGGTTCGAGTCACTTCTGGGGTGTGAGTTTTCAGTTGTATATAGTCCTGGGGACCATTCAGGCTTGTTTGCATTTGTGTTCCTCACGTGTGCCCCAAAGAATGAGGTGATTTGATAAAATGCTATGCCCAAGATTACCATCCGAGTGCCGGCGGGGAAGTGGTTCAAATAGCTTCGGCTATCACTTCCTTATGTCCGGTCGTGATGGTCAAGCGGATTAAGGCGTCCCTGTACATACCAGTTGCGTTGCTCCTGGCAGTATGGGTTCGAGTCACTTCTGGGGTGTGAGTTTTCAGTTGTATATAGTCCTGGGGACCATTCAGGCTTGTTTGCATTAGTATAGATGTATAGGTTAGAAATGTATATGAAATACTTGTATATACGTTTTAATATTCACTTCCAAAAAAATATTTATGATAAAGTTCTATTAAATATTACATAAATGTTAATTGATGGTAAAATACTGAATATATTCTGTGGCTTTTACTTAATTACATTAAAGGGGAAATTTATTAGCACATTTTTTTCTTGACAAATTCTTTTGATGCTTGACTATAGTTGATGGATCAAGCCCAGCAATGGTTTATGACAAATTTTATGCTAGAGTGAATAACTTATAAATAACATTTTCATTGTAAATGAACCTATAGCACCTCGTTTGGTGATTAGTAATGTTTAACAGTAATATTGGTTTTTAGCTCTTAAATATTTACATATATATGGTTTACATTTGATCAAGTATGGGGAAACAATAATTGTATATCACTTTTATAGCGTTCCTAACCAGATATAGTCTGGCACTGAGATGAAAATCATGTATTGAATAATGCAGTAATGCTCCTTTGTCCAATTGTTCTAATAGTCTATCATTAACCATTGCAACCTAAACAGTCATCATTTGTCAGTGACGTGTGGATTTTGACTCTAATTTCATTTAAAAATATTTCTTATTATATAAAGTAGGAGAGGTCCATAGTATTGTTAAGGGGCTGGGCATTAAAGCTTTGAGCTATTACAAATGTTCTGAAAATGTTATGGTATGCTTTCAGTCACAGGTAAGGCAGATAGAGCCCAGGAGTAACACATTTCTTAGTCGTCGTGATAGGGTAGGGGTGTTGGAAATTTCCAACACTAATACAATACCATTGTATTATTTTAAACTAGTATTGAAATATACTAATTACTGTAGTAACTAAAATTTACTAACAGTAGTGTTCACATGAACTAATTATTATATCTGTATAAGAATACTGGAAGTCTTACGTAACCAAGCACCAGTATTGCGTCAGATTCTACCTAGTAAAACACACTTATATCCAGTGTGTTAGAGAATTGAATGTGATTCTCTAAAATCATCAGTATTCCGTGTGATAATTATTTACAGATAACATAACTCCCAAATAATTCCAAATCGAGAGTTTTTAGTTACAATTGTCATCAAGTAATAAATTTACCGTCACGCGTGAATGCCATGGAGAAAACTAAAATCGTCTCCATTTCTTGCTTACTACCATAAGACGAGAAAGTAATAATATTTGACTCCCTAGAATTACAACCCAGTCTTTATTAAAGCATTTTAGCCACAACTGCGCGAAATAATATTATTCGTGATAAATAATTTTTCTGGCGAATGCGGGACGCGAGCGGGGAGGGAGACGCCATTGTGATTTGTGGCTTGAGGAGGACAAGACGCCTGAGTGCGGCGTGATGTCACGTGTTGCAGAATTGAGCAACAAGTTTTGGTGTCAGAGTCTGGGAACCTTACGGTGAAGTTGTCAGCAAGATTTTACCTGATACTCATCATAGAACTAGTTAATATTGTTCTACGTGATCTGTCGTGACCGGCAACTAAAGCGCGTCGACATTCAAGCCAAGCTATCAACCACGTGTTCGCCATTGCGAGGGTGGAGCTTGGGACGCAGTTTCGGCAAGCCTCAATGTGAGGGATCTAGATCCCTCAGCTAGTTTTTCCTAGTTTCTAGAGTAGGCTAGGCACTCTAGAAACTGAAGCTTTCAAAATAACATATGCTTGTTGGGTGTTGAATGAAAGCTTATGTCAAGAACTATCACTTGAGAGTAGTTAGAAGTCTGTGATTGCTCTGTAGGGAGAATTACAGAGATTTTCCTGTTTCTGTGAAATAGGATGGGAGTTGAGAGTGAAGTGGTGTAGGGAGGTACTTGACTCTCCCAACGGTTTTACAGGGGGAGGGGAGAGAGAGTGGAGTGAACGTTGCCCCCCCCCCCCCACATGGGAGACAATAAGCCACTGTCGGTAGGCCTCACCCTCCTTGTGACGTCACAGGACGCCTGAGGGTGATGGAGAGAGGTGATTAGATCCGGAGCAGTGCCGGCTTCAAGCTGATTGGTCTAGGCATTGTAGGGAGGAGGTATGGGCATCTGGAGTTCCCGTAGCCCGCGAAATCGGCAGTTTGAATTGGGCGGCCAGGGAAGGAAGACGTGTCTGGGTGGAGGGGGGATTTTCCCCCTCCACCCCCTGTTAATCGCTTCTGTCGTCCAAATTACTCGATTGGTGGCACTCCTGCCATCAGGGGTTGTGTCAAGGCCTAATTAAGTGAATTGGGGCCAGGGATTTACGGAAGAAACAGTAAAAAGCTAAGAGACAGTTGACTGTGTGAACGCATGAGGCAGGCTGGCAGAGCCTCATGGTGTAACAGGTGTGTCGAGTATCCTGTCTAGTGGCAATGGACAATTGATGTTGGGCAGTGTACGCGTATGTGATATTACAGGCCCATGTTGGACTTGGCATTCCGCCAGGCTGTGTCAGTATGGGGACGCCGTACTAGGGTCTAAGATTATTCAGGGGAATTCACAGTACTTATTGAGAGCAGGCAATTGATGGGTTAATTGCCTGGCTGAGGTATGTGTGTGTTCACAGTATTCCTTTGCAATCGGGTGCAAGTAAAAGAGGGAGGGCAGTAATATTAGTATACTTGTGTGTGTTGCACAACCGTGTGTTTTTATTGTGTGGGCACAGTAATTAGCGAGTTGCAGTAGCCGCAACCATATGTGGGTAGTGCTGATATGATGTTGCATGCCATTATAGTGTGACCTATGTAACGCTGGGGTTACTTTGTTTCTTTAAGTTATGTTGAAGACTTAAGGATTCAGTGAGTTAATTAAGGGGTAATTAACTGGATAAGGGGTGCACACTTAGTATTGTGGAGTGAGTGAGGGCTGTTATAAGAGAAACAGTGTTGAGCTAGAATGAGATACGTCTCGGGAGCAATGAATTGTCCATGTGACAGTTAATTGACCACTCAAGCTAATTATGTAATTAGCCTTCTCATCATGAATTCACGTAGTGGGAGAGGTTCTGTCAGAGTCTGTCAGTATTTGTGTTAACGTAATATGCTCGAGACTAATTACCTTTCAGGGGTATAGCAATTAGTGGCTCATGTTAATTAGTGGAGTAATTAGCATTGGAGAGCTTCGGTGGCTCGGTAAAGCGAGGTCATGGAGTTAGCATAGATCGTTGTATTAATCATATCCTGTCTGAGGACAGTGGATTATTGGCACATCTTGTTAATTAGGGTAATTAACTCCTTTCCCGTGAATTCACAGGGTTTGATGAGACCTGCTTAGGCAGTGCGGAGTGAGACGTATTTATGGATGATTAATTATCGGTCCTGGTGACCGTTAATTAATGGCTCAAGTAATTAGTGGCTTAATTAGGGTAATTAACACTCACTAGTAATTTTGTTGACACAGACTGTGGAGAAGCTACCAAGTTAGGGTAGGCTTAGTTAACGTAACTCAATGGGGATGTAATTAGTGGTCCGTTTGACCTTAATTGAGAATTACTCACTGAATACTTGCAAGGAGTCAAGTGTGGTGTAATATGTTGAGTTATTGTTAACAAGAGAGAGACAAGTGTTAATGATTAACGTAGGGACGTGTAAAGGCAATAGTCACAGTGAAGTTCACGCAGTGGAGGAATTGTCAAGTGAAGACTAACGTAGTGTTAACGATTTAACGAGCTGTCGTTAATTGAGTAATTAACGTAAGGGGTTGACGGTCTATTATGATCGGAGTCAATTGCGCTGTAATTAAGCTTCCGTAATTCGTTGGACTGATCAGCTCTGTCTGCGGATAGAGTGATTAAGCACTCGTAGCTAATTAAAGATAATTAGTAATCCCCACTTAGTGAATTCACCAGGTGTTGATGTTGTTGTTTACACGGAGTATTTGAACATTGTTTGTGATTACCGTAGTACTTTGTTGCTGACTGCTGCGATCAGTCAATTAACGTAATTAATCACTTCAGGCAATTTCTTTTGGTTGTCGTCTGGTGACGAGAGTAGAGTCATCTAGGGATCTGTGGAGCTGTGTCCCAGAATCCCGCCTTGCCTGTCTGTGTATCTGGTTACAACAGGGCAACTTCTTATTGGGAGTTGCAAAGAGTGTTCACACTGGGTTGTGATAAGGGGGAGTCACTGTTGGACTTCCGCCTAGTTACGTGGGTCTCTCCTGGGGGCGGGAGGACCCCTAAGTTTGTGATTATAGTAGCTGTCAGGGAAACCGTGACACTATTGATTGCCTGCTTGTGTCTTTGTTTCAGTGGAACCTTCATT
Source organism: Procambarus clarkii (assembly GCF_040958095.1). NCBI lineage: Eukaryota > Metazoa > Arthropoda > Malacostraca > Decapoda > Cambaridae > Procambarus > Procambarus clarkii. The sequence goes on from NW_027189244.1 coordinate 136,265, forward strand.
TGTTCAGTTAGTTCATGTTGTCAGCCCGAAGTGTCAGCAAGATGGAGCCTGCTGTCACTTCTCGAGGGGCTGTTGAATAGCTGTGTTGCAAATGCCACTTGATGTACAACAACGTAACCATTCGCTGTGGTGTAACTTAGTCTGTGATATTTTTCTTTGTTTTGCAATATTGCGTCATCAGTGGGCACACCTGTGTTCAGGTTAGTTCAGTATGCAGCCTCACAGCAAGGGTTGCTATGTAGCTGTTTGTTATCGTGCCACTGGATTGACATGAACGTAACGTAAACTCGGTAATGTAGTAGTTAGTCTCTTGTTATTAATAAATTGTTGTGTTATAGAAAACAGTCTTTGATGTCAACCCTTCAACCATATTATTCCACCATATTTCTGCATATTATTAAATGTTGATGTGATCTTGATAAGGAGGCTGTTCTTGAGAATTCGAATTCCAATTCATAGCGCCACTTCAAATATAAATATTTGATTGTGAGAACCAGTCGGTTACCCACTATTTGTTTTAACGTCCTGTTTAACTAGGAGGAGCCAGCGGCCTATTGTGGACAGGTTTTCACACTTGGTGGTGGAGGCCTGGCGGTTTGCTCCCGTTTTTCCTTTTTTTACTGGACTCATGCTTAACTGCCGTGAGCAGACTTTAAACTTGTAGTCCACCTCTTAAGGGAGGTAGGCGTAGAGAAAAATCTCACACTCAACTTAATCTGTACCCCTCAGCTAAGTATATATAAATAAATAATATAAATATAAATAAATAAAATAAATAAATATGTTTATTCAGGTAAGGTATATACATACAAGTGATGTTACATTAATGGATTGATATATAGATAGAGCTAGTACATACAATGCCTAAAGCCACTATTACGCAATGCGTTTCGGGTAAAAACTCCCTTTAAAACTCCCTCCCAAAACAATAACTCCCTTTTGATGCATCATTAGAGATTGTAAATGTCGGGGCAGCTTGTCGTTACATTGAGCAACCTCAACAAAACCCATGTTAGTATTCTAACTAAATAATTTTTTCCATTTCCATGAATATAGATATTTTAGTAGCCTAATACAATGTTACGTAATATCCCTTAAATTACAGTTCGCGTGTGAGGAATCCACGAGCTGTTACCTTACCCGTGTTATTCATCTCCTAGTGTCCTACGAGGAATTCCGGAGATCCCGAGGATGATTCGTAACTGATGTCTTTGAAATCGTCTTCAAGCTAAGACTTTTCGTATTCCTTTAATTATTCAAATTGTCAGTATTTTATTTTATCATTTAATGGGATACTGTGTACACTGGAGATAATACGAGTTTATTAGAATGATTAATTTTTGATGTTAATGATCCATATATTTACTGGTGATAAATTTTCTATTGATTTCTTTAATTGGTCATAAGATTAAGTTATTACACAATGAACTAGTGCACTAGTGCACTAGAACCACACTAGTTCCTAGACGTATATGAAGTTCTAGCAATAACCCCCCAATGTAGGTGTTTGAGGCTTTGATTCAAGTTAATTATCTATACAGCCCATTAATTAGTTAAGTGATTATACTTCCGAATATTTAACCATAGACACTGGTTCTCACTGGAATTTCCAATGATCACTTTTTATTAGTTTCCCCCTTCTCTATAAAAACGGGTGGTCCTTCGTAATTGATTTCATTACTTTAATAATTAAATAAATAGAGTCAAGCCCCAAATGTCCCACATTATGGTCCTTAGAACCGGATAAACATAAAATATAAATATACATACTAATTAGTAATAACTAATCACCGTGTGAAGTAGTCTAGACTAACCATTTTAATTAATTGTCTCTACCAACAGCGTAACACATAGGTTAGCCTAAGTCACACCAAGTCATTGCTACTTACACCTCATGTATAAGGTAGCACTCGTGGGACACAGTCAATTACCCACAACACTTAGACCTATACCTCATACTGAAGTAAGAATCTTTAGGTCACCAGGAGCAACAGCTCATAACTTTTATAACAATTCCACACTAACACCTGCGTTAGAGTGGCCTCACCATCTAACCATTATTTACTTAGGTGGTAATGACATCCATCCTACTCGTCATCCAGCTGAGGTGATCAATCACCTTAAAGCCATAATTTCTTCATTTAAGCTCATCAGCAATTCGGTAGTATTCACATTAGTGGAACCTCGCCAACCAAGTCAAGATAATCGTTGGGGAGTAACACCAGAATACTACCAGAGAGCTGCCAAATACATAAATTTCAGGCTGAAAAAACGAGTGAGATTGGATGCCACTTATATCCAATTTACAGCCAGACCATATAGACAAAACCTGGCAAGAGATGGTGTACACCTGTCAGGTGAGTCTAGGTCACATGTAGTTGACAAATTGATCAACACAATCAACTATCACAAACGGCTGTGGCTAGCAAGCCAAATTTAACTGTACATAATTGTTTTCACTTGTGTGTGCAAGTGCACACTTATAAACTTTAAAATCCAAAAAACCCAAAAATACAGCACAACTATATTCACATTACTGCACCACAATAATCTTTACCAATCTTATTAGGTAGAATTTAGGCTGTGATTGTGCTGAATTTGGCACAAACCCAGACTAAATAAATCTGTAGTTTCTTAGGTAGGAATTATCACGACTATACTTAAGCAAGTCAGTAGTATATGTATTATACCATTTGTGCTGACCCTATCAAGGGTGGGATTAAACTTTGTGATAACTCTGATTAGAGTATATCCATATTATTTCATCGTATACTCATTATTTTGTGTGTATCTATTTTGAGTATTGCTGGATGATTACCATTACATCTAACATCCCCATAACCCCACGGTTATACCAGAGCAAACCCAGAATCATACACAACAGGCCCCAACACCTAACTCTCTTGCACCAAACCTCGATCCTAAGCCCAGCTTAGGGGCCGAACTCCTAACATTTGCACAAATCCAATTTCCAGACAACCCAGTGAAGCTCCTAGGTTTCTGGAACTCACTTAGGAAAGACAATGGCCTGCCTCCTGCCCATATGTCCGAGGACTCGCTTGCCTACTTGACCCCTAACATCACAACAACCGCCGGCCAGGCCCAAGCACAACCCAACAACCCCAACCCTAGTGCCTCGCCCCCAGGCCTCAACCAACGCCCAGGAGACTCCAAACTCCCTGAACAACCCCGGCCCCTCCACCGCGACAATCTGGCAAACACCTATGTCCACCCTTCCTGAAACAATCCCACAAGGGATGTTCCTCAAAGCTCTCACAAACTCCCTTGCCATGCGGAACCCCATCCGGGGCCCTAGGAAATTTCGCTTCAAAAACTGCAGCCCCACAACAATAAATTCCACACAACGCTGTTCCAAGAGGCCTAGGACCAACACTCACAGCCGAAGCCCATCCCCTGAGGACAGAGCAAGGGCAAGCAGCCCCCATAACTCTCCACCAGAGAGCGACTCTAGCACCACGGATGTGGACATCATGAACAGCAGTGACACCGAAGACCCCTCAATGGCACAGCAACGTATGGGAAACCCCAACCCCAACCAATCCCCGGCCGGAACCAGGAACAAGATACCTGGCTCAACAGCTTTACCCCCCACCTCCACAAACAGAAGCGGCCAAACCGAATGTAATAACACTGGCACTAGAGCCAAACAAACACTTCCGTCTCATAGTCAATAATGGGGATCACAATCCTTCAGGTGAACATCAGACATTACTTCAACAACAGATACCTACTCACTCTGGAAGTAGCCAGACTTAACCCAGATGTTATCTTACTCAATGAAACAGCGGTCAGACAGGACCAGCACATCTCCATTTGGGGATATTCCACCAGGGAAGTCAACAGGGGTAGGTACAGTGGGGTGGCAATACTGATAAGAAGAGGGCTCTCCTACCGCCCCATCCTCGTAGAAGACGACAACTTTCTTGCAATAGAACTCACCACTTCACACGGCCCCCTCATCGTCTGCACCGCATATCTACCACCTAGACTGGCCTACCTCCCCTCCATCCCTCTGAACAAGCTGCTCGACAGGAACCTCCCCACTATCATCGCAGGAGACCTGAATGCCCACCATCAGGCCTTATTCAACGCACCTGCCAGGCCAGACCTCAAGGGCAGGCAGCTCTTCAATCTAATGCAAAACCGGGACCTCTCCTTCCAAGGCCCCCACTTTAAGACGTTCTTTGCGGGCAACCAGAGGGGCACCCCTGACATAGTGCTGACCAACAGAGATTGTGACCTGTTCCACTGCAGAGTAACCCCAGGCAAGAACGTGGGGTCGGACCACATCCCTGTGGTCACATCCCTCCAAGCAACCTCCTTCAGATATGTGGCACCATCCAGGCCCAGACTGGGAACCATACGTGCCCGTGACTATGACACCTTCCTTGCTGACGACCCCATCATTGAGTTCGAGAACCTCCCAACCCAAACAATCGACCAAGCAGTAAACACCATCCACAACCGGATCCAGCTTGCAACCGAGGCCACTTGTGAAATATCCACCACAAGGACTTACCACCAATATAAGCCGACCCGAGAAATCAGAGGCAAAATGAATGAGTACCAGCGAGCCTGCCAAAGCCACTACCAAACTGGCCAGCCACCAGCGTTGACCCTACAAACACTCAGAAGGGAAACCATAGACCTTACGCTGACCCACAAGAGCCACATTTGGGGAACCCTAGTGAGACAGGCCAACCAGTACAAAAGGGAGCCGGGAGCTTTCTGGCGCAAGATCAGACAGCTCCTGGGATCAGTTAACCCCAGCCTCACCCACCTTGTACACACATTCCTTGACGAAGATGAAGAGGAGCAACAAGAAAAAATAGAAGATCCGCAGGATCAGGCTGACCTCATGGGCGCAGTTTGGAAAAAGACACTCACAGCTTCAAACAGCAAAGCCTTCAACAACACTCACTTTGAACGTGTCAACCAATGGACAACAGAAAATGGCGCCTCCCTTAACAGCACCCCTCTGATTGACCTGACAACCCTAGAAGACGACCACCCTCTAACAAGACCCATAACTATGTTAGAGATGAGAGGAGTCATCAAAAGCACCAGAGATAAGGCCCCAGGACCATCAGGGATCAAAGCGCTGCAGATCAAACTTCTACCAGGCAATCTTCTGCAATCCGTACTCAACCTATTCAACGCTATGTTGCATCGGGTCACATTCCTGTAGCATTTAAGTTAGCCAAGATGATATTCATTCCCAAACCCAAGAAAGACCCCCACCAACCTGGCAACTACCGCCCAATCTCCCTCTTAGACACAATAGGCAAGTGCTTTGAAAAAATCGTGTCAAACCGTCTTAACTACTACATGGAGTACAACAACCTCTTCACAGAAAAGCAGTTTGGCTTTCGAGCACATAGATCAACCCAGCACGCAATTAACATCATCTACGACGCCGTAAGCTCAATTCGCAAGCAAAAACAGGTAGCTTTGATTGCGACGAGGGACGTACACAAGGCCTTCGACAGCCTGTGGCACGATGGTCTTGTGTACAAATCAGCAGACTTACCAGCGCAAAACTGGACCCTCCTCAGGCTGATCAGAAATTTCCTTAAGAATAGGCAAGTTACCCCCAGCTTCAAGGCAAAAGAGGCCGCAGCCTTCACCCCAACAGCTGGAGTCCCCCAAGGATCATGCTTGAGCCCGGTTCTCTTCAACATCTTTGTAAACGACCTGCCCCAACCAGAGTATAGGGACACCATTATCGTGCAATTTGCGGACGACGTGACACACGTAATAACATCTAACCCTAGCAGCCAAGCGGCCAAGCATGCAACTGTAACCCGTAAGGCAAACGTAGAACTAGCAAGGACTGCTAACTGGGAAAGGAAATGGAGGATCACCACTAACCCAGAAAAGATTCAATTAAGCACTGTCGGCTGTATGGCCTTCTCAATTGAAAATGAGGGGGGGAATAAGAATCAGGGGTGAACCCATAGCCATCTCAAACTCCAACACAGTGCTCGGTTACAACTTCAACAGGCTACTCAACTCCTCCCAGTACGTATCCCAGAAGACAGAGATGGCCCAGGGCTCACTGGCGAGGCTCTTCCGTTTCAACAAAGCCCCATCCCACATCAAGCTCCACCTGTACAGAATGATCATAAGGCCTAGCTTTGAATACCCTTACGTTCCCCTGAACCTCACCAACATGCTGAAGATCCAACGAGTACAAAACAAAGCACTTCGCTTTGCAGCGGGCCTGACTCTGAGGGACAGGGTAAGAACTGACCAAATCCATGAGACGCTCTAATCCGATTACTGGCTCAGTCACCCTGTCTGTGTCTGTGCCGGCGGTCGTATGCCTGACGCGCTCTCACAGATCGTATTTTCTTGCATATACTGCACAATGGATATAGTATCGGACAAGAAGAAAGCTCTAAAGGCAAGAGCTCTACGCGTTAGCCAAGTAAAGAAGGAGCATAAAGCCACACTGAGGCAAAACAAGAGTTCTCTTGAGTGAAGAGAGAGGGCAGCCTCCCGCCCCACACACTACCTCGCCTCACTCCCAGGCACCCACACCTCCTGTGGCACCTGCCACACCTCTGTGGCACCTGCCACACCTCCTGCTGCACCTGCCACACCTCCTGCTGCACCTGCCACACCACCTGCGGCACCTGCCACACCACCTGCGGCACCTGCCACTCAAGATCTTAGACCTGCAACTCAAGACGTTCTCCCTCTTGATGTTGCAAGATGTTGCATATTTCAGACCAATTATATTAGGTTAGTATGTATTATTTTTTATATCTTGATACTACATCATAAATAATTGTAAATATAAAGCTGCTGTTTTTTTTTATTTTTTTTATTTTTTTTATTTTTTTTTATTTTTTTTTATTTTTTTTTAATATTTTTTTTTTTTTTTATCAGGCGATCTTCATGGAACTTACACACCTTACTGAAGGAATGCCAATCTACAAGGGTGGTAATTTTGATTGAAATTGGTCGTTCATCAACCTCAGCCAAAGGCGGCTGAACTTTGACCTTGATTTTTTACAGGTAACTAATTTGCAACTATATGGTTGAATAACTTTTTTATTTATTATTCAATTTACATAGAACTTGCACATTATATGTAGAGTCTGTGCCTCTAAAAACACAAGTTATATATTTCCCCTAAGATCATTTATTGATTTTATATATATTTATAAACATCATTTTGTTGCATAATTATTTGGGTGAACTTTGAAAATTTGTATTATTGCACTAAATAGGTTTGGGATAATAATGCCACTAGACAACCTTTACATGAAGCCAATGAACATTAGGCTCAGCTACCTGGCCAGAAGACAGCTGTACCGTATGAAGAACATGTATGTCCCAGACCCCGAAGATCCCTTCGTAGCAGAAAACACCACCAGCGACTACGAGATCCACGAACCACCACACAGAACCAGAAGAATCACTCTCCAACAAAAAGTGATCAGACACATCCATGATGAGGCCTTCCCAAGCCCTCAAATACTAAGCGGCCTGCCAGACGACCCAGATGAGTGGCCCATCCCGGACCCGATCTACACCAAATGAAGAATAAAGAAGAAGAAAAATAAATAAATAAAACCCCTACAAAAAAAATATAAAACCAACAAACCATTTGTCGTGGCATCAGAAGTGTAACTACCCTGATGTTTCTAAGATTAGCCTCCTTCAGCCAACTCCATCGGCTCTAGTGCTATAGGACACCAACAAGGTCACAAACACTAGCCCCCCCAGCCAATGTACTGACAACCCAACATAACACATAGGCAAACAAACAACACATACAAAAATGTCAACCCATGGTGGACAGGCCACCGAACTTTCAAACCTCCTCTCTCTCTCTACACCCGCATCCTCTTCCTGAATTTCATCTCCCCATCCCTCTACCTCCCCCATCCTTTCCATTCCCTATGGACATCAAGCCGAAGTCTAATGGTGATATAGAAGAGCTAACCGGACGAAAGTTAATGGTGAAGTTCGAGCACTGCTCAAAATAATTAGTTATTTCTTGTTAGGTAGGTAAATTATAGTCCATTCAAGTATATCAGCCTATTGTTGTTGATACTGAACTCCACTGAATGAGTCAATATCCCAGTTATCTCAGTAACAAATATTTACTGTCAAACCAGCCTTTACCCACCAAAATGGAAACGGCTACAAAAATGAAAAGGACCCTTATCGGTCTGAAAGGTCATTTGGCCCGACAGATTAATAAATGTCAAAATCTGTCACAACAGTCACCTGTTGACTACTTTGAATTAGAAGATTTACTACAAGTTGCTGAAAGCAAATTTGCTCATATTAAGCAACACATGAATCTGTATTTAACAGAACTTCACTCAACTTCTGTAGATGATAGTGAACTTGAGGATGTTATAAATGACTTAGACCAGTATGAAGAAGATATACAGGTTAAGCTTCTCCCTATTAAGAAGCAAATTGCTAAAAACAAATTAATTAACAATAACTTCTACTGCACATACAGATCCTGAGGTCAAATTACCTCAAATCAACATACCCACATTCTCTGGTAACGAGAATGAAAGTTGGGATGATTTCTGGAGTAAATTCGTGAATGCAGTAGACTCTAAAGTTAACATTCCTCAAACAACCAAATTCACCTATTTACAAGGTTTGTTACGAAATGAAGCCTTGAAAGTAATCTCTAATATAACACTGACCAGTGATGGTTACACCTTAGCTGTTCAATTGCTCAAAACCAACTACGATAACAAGGAGAGAACTATTACTGTCTTAGTTCAAAAATTGCTAGATTTACCATCTGCTAATAATTCTACAGATTCTCTCCAAACTTTCAGGTTAGAGTTAGAATCTTTACTCAAGGCCTTAAGCCTTAAAGTCCAAATTCAGACAGCTGAATGGATGACCAAAGTAGTTGTTAGGCGAAAATTGCCAAGAGAAACCTTAGATAAATTGTGTACTATGTACAATAAGACCTTTCTGACTTTGAAAGAAATTACAGAAGGTCTACATACCTTAGTCGAAGGACAAAGAGCAAACCAAGATGGGAAAAGTGTTTCAAACTTCTATACTAACTCCCATCGTAACTCAGCTCATATTGACTCTTCAGTCAAACCAAAAACGACTTTAAATAAGTCTAATAAATTTAAACCTAGAACTGCTCCATCCACTGGAAAGGGGAGTGGTAATGTATCTCCTTCTGGTGTAACCAATGACTTGTCTACTAAAGGGACAAAGTCAACCAGAGAGATAAGGTGTCTGTTCTGTAGTCAAGAACATGCCACCTACCAATGCACTGTTTATCCTAACTTTAATACCAGGATTAAACGGTTACAAGAAATACACAGGTGCACCAAGTGCATGGGCTCTCATGATCCCAAAAAATGTATAGTGCAACTACGTTCATGCAATAGATGCAACCAAGGTGTACATCACTATGCCTTATGTAGAAAAATTTCTACCCAATCCATGACAACAGGGGAGAATTCCACGAATTCTACCACAGTACAATATTGCAAAGTGCATCAAGAAATAAATGTACTTGCTACTGAGTCAGGCAATAATACTACTCTGCCTACATGCTCAACTTAGACTAATAAACAGGAAATCTAGAGTTAACACTAGAGGTCTTTTTGATCAAGGAGCACAGAAAACCTTCATTACACAACAATTAGTCGAGCAGTTAAAATTAAAACCTGCCAAAAGTGTGAGATTGAATATTTCTGGTTTCTTGACTAATAGATGACCTCGTGATTACCAAGTAGTTACGGTATTAGTGAGACTTGGATCTTCCACTAGTCCAATACAAGCGGTAGTAGTAGATAAACTTCCTACAGACGTGCGGGTCACAGGATTAGCTCGCACTGCGAAATATCTTAAACGAAACCACATGAGGCTAGCAGATTACAAAATAAATTCTGACTGCCTCACTGATGTTGGAATACTTATAGGCGCTGACCATTATTATAAATTTATAACGGGATGCACCAGACAACACGGAATGAATTTGTTGTCATCTGCTGGAGGCAAATTGCTTACTGGACCGGTGCTTTTCCAACAAAATCCAGCGTCAACCAACCAACAATCTAACAATATAATAGTGGCGTGACTAGGCTTGGAACAGTCACCCCTACATTTCAGAGAAATATCTGAAGATATTGAGTCTGATCCACCTGTACATCGTCTGTGGGATTTACGACACTTTAGGTATTATCCCTGAACAACCAAGCCCTGATGATATGTGGACTTACCAGCAATTATCTGGATACAGTTGTCTATAAAGATAAACAATACTGGGTGAGACTACCATGGAAGTTGAATCATCCACAACTTCCAGTTAATTATTTCATGGCAGCCTCACAATTACAGTCTCAATTAACACGACTGCAGAAGCAGCCAGACAAACTGAACATGTATCATCAACTAATCCAACAACAACTCAACAGTAAATATATCGAGGTTGTTGATAATGATGACTGGAAAATAGGTCACTATTTACCCCATCACGCTGTGGTGAAAGATTCATTGACAACACCAATACGTATTGTCTTCAACTGTAGTGCTAAAGTGAAGCCAAACAGTGTGTCTTTGAATGAATGTCTCCAAACGGGACCTAGCCTAACCCAAAGGCTACATGATGTGCTATTACGATTCCGTACTAGTATTTTTGCTTATACTGCTGATATCAGTAAAGCTTTCCTTAGAGTAGGTTTACAGGAAGAGGATTGTAATTACACCAAGTTTCTCTGGATTAAGGACCCACTGGATCCTAACAGTGATATCATCACTTATCGTTTTGCCTCAGTGCTATTCGGAGCGACTTCCTCCCCGTTTCTACTGCAAGCAACATTAGACACACATTTGAGGAAGTCAAATAGCCCTTATAAGGCAGAAATTAGTGACAACTTGTATGTCGATAATTTCCAGGGAACTACAAATGATCAATCCAATTTGGTAGAAATCTACCATGAGGCTAACCGTGAGTTATTAGGAGCCAATATGCCACTACAATCATGGGCCTCAAATAATAAATCATTAAACCAGATAATCGAGAAAGAATTTCCAGGTTATCAGGTACCTAATCAATTAAAGGTTCTGGGTGTGGAATGGAACACAAGTACTGATGAGATGAATGTCAAGTCAGTACAAACCAATAATACATCCCTTACCATGAGAAAATTACTCTCATATGTCAGTCAACCATTTGACCCTTTAGGCTTACTTAGTCCTATATTAATAAGGGGCAAACTCCTAATGCAGGAATGCTGGCAGAAACATATGGGATGGGATGATCCGTTACCAAGTGAGTTACAAGCTAAATAACAGATACTCACAACGGATTTCAATCAGTTAGGTGTTTTGAAATTTCCTCGTAATGCTTCAGGACCAAACTTGCCCACAAATTTGCACGTTTTTTGCGATGCCTCTGGCACAGCGTATGGCGCTGTAGCCTACTTAGTTAATAGTGCACAATCAATTTTGCTCACATCTAAAGCAAGAGTTGCTCCCATTCAAGAAGAGATCTTTACCTCAAATGGAGTTAACTGCATTGCTGGTGGGAGTCAGATTGACTCATTGCCTGGCCAAGACACTCAATAATATCCACTTTGGTGAGATCGTCCTGTGGTCAGACAATGAGGCAGTCTTACAATGGGTAAGAAACAACAACAATAAAACTCCCTACGTTCAGTAATCGTGTCAGGGAAATTCATGAATTATCTGCTGGATATAAATTCAGACATGTTCCTACTAAGGGCAATCCTGCAGATTATTTATCTCGAGGATTAACACTAAAACAACTTATCAAGTCTTCGATGTGGTTTAATGGACCTTCATGGCTTGTTGGTGGTCAGTGGCCCAAACAAAAGCCACAAGTCATAGTGACCAATATCACCACTCCCATGAAAGAACCAGAACCTCATCGAATCTTAGCTATTGATCCTCACCATTATTCTAACTTAAGTAAGTTATTAAGAGTGACAGCACATGTGTTTGACTTTCTTGCTAATATAGGAATCAGACATAAGTTTCCCAATCCTATCCTCTACTGGATCAAACGTGCACAGTAAGAGACATATGGAAACGAATATGAAAGTCTTCCAGATAAATTAACTAAGTCTCTAGGTATCTGGTATGATGCCAACACTCATAATATATTAAGGTGTGGAGGACGTTTGATTCATGCAAAAATTGATCTGGATACAAAGAATCCAATCCTTCTACCACGTCACCACATCATTACCAAACTTCTAGTTTTACATCACCATCAATATGGTACTTTACATGGTGGAGTGTTAGACACTCTCACCGACTTTAGACAGAAATACTGGCTTTCTCAAGGTCGTCAAACAGTCAAATCAATTATTAAATTCTGTGTGATCTGCAAAAAGATACGATGCTCCAGTGTGTCCTTACCCAGGACCTCCACCACTCCCTGAAGAAAGAGTGGTTCATCTTCGTCCTTTCGAAACTACTGGTGTCGAATACACAGGAGCCTTGCTTCTCACTGGCAATCCAGATAAGATACCAGTGAAAGCTTACATTTGCCTCTTCACGTGTGCTACCACCAGAGGCGTACATCTAGAAGTGACTTCAGATATGAGTGCTGAAGCCTTCATCCAAGCTTTTCGTAGATTTACAGCTCCAGATCGTGTCCCAAACTAATGATATCGGACAATGGTTCAAATTTTGTGGCAGGAGAAGCCTGTCTGCGAGAAGTATGGAATCATCCAGAAGTGCAATCAGTCCTGCAGAGACGACAATGCCACTGGAAATTTATAGCTCCAAGAGCCCCTTGGCAAGGTGGGTTCTACGAGCGAATGATAGGAACTGTCAAGAAGTGTTTAAGAAAGACCCTACATCGACAGAAAATTAGTTACTCCGAACTCCAAACACTTGTCGTGGAAATCGAGGCGAGAGTCAATAACCGCCCATTAACACACCTGTCAGATGATTTCTCACAGAGAGAACCTCTGAGTCCCTCACACTTAATACATGGAGGCCTGCTGAGTCCTCTCATACCTTTAGCAGAAGAGGATCCCGTCGACCCTTCACATGTAACCAGGAGTGACTTAGTAGAAAGTTACCAACATCTCTCAGGAGTAATTGAAAGGTGGAATGAGGTGTGGACTCGAGAGTACCTCACAGCTCTATGAGAGTACCACTACGGAGCTTCGAGTCCCTATAATAAAGTACAACTTAAACCAGGAGACCTAGTATTGGTTGACAGTGATGGACCGAGGTCAGAGTGGCCCATAGGCAAAATTGTTGCTATCCATCCAGATCACCAAGGTATCCTGAGAGTAGTGAAAGTTTTGTGCCGAGACAATACTACTCTGAAAACCTTAGAGAAGTTGGTACCTCTCGAATTAGCAGAACGAGAGTGTTTACCAGAACCAGCTTCACCAACAGTTTCCGAGGACAGCAATTCTGATCCACCGAGCAACCGCCCCACTAGAGCTGCTGCTCAACAATGCAAGCGGAAACTACAAGCCTATTATAGCTCTGACCAAGAGCAAATACCTTCCCATCCAATTTAAGTAATCATGATAATACTGTGGTGTCAAGTAACAAATCGTTACAAGTCACCATGACCCAGAATATTCTCATCACAGTAGATTCTCAGTTATTTAAATTGTGTGATTTAATTCTTAATTGTTGTATAGGCTATTAATAACATTATTTCGTCTAGAGTATCTGAGAGTTTACTAGACTTTAAGACTTAGTAACATAAACATTACATGTTATAGCGACACCAGTCACAGAGTTTATTGTAGGCTTTCTTAGTTATTAACTTTAGATAATTCATAATAACATGTTCCATTCAACATGAAATCTGCAAGACTTAAGTTTCTTGTATGTCCTTGACAATTCCGGGACATCCGTTATGTGTGTACTAACATACTAACATACTAATATTAATACTAACTTCGGGATGGGTATGTCAGTACTCAACATTACACTGCGACCCGATAAATCTCCCCCCTGAGTTATGTTGGAAATTTCCAACACTAATACAATACTATTGTATTTTTATAAACTAGTATTAAAATATACTAATTACTGTAGTAACTAAAATTTACTAACAGTAGTGTTCACATGAACTAATTATTATATCTGCATAAGAATACTGGAATTCTTACGAAACCAAGCACCAGTATTGCGTCAGATTCTACCTAGTAAAACACATTTATATCCAGTGTGTTAGAGAATTGAATGTGATTCTCTAAAATCACCAGTATTCCGTGTGATAATTATTTATAGATAACATAACTCCCAAATAATTCCAAATCGAGAGTTTTTAGTTACAATTGTCATCAAGTAATAAATTTACCGTCACGCGTGAATGCCATGGAGAAAACTAAAATCGTCTCCATTTCCTGCTTACTGCCATAAGACGAGAAAGTAATAATATTTGACTACCTAGAATTACAACCCAGTCTTTATAAAAGCATTTTAGCCACAACTGCGCGAAATAATATTATTCGTGATAAATAATTTCTGTGGCAAATGCGGGACGCGAGTGGGGAGGGAGACGCCATTGTGATTTGTGGCTTGAGGAGGACAAGATGCCTGAGTGCGGCGTGAAGTCACGTGTTGCGGAATTGAGCAACAAGTTTTGCTGTCAGAGTCTGGGACACGTTACGGTGAAGTTGTCAGCAAGATTTAACCTGATACTCATCATAGAACTAGTTAATATTGTTCTACGTGATCTGTCGTGACTGGCCAACTAAAGCGCGTCGACATTCAAGCCAAGCTATCAACCACGTGTTCGCCATTGCGAGAGTGGAGCTTGGGACGCGGTTTCAGCAAGCCTCAACTTAATCTGTACCCCTCATCTAAGTATATATAACTCCCTTTTGATGCATCATTAGAGATTGTATATGTCGTGGCAGCTTGTCGTTACATTGAGCAACCTCAACAAAACCCATGTTAGTATTCTAACTAATTAATTTTCCATTTCCATGAATATAGATATTTTAGTAGCCTAGTACAATGCTACGTAATATCCCTTAAATTACAGCTTGCGTGTGAGGAATCCACGAGCTGTTACCTTACCCGTGTTATTCATCTCCTAGTGTTCTAGGAGGAATTCCGGAGATCCCGAGGATGATTCGTAACTGATGTCTTTGAAATCGTCTTCAAGCTAAGACTTTTCGTATTCCTTTAATTATTCAAATTCTCAGTATTTTATTCTATCATTTAATGGGATACTGTGTACACTGGAGATAATACGTGTTTATTAGAATGATTAATTTCTGATGTTAATGATCCATATATTTACTGGTGATAAATTTTCTATTGATTTCTTTAATTGGTCATAAGATTAAGTTATTACTCAATGAACTGGTGCACGAACCACACTAGTTCCTAGACGTATATGAAGTTCTAGCAATAACCTCCTCACCACCTCACTCCAATATTAGCGCACTGCAGCCCAGACATCAACTTGTGGTGGAGGGCGGAGGGCAGGTGCGACGGGACACCAGCCAATGTTATGATCTCAGCCTGCAGGAGAAACGAGTCTCCCTCTTTGAGAGTTAATCATCAAGCCTGACCTGATTAGAAGGTCTAGCAAATATCGAGGTGATAACCCATATGTAAAATACTTGCTTGGATATGATGAACAATTTGAGATTATGGGCAATGAAAAAGAAAACAGATAAATGACTGGCTAGGAGATGTGGATATTTTGCAAGAGGCGTGAGGCTTGCTTTGGAGGGCTTTGACCTCACTTGAGGCCAGACATCGCAGGGGAAAGCCGCGCTCCGTTGAGCTCCCGTTAGAAAGGAACCCCTAGTGATATATCTCCAAGAGAAGAGAAGTGTGCAAACGTACCAGCTGTGGAATCGAGCTGGGGACGTGTGGTCTCAAGTCGTGGGCGATGAGAAGTGTTTATTAAACCGCCCAGAGGCATTATTGTCGGCCGCGGCAGCACCCTGACCACAAGCTTCATCAGAGGGAGGAGCGCCCTCGACCAGGCAATCTGTGGTAAGCACGATATACGCCAGTTCATAGTGATTGCTTGTAGTTGGTCGTGTGCCCAGCGACAGTAGCAATGTTTATTGATAAATTAGACATGTTGTAATAAGGCAGAAAGCCTGAATTAAGAGAGTGGAGAGCGAGGAACATGGAGCGCCGTCCGTCCCCTCTGAGCGCTGGCAGGTGACTGAGAGCTCCCGACGGCGAAGGCCCCTCCCTGAGTGAGTGAGGCGGAGTGAGTGAGGACCGCCGCCGGGCGAGATGGAGTATGGACCCACCTAAAACGGGGGAGTCCACTCTCACTGTATGTAGAGGACAGATAGAGGTTTGAGGCAAGCATATTGTGTGGTTATTTTTGTTTATGTGTTAAAGGGGAACATTTTATTGGAGTGTCGATGGGTTGCAGGTTTGTCTTTGGGGAAGAAGTTGCTGAGAACTTCGAAGCCAGCACAGATGAAGTAACTGATGAGACTCCAAGGTAGTGGAGGCGAGGACCTCGAGCTGTGAGGAGAAGCAGTGAAGAGGAGTGTCACTTGCTTCTGTAGAGGTGGAGAAGCACCATAGTTGCTCGAGGAAACTTCATGGTGTAGCAGCCAAGAGAGCTGTGGAGGACCCTAGCAGAAGGGTGAAGCACCGTAGTTGCTCAAGGAAACTTCATGATAGCAGCCTGGAGGAGCTGCAGAGGATCCTGGTAGTGAAGCCCGGAAGAACCTGAAGATATCAGGGTAGTGAACTTCCAGAGGTGGAAGGGAAGTTCTGGTGGATTACTTGTAGGGAGTTGATAGTGTTTGGTTGTCATTAGCATGCAAGACGCAGTGAGAGGTGAGTGATTGTTGGTATTCTTATGTCAAGGAGTGTTTAATACTGAAGTTTAGAGTTACAGACGTAGGCTGGATTATCTACAGACGTATGCGTTCTAGGACTGATAGAGTGATCGATTGATCATTGTTGTGTATCAATGAACATTTATACTGATATGTTATTGCATTCACATGCTGATTTTCATTGTACACACACACACACACACATATATATATATATATATATATATATATATATATATATATATATATATATATATATATATATATATATATATATATATATATATATATATATATATATATATATATATGTGTGTGTGTGTGTGTACAATGAAAATCAGCATGTGAATGCAATAACATATCAGTATAAATGTTCATTGATACACAACAATGATCAATCGATCACTCTATCAGTCCTAGAACGCATACGTCTGTAGATAATCCAGCCTACGTCTGTAACTCTAAACTTCAGTATTAAATATATATATATATATATATATATATATATATATATATATATATATATATATATATATATATATATATATATATATATATTCCTCTTGTTGATAGTGCAACAGTGTATGTAGACTTGATCAACTTGAGGAGGTTGATAGTATCAGGTGGTGAACCAGGAGATAGGATACCACTTGATAAGCTGATAATAGAGTTCTGATGGTGTTGGAGTGCAACCTGATTGTAATAATATAGAGTATAGGATTCATTATTATTATATGTGTGTATGTATTGTGTATGTGCTTTGTCCAGTAAATGTATTCAAATTTGCTGGTGTTTGCCCTTGTCCTAGTGAGGCTTCCCAGGAAATAGTACAGAAGAAGAGAGAGAGAGAGAAAGAACCAAGAACCACCACTGTGGACAGGGTAGAAGGTAATACTAATAAGTCAAAGGGGGATTGAGATCATATCACCTAAGGAGAGAGTGGGGAGTCACAGTGCCTCGAGTGGGTGTGTGCACGTGACAACGAGGCTAAGTGTTGGAGCCTCATCCCCTAAACGTGTGACGTTGAGCCCCTCTCCAAGAGCCAGAAGCGCCAAGGGTGATCTCCTAGAGAGGTATAAGCACTCTACCGAGTTGTGGGTTGGGTTGTCCGTAGAGAAGGATCAACGACGACAACACCACCAACCCACAAACTATAATAAATTGGGGGCCTGTCCGGGAGAGTGAACTGACACACCCACACCCTGTCCAAGAGTGGATTTGTACACCCTTGCTGAAATAGATAAACTGTGTGACCGCAGGTGTATATTCTCTCTCTTGGGAAGACTCACAGGACAGGATGACAGCGGTCCTGAATTTTAGAGGTTCGGTGAAAGACCTTGCGAGAGCCCAGAAGTACATTGATACAGGGGATGATGAAATCTTGCAAAATTGTACCCAGGAACAACTTTGGTTGATCGGTAAAATGTATGGTGTTAGGTTGAAGTCAAACAGGGCGTCTAGTAAACGGAAAGAAATCAGGGCACTAACGCATATAGACAGAGTGAGCATGTTCTGCAAAACTCGTGACGAGAAGATTCTAGATATGTGCACTAGAAGGCAGATAAGGATGTTAGAAGACAATTTTGGCCTTAAGGGTAGGCATGATAAAGTAGAGGATAGACGTGAGGCGCTGCGGACTTGGTTAAGGGAACAAAAAGCAGAAGAGAAGGAATCAGAGCGCCAATGTGAAGAAGAGGAAATACAGTGCCAGCAAGAAGGAGCTGAGGCTCTGCCTCAGAATGAAGAACCCGATAGGTCGGAAGAAATTTCAGAGGAAACGGACGATGCGCCAAGTGACGAAGGAATTAATGTAAACTCAAGTAGCAGCAGGGAAAGCAGCCTTGAGAGGCATGATGTGGAACCAAAGTTGGAACCAGGAGACAATGAGGTACAGCTGCAACGTGAAGAGAGGCAGGCTCGGCTTGACCAAGAGAAAGCCAAAGCCGAGCAGGAGCGAGCTAAAGCTGAGCAAGAGAAAGCTAAAGCCGAACAGGAAAAGGCTAAAGCTGAACAGGAAAAATTTAAAGTCGGACAAGAGAGAGCCAAGGCCGAACAAAAAACGGCCAAGGCTGAACTGGCTATGATAAAGATGGAGGCCGCTAAAGCAGAACAAGAGAGAATTAAGACGGCACGAAGGGAGAACAGAGTGAAGAACGAGGTGAGACGCAGCAATTGCAGACCCAGTGGAGTCTGGGGAGGAAGTAATTATGAGAGACCCAGAAGAGTCTGGGGTGAGAAGAATTTTGATAAATGGGCAGATAAAAGCAAGTACCCTAAAACTCAGAAGAGTAGGTCGCGCACTTCGTCTGAAAGTGAAGATGAAGGAGCTAAACGAGAAACTAATCGTTATCCGGGAAACCGAGAGTCCAGTAAAGCCCCACAGAGTGCAGGTAGTGTACCTGGCCCGAGGAACTCTCATGTGAGTGGACAAAGTCAAAGCCACTTTGGTACATATAGAAGAGACTTTTCCCAGGTGAGGTGTTACAATTGTAACGGATTGGGTCACGTGATGCGAGATTGTCGGCAGGGCAAGAGAGTTGTGACCCTGGCCATGTGTGACCCCCGAGGTAAATATGCCAATATGTTCCAAGACAAACCACAGAGATCAAAGTTAGTGAACGAGAGGTATAGGCCGTTCATGAGTAAAGGTTGGATCAGTATAGGAGGCCAACCTGAGGTAGAAGTTGGTATCTTAAGAGATACCGGAGCTAATCAGAGCTTGATTATGAGAAGCCTGATTGGGAATAATCGACCGTTAGCTGGCAGGGGTAAGATGAGAGTATGTGGGTTATTGTCTGAGAGTGACATGCCCGTTTGTACTGTCCAGCTAAGGTCGGAATATGTGTCGGCAGAGGTGATGTTGGGAGTGTGCCCCGACATACCTGTTCCAGGAGTCCAAGTGATCCTGGGGAATGACTTGTGCGGGACAAAGGTGTTGCCGAGAGTCGTAGCGGAGACTGTGCCAGAGGAGTGCCCAGAAGGCCACGGCACAGGTGGGACACCTGAGAGTGTGAACCTGACTGACATCCGAGGAGATGAGTCAGGAGACCGCCAAGCCATTGAGTACCCTGTCTCGGTAGTGATGAAGGCAGAGGTGGCCGACGAAGAAGACACTGGAGAAGATGAGACAGTGTCGATTAAACTGGTAGAAGATATTGACGTAGATATAGCGTGGCTGTTTGATGAAGTTCCAGCCCAGGAAAATGAAATCTCGGTGAGGTCAAAAGTGAAGATGACCCAGCCGAAGAAGAATCATGTGAAGAGAGCGGACCTGAGTAGAGCCCAGACTGCTGAAATTAAGAGTCGGAAGGTGAATGCAACTGTGCTGAGTAGGAATGAAGAAAGATGTGGACATACGGAGGACGAGAGTAGAGTGTCAAGTGGTCCACGAGCACAGAGGCATATGGATAGTGGAGTTAAGTTGTGGGAGATGTCAAGAGTTTGCATGTTTCACAGAAAACACGGAGAAAAGATAGTGAAGAAGAGTAATAGCCGAGAAAATGAAAGGGGAAGAGACAGTATGTGTGGAGAGATGCTTACGAGCACTTTGGGAGAGTCAAAGCGACATGTATGGTCGAGTGCTGTTAGATGTAGTATAGTGCCCGAAGAAACTTTTAGGGAACGAAGAAGAGTTGAAGGAGAAGAAATGGAGTTGTATAGAGGTGAGAAGTGTGAGAAGAGGATGATGATACAAGCATGGAGGAATAGAAGAAAGCCGAGGACTCGATGGAAGTCAAACAGGATGAGGTCTCGGATAAATGAGGAGACGAAAGGGAGGATCGTTGGTGAAGACGAGGGGGTGAAGTATGATGACAGGAGACGAAAGTATAATGGCAGTAGATGGAAGTGTGAAGACGACAGAGGAGGTACAGACAGTTGACGTCTGACTCTGGACGTGAAGAGAAGAAGACGAGGTAACGGAGGGTGGAAACAATAAGTAGAGTGGACCGATGGAGTGCAGGCGTCCATGGAGGACAGCCTAGCCAAGAGGTGCCAGAGAGGTCAGATCGTTTATGAGAAGATCATGTTTCTGGAGATTGTGAGCCGGATGTTGCAAGGTGCAACGAACTAATTGTAGACTCCTAAGGGAGTATATCGGTTGAAGAACGAGACAGTGAGGTGGCGGATGTATTATCCCGAGCTTTGCCACTGGAATAACTCTCAAAAATAAGGGGAGGGGAGTGTTATGATCTCAGCCTGCAGGAGAAACGAGTCTCCCTCTTTGAGAGTTATTCATCAAGCCAGACCTAATTTGAAGGTCTAGCAAATATCGAGGTGATAACCCATATGTAAAATAGTTGCTTGGATATGATGAACAATTTGAGATTATGGGCAATGAAGAAGAAAACAGATAAATGACTGGCTACGAGATGTGGATATTTTGCAGGAGGCGTGAGGCTCGCTTTGGAGGGCTTTGACCTCAATTGAGGCCAGACATCGCAGGGGAAAGCCGCGCTCCGTTGAGCTCCCAATAGAAGGGAACCCCTAGTGATCTCCAAGAGAAGAGAAGTGTGCAAACATACCAGCTGTGGAATCGAGCTGGGGACGTGTGGTCTCAAGTCGTGGGCGATGAGAAGTGTTTATTAAACCGCCCAGAGGCATTATTGTGGGCCGCGGCAGCGCCCTGACCACAAGCTTCATCAGAGGAAGGAGCGCCCTCGACCAGGCAATCTGTGGTAAGCACGATATACGCCAGTTCATAGTGATTGCTTGTAGTTGGTCGTGTGCCCAGCGACAGTAGCAATGTTTATTGATAAATTAGACATGTTGTAATAAGGCAGAAGGCCTGAAATAAGAGAGTGGAGAGGGAGGAACACGGAGCGATGTCCATCCCCTCTGAGCGCTGGCAGGTGACTGAGAGCTCCCGACGGCGAAGGCCCCTCCCTGAGTGAGTGAGGCGAAGTGAGTGAGGACCGCCGCCGGGCGAGGTGGAGTATGGACCCGCCTAAAACGGGGGAGTCCACTCTCACTGTATGTAGAGGACAGATAGAGGTTTGAGGCAAGCATATTGTGTGGTTATTTTTGTTTATGTGTTAAAGGGGAACATTTTATTGGAGTGTCGATGGGTTGCAGGTTTGTCTTTGGGGAAGAAGTTGCTGAGAACTTCGAAGCCAGCACAGATGAAGTAACTGATGAGACTCCAAGGTAGTGGAGGCGAGGACCTCGAGCTGTGAGGAGAAGCAGTGAAGAGGAGTGTCACGTGCTTCTGTAGAGGTGGTGAAGCACCATAGTTGCTCGAGGGAACTTCATGGTGTAGCAGCCAAGAGAGCTGTGGAGGAACCTAGCAGAAGGGTGAAGCACCGTAGTTGCTCAAAAAAACTTCATGATAGCAGCCTGGAGGAGCTGCAGAGGATCCTGGTAGTGAAGCCCGGAAGAACCTGAAGATATCAGGGTAGTAAACTTCCAGAGGTGGAAGGGAAGTTCTGGTGGATTACTTGTAGGGAGTTGATAGTGTTTGTTTGTCATTAGCGTGCAAGACGCAGTGAGAGGTGAGTGATTGTTGGTATTCTTATGTCAAGGAGTGTTTTATACTGAAGTTTAGAGTTACAGACGTAGGCTGGATTATCTGCAGACGTATGCGTTCTAGGACTGATAGAGTGATCGATTGATCATTGTTGTGTATCAATGAACATTTATACTGATATGTTATTGCATTCACATGCTGATTTTCATTGTACACATTTATAGATATATATATATACATTCCTCTTGTTGATAGTGCAACAGTGTATGTAGACTTGATCAACTTGAGGAGGTTTATAGTATCAGGTGGTGAACCAGGAGATAGGATACCACTTGATAAGCTGATAATAGAGTTCTGATGGTGTTGGAGTGCAACTTGATTGTAATAATATAGAGTATAGGATTCATTATTATTATATGTGTGTATGTATTGTGTATGTGCTTTGTCCAGTAAATGTATTCAAATTTGCTGGTGTTTGCCCTTGTCCTAGTGAGGCTTCCCAGGAAATAGTACAGAAGAAGAGAGAGAGAGAGAAAGAACCAAGAACCACCGCTGTGGACAGGGTAGAAGGTAATACTAATAAGTCAAAGGGGGATTGAGGAGATCATATCACCTAAGGAGAGAGTGGGGAGTCACAGCGGCTCGAGTGGGTGTGTGCACGTGACAACGAGGCTAAGTGTTGGAGCCGCATCCCCTAAACGTGTGACGTTGAGCCCCTCTCCAAGAGCCAGAAGCGCCAAGGGTGATCTCCTAGTGAGGTATAAGAACTCTACCGAGTTGTGGGTTGGGTTGTCCGTAGAGAAGGATCAACGACGACAACACCACCAACCCACAAACTATAATACCAATCAGCGACAGGCAGGCAAAGGACGAGCAGTTTGCTGGTTACGGCGGTGGTAGGTAGCAGGTGTCACTGTGTGCTGGGTACGATTTGCTCTCTGGGCAAAACGTTTGGCGATACTTGCTGGACGTATCTTCTATATTATCTTCTATATTGACGAACTTATGAAGGGAAGAGCAGGCTCAATCTCTCTTCAAAGAGATTATCGTCACAATATATATATATATATATATATATATATATATATATATATATATATATATATATATATATATATATATATATATATATATATATATATATATATATATATATATATATATATGCACTTGACGATCACAAAACACTGATCATTTTTATGCGGAAAATCCACAGAGAAATATGAAATGAGGTGAACGTTTCGGCTTTGTTAAAGCCTTTACCTAGTAGCCAGAACGCACTTCTCAGCCTACTATGCAAGGCCCGATTTGCCTAATAAGCCAGGTTTTCATGAATTAATGTTTTTTCGACTACCTAACCTACCTAACCTAACCTAACCTAACCTAACTTTTTCGGCTACCTAACCTAACCTAATCTATAAAGATAGGTTAGGTTAGGTTAGGTAGGGTTGGTTAGGTTCGGTCATATATCTACGTTAATTTTAACTCCAATAAAATAATATTGACCTCATACATAATGAAATGGGTAGCTTTATCATATCATAAGGAAAAAATTAGAGAAAATATATTAATTCAGGAAAACTTGGCTTATTAGGCAAATCGGGCCTTGCATAATAGGCTGAGAAGTGCGTTCTGGCTATTAGGTACGACATATATATATATATATATATATATATATATATATATATATATATATATATATATATATATATATATATATATATATATATATATATATATATATATATATATATATATGTCGTACCTAATAGCCAGAACGCACTTCTCAGCCTACTATTCAAGGCCTGATTTGTCTAATAAGCCAAGTTTTCATGAATTAATGTTTTTTCGTCTACCTAACCTACCTAACCTAACCTAACCTAGCTTTTTTTGGCTACCTAACCAAACCTTACCTATAAATATAGGTTAGGTTAGGTTAGGTAGGGTTGGTTAGGTTCGGTCATATATCTACGTTAATTTTAACTCCAATAAAAAAAAATTGACCTCATACATAGAGAAAAGGGTTGCTTTATC
The DNA here is from genome assembly GCF_040958095.1 of Procambarus clarkii. NCBI lineage: Eukaryota > Metazoa > Arthropoda > Malacostraca > Decapoda > Cambaridae > Procambarus > Procambarus clarkii. Next base: position 160,574 of record NW_027189244.1, read on the forward strand.
ATTTCATAAGAAAAAAATTATAGTAAATATATTAATTCAGGAAAACTTGGCTTATTAGGCAAATCGGGCCTTGAATAGTAGGCTGAGAAGTGAGTTCTGGCTACTAGGTACGACATATATATATATATATATATATATATATATATATATATGTCGTACCTAGTAGCCAGAATGTACTTCTCAGCCTACTATGCAAGGCCCGATTTGCCTAATAAGCCAAGTTTTCAGGAATTAATGTTTTTTCGACTACCTAACCTACCTAACCTAACCTAACCTAACTTTTTCGGCTACCTAAACTAACCTAACCTATAAAAATAGATTAGGTTAGGTTAGGTACGGTTGGTTAGGTTCGGTCATATATCTACGTTAATTTTAATTCCAATAAAATAAAATTGACCTCATACATACTGAAATGGGTACCTTTATCATTTCATAAGAAAAAATTAGAGAAAATATATTAATTCAGGAAAACTTGGCTTATTAGGCAAATCGGGCCTTGCATAGTAGGCTGAGAAGTGCGTTCTGGCTACTAGGTACGACATATATATATATATATATATATATATATATATATATATATATATATATATATATATATATATTTATATATATATATATATATATATATATATATATATATATATATATATATATATATATATATATATGTTGTACCTAGTAGCCAGAACGTCGTACTCGGCCTGCTATGCAAGGCCCGATTTGCCTAATAAGCCAAGTTTTCTTGAATTACTATATATTCTTAAATTTTTTTCCTATGAAATGATAAAGCTACCCATTTCATTATGTATGAGGTCAATTATTTTTTATTGGAGTTAAAATTAACGTAGATATATGACCGAACCTAACCAACCCGACCTAACCTAACCTAACCTATCTTTATAGGTTAGTATAGGTTAGGTAGCCGAAAAAGTTAGGTTAGGTTAGGTTAGGTAGGTTAGGTAGTCGAAAAACAATTAAGTCATGAAAATTTGCCTTTTTAGGCAAATCGGGCCTTGCATAGTAGGCTGAGAAGTGCGTTCTGGCTACTAGGTACGACATATATATATTAGTATATATTGTGGTAGCAGCCTTTCCTGTACACATATATTATTAAATATGACCGAAAAAGTAAGATTAATAATTCTAACACGAATTTTCTCAATATTTCTTATGGTTCTTTTCACTGTCGATGGTATTTGAAAAATCAGTTCTCCAAAATTCATTTTTATTTCTAGTCTGACGCGACACTTGAACGCGTTTCGTAATAACTTATTACATTTTCAAAGACTTTAGTTTACACACACACAACTATAACCTGCAAACACTAAAACAGATTTCATACTATGCTATAATTCAAACGGCTTTTCATTTTATATACCTGCATTTGGGTGAGATGATGTGTTACAAGAGTTTTGGATGAGGTGAAAACAAACTTTCAACACAAGATACAACACGAAATATTGGGTAATATTAAGTAAACTTAAAGGAGAAGAATGGAAGTAAATGTAAATGGCCTATTGGCCCATATTTCTTCAGGCTTCTATATTGGTGCGGAGTCATGAAGTGGGTAGAATATAGTTGTGCATTAATTGGCTGGTGTTGACTTCTTAATGTGTAGTGCCTCGCAGATATCAAGCCGCCTCCTATCGCTGTATCAATCGATGATTTCCGTGTTTTTTGTTAAGACTTCTCTGGTGATGGTCTGGTTGTGGGAAGAGATTATATGTTCCATAATGGAGCCCTGTTGCTTATGCATCGTTAATCGCCTGGAAAGAGATGTTGTCTTGCCTATATACTGAGTTCTTTGAGGCTTACAGTCCCCAAGTGGGCATTTTAAGGCATGGACGACATTGGTCTCTTTCAAAGCATTCAACTTTGTGTCTGGAGAGTTTCTCATGAGTAGGTTGGCAGTTTTCTTGGTTTTAGAGTAAATCGTCAACTGTATCTTCTGATTTTTGTCTGTAGGGATAACGTTCCTATTAACAATATCTTTCAGGACCCTTTCCTCCGTTTTATGAGCTGTGGAAAAGAAGTTCCTGTAAAATAGTCTAATAGGGGGTACAGGTGTTGTGTTAGTTGTCTCTTCAGAGGTTGCATGGCGTTTTACCTTCCTTCTTATGATGTCTTCAACGAAACCATTGGAGAAGCCGTTGTTGACTAGGACCTGCCTTACCCTACAGAGTTCTTCATCGACTTGCTTCCATCCTGAGCTGTGGCTGAGAGCACGATCGACATAAGCGTTAACAACACTCGTCTTGTACTTGTCTGAGCAGTCACTGTTGGCATTGAGGCACATTCCTATGTTTGTTTCCTTAGTGTAGACTGCAGTGTGGAAACCTCCACTCCTTTCCATGACTGTTACATCTAGAAAGGGCAGCTTCCCATCCTTCTCCATCTCATAAGTGAAACGCAACACAGAATTCCGCTCAAATGCCTCCTTCAGCTCCTGCAGATATCTATATAGATAGATAGATACATAGATAGATAGATAGATAGATAGATAGATAGATAGATAGATAGATAGATAGATAGATAGATAATGATTTTGAATAATATGATAAACTTTAACTGTCCATCAATGCATGTATGGATTAAGCCTCACTAATCTCCTTACTAAAACTAACGAGTTTTCCACATTATCGATGACTTCTCTGTTATTTATCAATACTTTAGAATGATTGAGATTGCTGCTACTGGAACACACAGACCCCAGACATCTTCAAACACAATAATTACAAGGGCAAACTCTTCACCCTCAAGTCAAACTACTTTCTGAGTTAAACTTCTTCAGGTATTGCTTATCCAAGCATGAGTGTGGAGTTCACTGCCCCTCACTGCTAAACCTGCAGTTACCCTTTACTCTTTCTCATACACTAGCTTCACTTACTATGAATGACAAATGCTGGTTATCACCTCTGATGGTTCCCTCCGTCGTCATACGTGGCTCCTCATCAAAGACTATATCAAGGCAAATACTAGACACCTTACCGTCATATGTTGCTTTCACTCTAACGTAATAAATGAAGAATGAACATAGCATGTTAATGCTGAACATGATGAAGAACACATAACATGCTAAGACTCAACATTATTAAGAACATATAACATGTTAAGGCTGAACATGAACAACATATAACATGCTAAGGCTGAACATGATAGAAGAGAACATAACATATTAAGGCTGAACATTATAATAAGCCGCACAAAAATCCTAATTAATGCTTTCTTCCCTTAAATCACGTGTCGTCACTCTGGTTCATACTGGATAAGTTTATATTCTGAAAATACATAGGTAAATATTGTTTTGTAAATAGGAGTTATTGATGTGATTACCAGATCACATAATAAACGTTGGAATGCAGGATTGTTGCGAGCGAAGGTTAGACATACATATGCATAAGTTTTATTCAATATGAATATGCATGGGCAATAGTTCTTCTGGAGTTTTAATTATCTATATAAATCGAAGTACAACAATAATGTCACCTTGATGCTCTAGTTGCAGGTTAGTACAGTGACTGGTGTTATGTAGAAAATATGTAAGTCATATATAACTGAGATTAATGACACCCTCCTGCTTTTGTATCAATATATAATGGTCAGCTAACAATTGTGAGATTCAAGAACTATCTTATGATGTTATAAGTATGTAGTCAACACATGTTTGCTTCAGTCACATGACATTTTGTTCAGATAACAACTGGTGGGATCCATTATATCTTTATTAGTAATATTGTTTAACTAACATTGTCAACTCTTTGTTTTCCTTGTCTCGAGCTTGTGTGATCATATAGCAACTTGGTTGATGAAGGATATCCTCAGTGATCATCTTGCTTCTCTGACAATGATAACAAAATAATGCTCTCCTCTCAGGTTAGTATGGTTAGTTGTCAACTGGTGTGAAGCAGGATATCATAAATTACAATAATATTAATTAGCGAAGATAATTCATTTCTTTTTTCTTTTCTTGTTTCTCTTTCCTCCATCAAGTATCGTCAAATAGCAACTTTTAGATTCCATTTATAGTTACTTTGGTTAAATGATAGCAACAAAGTTTTTCTTACCTCACACTAGTATTACCAACATTTTATTGCCGAGCCTTAATAGTGTAGTAGTAGTAGTAGTAGTAGGCATCCATCAGTCTCAGGAGACTATGGAGTTGCGCGTGTAGGACACTTATTAAAGGTCATTTTACAATGCTGGAGCTATCGGTTCACCTTAGTATGTTCATCTCTTGTGGGGTTCTGAATATCTTAATTTAAGGGGGAGCCCCTGCTGGATATTTGAAATGATTAAAGAAATAATGTCACAGAGAGATGGATTATGGATAGGCATTTTTAGGTCCAACTAAAATCAGACCAAGGCTATTTGAGCTGTGAATTTGGGGTCATTTTGAGGCAGGATAGGCACAGATTGTGTTGATGTTAAATACTGAGGGTGTGCTGATATATTTAATGTCATGGTATTATTAGGTTATATTAGTTCTATGACAAATTGTCTCACTACCTTATATTTGTGAAATACATATTATCTTTACAATATATCATCTTTCAATTTTTTTGATAATTGTCAATCAATTTAGGCCTAAAATATAATATTGAATTTAGATTGCTATACATCTGTTTAGTCTTGCCAGCGTTGAAATTATTTGTATAAGTTGTTACCAGTTAAGTTCCTGATCCTGGTAATGACAAAATCTACTTGCTGTTCTGTTACTGTTTTTTTATTAAATTACTAATGTATTGTACTTTTTCAAATAAAGTTTTTAATTGATTTGAATAATAATACCACCACTGACTCTCTCGTTACAAGCAATAAGTTATCAAATAATAACCGTTGGTTTGTTTGATATCTTTAATGGTGATCTATTCTGATCACTTTTTAACACAATTATCGTCTATTATTCATGCAAAGGAAAAACTATTTGCATAATATTTAGAGTTGGTATTTCACTTAAATAGTATAAAAGTTGTTAATCAAGGATTGTTTATTTCAACAATTTATAGAAACCTCTAGAATCGGGATAGTTTATTCATAATAACAATTGTGGTGTTTGTTGACAGGCGAGACAGCCCTTCACAGGGCAGCCGGTGGTGGTCACGACAACACTGTGAAGGTCCTCCTCGACGCTGGAGCAAACATCAACGCCAGAGGTTATTTAGGTAAGAGTCACACTTATGCATCCCAACACTATATAGCACTCAAATCACACAACACACCACACTTATGTTGTAACGAAATAGAATATTGTTATTTTATAGTAGAACACATTGCACTAAGGATGTCTAAGTTCCCCAGCCTGCCTAAAACACAATCAAATGGTCAACATTTATTGTAACATTATTTAAAAGAAATATGCACTTAACATAATAATCATACAGTAGCGCAACACATTACATATATTTTGCTAAATAATTCACTATGTATATAAGGAAGAAAATTGCTTAATTCTTCAGGCATCACACATTACGGAACACGTAGAATGACACACAACATAATACATTTATGGTATCACTCAGTACTCCACATTTATGACACATCACACTACGTCACATATTGAACACATCACACAATGTCACATATTGAACATATAATACACAACTTAAGGTGTTACACAATTCATATAGTGTCCCAAAACACACTTCACATATGGCATCAAACAATGCAATTCACATTATCTGTGATATATTTCACAATACCTACTGTGACAAACTACCATTATGGATACCAAATATGGTGTCTCTCAATATACCATGCATATGAGGGCGCAAAACAAAGAAAAACAAAACGGTACAAAGTTTAAGTCACATTGTTTTGCTATTTATTTTATTGTGACTTCTGTTTCTTTTAGATATGATGATGAATAAGGTCGTATTCGAAACGTCATGGTTTTGACTCAAAAGTAAAAGTTTTTACAATATATTTGTTTTATCTTTGGTTTTCATTTTTATTTTGAAAATTAGATTCCCGAAGGGAACTTCTATCATAAATATATTATAATTTGTTTATTTATACAATTTTCTTAAATTAAAAGCAAGTTCCTTTAAGGAATACGCAGGCTCAATGGATGAACTCTGAGATTTTTTTCTACGCCTACCTCCCTTAGGAGGTGGACTACAAGTTTAAAGGCTGCTCACGGCAGTTAAGCATGAGTCCAATAGAAAAAGGAAAAGCGAGAGCAAACCGCCAGGCCTCCACCACCAGGGGTGAAAACCTGTCCAAAATAGGCCGCTGGCTCCTCCTAGTTAAACAGGACGTTAAAACTAATAAAGGGTAACCGACGGGTTCTCACAATCAAATATTTATATTTGATGTGGCGCTATGAATTGGAATTCAAATTCCCAAGAACAGCCGCCTTAACAAGATCACATCAACATTTAATAATAATATGCAGAAATATGGTGGAATAATATGGTTGAAGGGTTGACATCAAAGACCGTTTTCTATAACATAACAATTTATTAATAACAAGAGACTAACTACTACATTACCGAGTTTATGTTACGTTAATGTCCATCCAGTGGCACGATAACAAACAGCTAAATAGCAACCCTTGCTGTAAGGCTGCATACTGAACTAACCTGAACACAGGTGTGCCCACTGATGACGCAATATTGCAAATCAAAGAAATATATCACAGACTAAGTTACACCACAGCGAATGGTTATGTTATTGTACATCAAGTGACATTTGCAACACAGCTATTCAACAGCCCCTCGAGAAGTGACAGCAGACTCCATCTTGCTGACACTTCGGGCTGACAACATGAACTAACTGAACAAATGAAGGATATCCACTGAAGACACAAGCATGCAATCAATAGTGTCTCTGTTTCCCTGACAGCTACTATAACCACAAACTTAGGGGTCCTCCCGCCCCCCAGGAGAGACCCACGTAACTAGGCGGGTAGTCCAACAGTGACCCCCCCCCCGTATCACAACCCAGTGTGAACACTCTTTGCAACTCCCTACAAGAAGTTGCACTGTTGTAAACAGTAACAAAGACAGGCAAGGCGGGATTCTGGGACACAGCTCCACAAATCCCTAGATTACTCTACTCTCGTCACCAGACGACAACCAAAAGAAATTGCCGTAAGTGATTAATTACGTTAATTGACTGAACGCAGCAGTCAGCAACAAAGTACTACGGTAATCACAAACAATTGTCTCACACTAGACAACAACATGATGATGCTCTACGTTAATCATTAACACTTGTCTCTCTCTTGTTAACAATAACTCAAACTTATATTACATCACACTTGACTCCTTGCAAGTATTCAGTGAGTAATTCTCAATTAAGGTCAAACGGACCACTAATTACATCCCCATTGAGTTACGTTAATTAAGCCTACCCTAACTTGGTAGCTTCTCAACAGTCTGTGTCAAAAATTTACTAGTGAGTGTTAATTACCCTAATAAATACTGAGCAATTTATTAACTGTCACGAGGACCGATAATTAATCATCCATAAATACGTCTCACTCCGCACTGCCTAAGCAGGTCTCATCAAACACTGTGAATTCACGGGAAAGGAGTTAGTAAGTAATTATCAAAAGAAGGCACCAAACCGGGAAGGCTATGTAGCACCATCAAATACGCAAAATAATCAGAGGGCGCTAAATATCACCAAGGATGCCAATACGAGAACAAAAACGCATAAGGCGAACGATATCAAAAGTATCCGAGTCACCAAGAATTCTATCGAGGGACAGGTGACCGCGAGGGGCGGTCGGAAAGCAAGACACACGCTCGTCCTGGAAGTCAGGACATTCAAGAAGGACATGCACGACCGTAAGAGGGACAATGCAACTAGGACAATAAGGAGCAGGGCGGCGCTCCATCAAGTGACCATGGGTTAAGCGAGTATGGCCAATACGCAACCTCGCTAGAGCTGTTTCCCACCGCCGGTTACGGTGGAAGGAGGACGGCCACGAGGAAACACAACATTTAAGAGTACGTAGCTTGTTACCAGTAACAGACAACCAAGAAGCCTGCCAACGGGTAAGGACTGAGGAATGGATAACCGGGTAAAAGTCGGAATACGGAATGCCTTTACGAGAGATGGGACAAGAGCGGACAGCTTCCTTAGCGGCAGCATCCGCACGCTCATTTAAAGACACGCCAATATGGCTGGGAACCCAACAAAACTCAACCGACTTAAATTTACTGTGAACGAGAAACAGCCAATGCTGGATCTCGACAACTACCGGATGAACTGGATTAAAGCACCCGAGAGCCATGAGGGCACTACGAGAGTCAACAACAACCACAAAGGAAGACTGACAACGAGAAAGCAGGAGACGAAGAGCATAGAGAATAGCATAAAGTTCCGCTGTAAAGATGCTAGTCTCCGGAGGCAAGCGACACATATAAGTGCGATCAGGAAAAACAACAGAGTAGCCAACACCGTCCGCTGACTTAGACCCATCGGTGAAGACAGAAACGGAGCGGGAGTGAGAAGAAAAGTGCTCGAGGAAAAGGCGTTTTAGAACTGTAGGAGGGGTAAAAGCTTTAGTGATACGAGTCAAGGATGTACAAAACCGCGGAAGAGGGACCCTCCACGGGGGCAAAGAAGGAACAACACGAGGAGAAACATCAGAAATACGAACGGAAAGAGAATCCTGCAGGCGAGATAACCGGACAGAAAGAGGGAGGTGGTGAAGAGGAACAGGAACCGCAGGAGGGGTAAAAGTTAAAGCACGACAGAGACGAGAGGAAGGATGTTGCAAGGACCGCGCAAGATAGCGAAGACAGTAGCGATCACGGCGGTCCTGGAGAGACAGGAAGCCAGTGTCAACATACAAGCTAAGGACGGGAGTCGAACGAAAGGCACCAGAACTGAGGCGCAACCCAGTATGGTGCAAAGCATCAAGACGGCGAAGAGTAGAAGGAGAAGCAGACGAGTAAGCAGGGCAACCATAATCGAGCTTAGACAGGACGAGAGAGGAATGTAAAGCAAGGAGAGTGCGCCTATCTGCCCCCCAAGAAGTATGGGACAAGACCCGAAGGAGGGTAAGGGACTTAGAGCACTCAACACGGAGGTAAGAGATATGGGGAGACCAAGACAAACGAGTGTCAAGGAATAACCCCAAAAGCTTCGCGGAATCTTTGTATTCAAGGGGATGACCATAAAGTGACAAAGAGGGACGAAGAACAACCCGTTTCCGCGTAAAAGTCATGGCACAAGTCTTAGAAGTAGAGAACTTGAAGCCATGACCTGTGGCCCAAGACGACACGGCATCAATCGCAAGTTGAAGCCGGCGTTGAAGGAGAGGCGAATCATCACCCTGACAACAAAGGGTAAGATCATCGACATAGAGAGCGGAGAAGACACCAGAAGGAAGAGAGGAAAGAAGACCATTGAGGGCAACCAGAAAAAGAGTAGTGCTCAGAACACTACCCTGGGGCACACCTTCGTATTGCTGAAAAGGGGGAGAGAGAGCGGTACCAAGGCGCACCCGAAAGGAACGACGAGAGAGGAAGCTGCGGAGAAAGAGAGGGAGATGACCACGAAGGCCAAAAGAATGAAGTTGAGATAGGATATGATAACGCCAAGTGGTGTCGTAAGCCTTTTCTAGGTCAAAAAGGACGGCAACAACGGAGGTCTTCGCAGCAAAAGCAGTACGTATATAGACCTCCAAGTTCACCAGGACATCTGTCGTGCTGCGGCACTTGCGGAAACCAAATTGAGAAGGGGAGAGGAGGTGATGGTGTTCCAGGAACCACATCAGACGAACGTTAACCATACGTTCAAAGAGTTTGCAGACACAACTTGTGAGAGCAATAGGGCGAAAGTCCTTAGGGGAAGTACCCAGAGACCCTGGTTTGCGAACAGGGAGGACAACGGCATCGAGCCAGTCCTCAGGGACTGACGACGACTCCCAGATCCGATTATACAGACTCAGTAAATACTGAGACGTGCTCGGAGGGAGATGGCGAAGCATCTCATAATGAATACCATCGGAGCCCGCCGCCGTAGAACCGCAGAGGGCCAGGGCAGAACGAAGTTCAGAGAGAGAGAAGGGATCATTATAGGGAAGCTGAAGATGAGTGCAGAAATCTAAAGACGAGACTCAAGGACAGGTTTACGAAGAAGGAAAGATTGGGGAAGATGAAGACCAGAGCTAACAGAAGAAAAGTGGGAACCCAGTTCGGAAGCGACCTGCAACGGGTCCGCCACAAGAGTATCATGGAGGTGAAGGACCGGTGAAACATCGGGAACGAACTTACCCGCTATCTTGCGGATACGCTTCCAGATCTGGGCCAGAGGGGTTTCGGACGTAATTGTAGAGACATAAGATGCCCAACATTCACGTTTAGCCGTACGGATGGCCCTACGGGCCACCGCACTCGCTTTCCGAAAGAAAAGAAAAAAATCGGTCGTCTGCCTACGGCGGTGCTTCTTCCAGGCTGCACGCTTACAGCGGACAGCCCGAGCACAGTCCGCATTCCACCAGGGAACGCACTTCCGTGGACCCCGAGAGGAAGAGCGAGGAATAGAGCGGACGGCAGCGTCGAAGACAGTGTCATGAAAAAGGAGGAGAGCGCGAGAGAGGGGCAGAAGGGAGAGGTCAGAGAGAGTAGCACTGAGGGAAAACAGGGTCCAGTCCGCCTTAGCAAACTGCCACCTAGGGAAAGAGAGGGAAGGGCGAAAAGAGAAAAAGGAAACAAGGATGGGGAAATGATCACTTCCATGGAGGTCATCAAGAACCTGCCATGTGAAATCTAAGTAAAGAGAAGAAGAGCAGAGAGAAAGATCAAGACAAGAAAGGGTGCGAGTTCGAGAGTCCAAATGAGTGGGCTCACCAGAATTCAGAAGAGACAGGGAAGAAGAGAGGAGAAACGGCTCAAGGAGGCGACCCCGGGTATTCGTCAGAACGTCACCCCAAAGAGAATGACGACAATTGAAGTCACCCAGCAGGAGCACAGGCTCCGGCAAGGAGTCTAGGAAGTGTTTCAAATCAGGAAGAGAGAGCGGGACACTCGGGGGGAGATAAATGGAACAAACTGTGTACCATTTCCCCACAAAGATACGAGCAGCAGAACAATGGAGAGGCGAAGGAAAAAGTAAAGGAACAAAGGGAACATCAGCCCGAATCAAGAGAGCAGAAGAATTAGAAGCCCCAGCAATGGCTGGGGGGGGGGAGAGAAAGGAATAGCCACGAAAACGACCAGGACGAGCACCAAGCATCGGCTCCTGGAGACAGACACAAAGGGGCGAAAACCGCGAAACCAGAAGTTGGAGTTCGAGGAAATTGGCGTAATAACCTCGAATGTTCCATTGAAGAATGGACAACGACGAGAAGAGAAAGGACAAAAACAGAGAACAAGGAAGAAACAAAGGCGAAAGACCGACAGAGCACGTTAAAGAATATCAGGGTCGGGATCAGGGTCAGCAAAGTCAGGGTTAGGGGGCATGGGTAAACTGAGCAAAGACGGAGGGAAGGAAACGGGAGAACAGATCAGAGGTGGGCGGGCAGGGTCCGGAGGAGGAGGAGGAGGAGGAGACAACGGAGAGGAGCAGTCAAGGACAGCAGCAGGAAGAGGGGGAGTAGAAAGAGAGGAGCGCACCCCAGCAAGAGCAGCAACCGAAAGGGAAGCAGGGGCCAAAGAAACCTCCATAGTAGGAACAGGGGGCGCAAGCACTGAAACGGGAGTGGAAGGAGCAACAGAGCCAGAAGGAGGAGCTGAGGAAGAAAGCGAAGCCTTCTTACCCGCCGGGGAAGAGGAAGGAGAGGAGCCAGGCTTACGCTTCTGACTTAAAGAGACCGGTGTCCCAGCAACTACGTACCGGGCAACGGACTCCAGTGTCTCAACAGGAGAAGCCGAACGAGAGCACACACGACGGCCGTTAGGAGAGCGATGGACATCCGCCCGCACCGACAGGCGGCGGGGAGAGCCGATAGATGGAGGAAGAGGATGGGAAGGAGGATCGGAGGGGGACGAGGAAGGAGACACAGAAGACACGACAGACCGGGTAGAAGGAAGGGGAACCCCAGACAGAGGACCAGGAGGAGGATCCTTCGGGAGAGAACCCAAAGGGACAGAGGAGGGGGCAGTGGGCGCATCAGGGTCCAAGGCCTGGAAACGGTTGTGAGTCTGAGGAAGGCGGGAAGGACGAGGAGAGGAAGAGCGCAACACGCGAGCATAAGAGATATTAGCATAAGGCGGGAGCCGGCGAACCTGGCGCCTCGCCTCAGGAAAAGATAAACGCTCCCGGTGCTTCAAGTTGAGGACGGCTGCCTCAAGCTTGTAATGGACACACGCACGGGAGAAGGTAGGATGGGCCTCACCGCAGTTGAGGCAACGAGCCTGGGGAGAAGCGCACTCCGACTTAGAGTGACCTTCGCCACCACACAAAGGACAGAGAGAGACAGTCCCGGAGCAGCGGAGGGCACCATGCCCAAACCTCCAGCACTTGTTGCAGAGCCGAGGAGAAGGAATGTACTCCTGGACAGAGCACCTGGCACCAGCAAGAATGACAGAGGGTGGAAGGGTCCTACCATCAAAGGTAATCTTCACAACCCGGAGGGGTTGACGGCGACTACCACGAGGGGGACGAGTAAACGTGTCCACCTGGAGAATAGAATGGCCCTGGGCAGCGAGGATATGTCGAATATCGTCGTGGCAGTCGCGTAGGTCCCGAACACCGGTCGCAACATGGGGCGGGAGCAAAATAGTGCCAACACTGGCATTCAACTGGACGTTCTTCGAGACCCGAACGGGGGTCTCGCCAAGGCAGGATAAGGCAGCCAAGCGGGAAGCAGCATCCTGAGAAGGAGCAGCAACGACACGCGTACCGAGACGAGTGGGGTTAAAAGTAATGGAGGCATCCACGGAATCAATGAGATGTCGATGAAGGGAGAAATCGTCAGGAGGCGCAGAATCAAGAGGGAGGAGATCAAAATATTTGGCCCACGAAGCGGGACCAAACAAGGCTTGATAGGTAGCAGAACTGGAAGGAATCGAGCGAGGGCGGCCGTGACGAGAACGGCGGTGAGAACCCCCAGAGAGAGTGGGGTTAAAAGGCGCAGTAGTAACAACTAGAGAAGGAGCCGCGCCAGGGGACGAGGTAGTCACCACTGGGGGCTTGGGGCTCGACCCAACCACAGAGGAGGGAGGGGAGCCAGGGGAAGGAGTCAGAGAGGCCAAAGGAGGAGCAAGGTCGGGGCCCAATGCAGCGGAGGCTACAGAGCCCGGTCTTCCAATACGGACCGACTCGGGGGCTTGGTCGCCCACCCCACGAGCCTGAAAAGGTAAGCCAGAAGCAGCCGAAACAGGGGTTATCATCTTGACGAAATTACGAATTCACTCACGAATGTGCCCCCACACCCACCATGGAGCCACAATTAGAGGCAGGACACCCAACAAGAAGCTATCGCCGATCTTGTCGGGGCCTCCTAGGGGTACGTCGTGAGTATACGCCCCACAAACGCCACCTTAAGAAACCGACAGTCCGTCGAGATCGGGTTCAGTGACGAAGTGGGGATTGACAATAAAAGGTTCCCCTCGCTCTCGACGTCGGGTACTGCAGTTCTACGGGTGCAAGAGTATGCCTCCTCAAGCACCCGGGCGTCAAAGTAGAAGAAGTCCAAGGGAAGAACCAGAACGAGCAAAAGGTCGGCAGGAAACGGCAAGCAGATAGGAGAAGAGGGGGGAGAAAAACGAAACAGAAGGAAAAGGAAAAGATGCCCAGCAGAATTGGAGAGGACGGCAGCAGGAGCACAAGGCTAGAAAAGGACAGAGGACTGTCCCAAGGAGCATCACACTCCGGCAGCCGCCCACTAAGCCCCCAGACGGCGACAACGAGCTGAGCGGGGAGGGGGGCACAGAAAATAAGAATTTTCTACATATTATTCTGTAGAAGCCAATAAGAGAACAAAAACACAAACTGATCTATGTCAAAGGTACCAGCTTCACCTAGTATTTTATCAATGAACAAATGATTAATAACACACTGGGAAAACATGATTTCTAATCATCCTGAAAATTAGGAGGAGCGGTACTGTAAATGGGAGAAAGCAGTTCTGATAGAAAGGTGCAGAACTTTGGTCTAGTTCCCATGAGTGAATTGTGTGTGGCCAATATGTAACCTGTGGCAGAGTTGTCACCTTGCGTTACAGTGCTAGAGGGGGGGTGAAGGGGAAGGCCAGAAGTCGCAGTTAATGGTATTTAGTTTTTTTCTTCAATACACGACAATCTGTCTCTCTAGTGGTTGCAGAATGCATTTTGAATAACTGAGTAGAACTCTAAGAAAGGAATAGCATTTTTGGAGATAGGACCTATATGAATGGATTCTTTAGTAGCGGCATCTGTGAGTTAATTATAGGCAACACCAATATGGCTTGGGGACCCAGCACAATTCTACAATAATATACCTACTACAGAGGGGGAATAGCCTGTATAGGATTTGTTCAAAACATGATGGAAAGGGTTAACCTCCACACTGCACAGAGCGGTTTTAAGCACTAGATCTGAGGTGCGCAGAGTGCCTAGGGGCGCTCGTAGGTATAGCGTAGGATTAAAAAGTTCCACGTGGTTACTCGGGTATGAAATGGATGCCTGAGGCCTCCTGGTGGTGGGGAGCCCCAGGTTTAAGGTAGCAACCATGTCTGATGCATCATCTACGAGCTCCCGGTCTACGGTCAGCCGCTGTGTTGCAAAATGACTTTCAGTGGATAAAATAGAAGACATGTTGTTTGATGAACGACCGATTACTGATGATTTAGATTACAGCTCAGAGAAGTACTGTCATCATTTTCATCCCATTCATTCCTTCCTTAAGTAGTTAGGGTTAATCCCGTGGGTCTTCGCCCCCCCCCCTTGTACTTGGGAGCCACTGCTCACCCTAGGGGCCCCCCAGTCTACCAAGGGCTGGCCTTGAATTGCATCCCTGGCGAGTGGGGAAATCCAACCTCACCTCTATTCCTCTCGGTCGGACTTGCCCGGTGTGACACTGAAAGAATACACAGGTAAATCCTTACCTCTTTTAAGTCAAGGACGACAGCTGGGTGTTCATACTCGTGTCCCAGCAACACTCCTCAGTGGTCTTATTTGTTATCACAAACCAAGGATTCAATGTCAGATGCTATGCAGTGCCACATAAATGGTCTACTCAAATAGCCCTAGAGACGAAGACTCACTCAAACACAGTATAAAAATTTATGAGTTTTCGGAACAAAACTACACTTGATCCGCATAAAGAATAATATACGTGGAACTGTCCGACGGCGGCAACACTCCTCACCCGCCTCTGGCAACATAGTCAGCTGGACGATTCAAAACTTCGATCCTGGCCTCTTGAATCCAGCCACTTCCTCTAGCTGTCCAAAATGTCACAGCACCCACACACATACATTAATATATATTAACTCATGTATATATGAATAACCTGGCACCCAGCCTAACGCTACCACACTGGCAGTAATAATAAAGACAATGCTCACGACATGAATGATATCCTAGCTCACCTAGACCAAGGGGTAATGGGAGGGAATTTATGTACCTTAACTCTTTCTACTACATAGTCGACATATCCTCTGGCGAGGATTGCAGAGGTCCTCGGTCCTGGAGTTTGGTCCTCCGTTGATCAGGGTCCTTTACACACAAGGTCATCAGCCAATTTGTAGATGCGCGTCCTCGCCGTACTCACACTCTGCAGGCAGGTCCTCCTCCTCCTCCTGAGGTACTGGAGACAGGTCCCTGTGCATGTCGTCTTCTTCCTCCCACACTAGCACTGTAGACAAACTTACAGTCTGGTTCAATGTCTCCTCCTCAGTCTTCCAGTAGACTTTACCACGGGCACAGCAGCTCGCCTGCTGCGTTTGAACGTGGCCCGTGGGGTTGAGGGGGTGTCCTCCCGACGTTCACCTCTGCCACAGACTATCAGTAAAAGTGCTCATGGAGCTCTAACACCAGCCAAGCTCTACTTCCATGTACTTCACAGGAATCAGATAATCTCCCACGACGTCTGCGGTACTAATGCGGCTGCTTGGGTCCACTGGATGGGGCTTCCTAGCCTCCAAATTGGGACCTCATTCGAGCGTTTCCGCTCTCGATGACGGGCTGTGACACACTATGCTCGCAGCGCCGGACCACCCAGAGCCCTCCGCTTTGTGACGTCACGCCTCCCGAGGGCTCCTCGTCATTGGTCTATATTGTCACGTGACGCTACCTGGCGTCAGAATCAACTAACGGCAGGCGTCACGCTCCTTTGGCGGGAAGTGGAAAGCCTCGACGCCATTTTGTAACACCAAAAGGTCGTAAGCTACTTGTAAACCCAAACTAAATCGGCTAATTCACTGCCAACACGATAACTTTCTATACCTTTATATATATCAAAATTTTCCCTGAGCATCAGAGAACGTGCAAGTCGCAGAGATATGACTCTTGATGCTGGGACAGGAAAGACATAGGGGTGGGACACCATCACAGTACCTAACACAGGGGTCTGACATGAGTGATGGGGAGTGTACGGTGGACGATGTCGAGAGTGTGTACAGTACACGCACCTCGCCCGGCCTCCCACGCTGCCCTGGGTCAACACCACTGGAGTTACCATCAACATCTGTCACTGGACGTAAGTCTACTGGGTGATGCAGGCGATGAGTCACAATAACGTGGCTAAATTATGATGAGCAGACTACACACTAGAAGGTGAAGGGACGACGACGTTTCGGTCCGTCCTGGACCGAATCGACTTGAGAATGGTCCAAGACGGACCGAAACGTCGTGTCCCTTCACCTTCTAGTGTGTGGTCTGGTCTACTGGGTGATACTACATGTTATGAGTCATTTTCTGGATTTAATGCCATAGACTCAGATACAAGCAGTGTTGATGAACTGAATACAAGGGGGGGGGGCTATGGTGTTACTATGCAGAGTTTTACTGCCCCAGCACAAGCACTGCCCCTGCCCAAGGCAGCGCCAGCATCTCACGCGGCCTGACGACAAAGCGTCCTCGTCATCAGGTGTTTGTGGTAGGCCTGTACTATGCAAAACAGTCTTTTCTCCTGGCATGCCCACGTGCAGCTCTAGCACAAGACGTAGTAGCCGTGGTGTTGGCACCCGTGCTGGTGGTGCTCGTGCTGGTGTTGGCACCAAAACCAAAAATACGGGTGTAATTGTTTAGCAGGATTGTGAGAATTTTGTCGCACAAATTCTAGCATTTGATTATACAGATGTTGGTGTGATACCCTTATTCCCCTATACTAATGAGGATATGCCTGAAGTTGATTATTTTATGGCATATTTCGATCAACCATTCATGGACCATCTCGTTGCAGAGACGAACCAATACGCTCTGGAACTCACTGACTCTGGAATTTTACCTGCCTCTCGATTGACACGTTTGAAAGACACGACTATTGAGGAAATGTATGTGATTTTAGCGTTGACCATGATGATGAGGCATGCAGATAAACACGTGATCCAGGATTTTTGGAACAAAGAAAGCCTTATTCCTACCCCCTTATTCTACAGGGACATGTCTCGTGATAGGTCCTGTTGCTTCTCAGGTGCCTCCACTTTGAGAACAATGCTAACAATGAAGACAGACACGACAGACTGTGGAAAGTGCGGAAGATATTTAGTGAATTGAGAGGAAAGTTTCGTGACTATTTTGTACCAGCACAGTGTCTTGACTGATGAATCGCTAGTCCTCTTCAAGGGACAACTCGCGTTCACGCAGTACATTCCATCAAAGCGGCACTAGATGAACAAATCCACAAGGGCCGTGACGAAGATTCGAACCTACGTCCGAGAGCATCCCAGACGCTGCCTTAATCGACTGAGCTACGACATGGTAGTTGTGTACAGCAACTTACATGTCGAGATGGTCAAGATCCACACGGCTTCTCAAGCAGTGTCGTGAAAACACTCATTGAACCGTTGCTGAACAAGGAACATATCCTGTTCACAGACAATTATTATACCAGCCCCGTGCTAACCAGAGTCCTCCTTGTCCACAACACCGGCGTATATGGCACTGTCAAGGCCCACAGGAGGGAAATGCTAGTGTTTTGCATTGGTATTGCAGTGGCTGATTGCCAACTGAGAAAGTGTGATAAAATGTTATCAGTGTGCTGGAGGGACAGACGCGAGGTGAATATGTTGACAACTATTCACACCGGTGTCATGTTGGACAACTATTCACTTTGCAACCTTGTTGCAAAGTGAACTTTGCAACAAAGTTGCTAATGTATAAACCTGATTGGTTCATTTATTACAATGTAAATATGCGGTTTGTAGATAAATGTGACATGATGGTTGGTGCCGTCGAGTGCGTGAGAAAATCTGTGAAGTGGACAAAGAAATTGTTTTCCACCTCGTTGACGTTGCAGAGCTGAACAGTTTCAACACGTATCTCGTGAAATATGGCAGGAGACAACCTATCCGTACATACAGTGTTGCTCTAGTGTCACAACTACTGGTGAGGTATGGGTGGAGGGCAATGTTGTGACACATGGGGGTGCCAGCAACAAGGCCTCACTCAGTTCCAGACAGACTCAGGGGTAAAGAACACCTTGCTGTACACAAGCTTGGTTATATGCCAAGCAAAGGCATACGAGAAATGGATAAACATCCTTGCGTTATTTGCAAGAACACGCAATGTAGGGAACAGAAGCGAAGATCCATCTGCACCTGGTACGTTGAGTGCAAAGTTGCCTTGTGATCTGTTGACTGCTTCAGAGATTATCACATACTTACGCAGTTCTAGGTGTGTTGACAGTGATGTATATAGTCTGTGATAGTGTACAGCGTGTTAAATAAGTTGCAAATGTAAATAATTGAACATATAATATAGAAAATATGAACAATATTTGTGGACACATTTGTGATACATGTAACACATTTTCTTTGAACAGTACGGATATTCTATTTCCTGAATATAGTAAACCTGTTCAATATACATAGAACTAGCCAAAAAAAACTAAAAAACTGAATGCATTTGTAATTGTACAGAAAAAATTATCATAAAATTATTTGCGGCAACTCGCGCTTGTTGAATCTGGCGCACGACTGCCTGCAGGAGGCTACAGAACGGACAACTACTAAGCTGTGACGGCACCCAACATTTTCTGGACACCACTGCGGCTAAAGTAAGTATATTTGTGCAATATTTTCAACATATATGTGATCAGGGGAGGGCATTTAACACATTTCGAAAGAAAAATAACTTTTGTCAAAGAATTTCTTTTCTGCGCACAGCGGGAATATCATATTTTAAGGCAGCGCAGCACGGTGGTTAAAGAACTTCAGAGCCACATAGGCCCTGCGAGAATCAGCTTAAAAACAAATGAACCTTGCTTCATAAATAGGAACTGGCATGTATACGAGAACACATTTTGTGTAAAATTCACGAAACTGCATAAAGTTCAGCAGTAACATAAAATCGTTTCCAGAGGATGGCGGCACAAAAAGGTTTGATAAGGAAAAATACTCAGCAGTCAAAGCTCTCAGCAGACTTTGATTCTTCCGTAAAATGAACAGTAGCAAGTGAATGGCAGATAAACTGCTAGACGAAAGACCATTTCATAATTCTAGTAAGACTCTCATGAGATACTGATCACGGATCTTAAAGCGACGCAACACCGGTTGCCTGAGTAGTTTAGGGATGCTGAGTCCATGCCGTTGTGAACCTTTAATATTTTCTTCTAAGTGAATGCTCTGGCTTGGAGAAGGATGAAAGGAACCAGAGCCCGAGTGCAAGCTGTGCGAAACACCGCGCCAGACTATGATAGGAAGGGAAGGGAACTATCAGGGGAAAAGCGCAAAGCAATTACGACTATATAGTATTTGGAAGGGGTCAGGATAAAGATTTGGGATGAGACGGGGAGAAGGAATGGTGCCCAACCACTTGTGGACGGTCGGGGATTGAACGCCGACCTGCATGTAGCAAGACCGTCGCTCTACAGTCCAGCCCAAGTGGTTGGAAATGGGTCGATGGAGAACCCAATGAATATGTGAAACAGCGAGTTAGTTAGATGGCATTAGAGAGCATAGACAAAAACGCGTTCACTATCTGCAAGCTCCTCTTCCTCCCCTCTCACAAAATATAGGTTAGGTAAGACCTTGAGAGCAAGGACCCAGAGATAATTGAAATAGGACGACCAAGACAGGTGGAAGTAAGGGTCCAAAAACTTTGCATACATGCTGGTGAGAGTAGCATGGAAGGAGAGGTGTTGGTGAGTGTAGCATGGAAGGAGAGGTGTTGGTGAGAGTAGCATGGAAGGAGGGGTGTTGGTGAGAGTAGCATGGAAGGAGAGGTGCTGGTGAGAGTAGCATGGAAGGAGAGGTGCTAGTGAGAGTAGCATGGAAGGAGAGGTGCTGGTGAGAGTAGCATGGAAGGAGAGGTGCTGGTGAGTGTAGCATGGAAGGAGAGGTGCTAGTGAGAGCAGCATGGAAGGAGAGGTGCTAGCGAGAGTAGCATGGAAGGAGAGGTGCTGGTGAGAGTAGCATGGAAGGAGAGATGTTGGTAGGAGTAGCATGGAAAGAGAGGTGCTGGTGAGAGTAGCATGGAAGAAGAGGTGCTGGTGAGAGAAGCATGGAAGGAGAGGTGCTGGTGAGTGTAGCATGGAAGGAGAGGTGCTGGTGAGTGTAGCATGGAAGGAGAGGTGCTAGTGAGAGTAGCATGGAAGGAGAGGTGCTGGTGAGAGTAGCATGGAAGGAGAGATGTTGGTGGGAGTAGCATGGAAGGAGAGGTGCTGGTGAGAGTAGCATGGAAGGAGAGGTGCTGGTGAGAGTAGCATGGAAGGAGAGGTGCTGGTGAGTGTAGCATGGAAGGAGAGGTGTTGGTGAGCGTAGCATGGAAGGAGAGGAGCTGGTGAGTGTAGCATGGAAGGAAAGGTGCTGGTGAGAGTAACATGGAAGGAGAGATGTTGGTGGGAGTGACATAGCAGGAGAGGTGCTGGTGAGAGTAGTATAGAAGGAGAGGTGCTGGTGAGAGTAGCATGGAAGGAGAGGTGCTGGTGAGTGTAGCATAGAAGGAGAGATGTTGGTGAGAGTAGCATGGAAAGAGAGGTGCTGGAGAGAGTAGCATGGAAGGAGAGGTGCTAGTGAGAATAGCATGGAAGGAGAGGTGCTGGTGAGAGTAGCATGGAAGGCGAGGTGCAAGTCAGAGTAGCATGGTAGGAGAGGTGTTGGTGAGAGTAGCATGGAAGGAGAGATGTTGGTGAGAGTAGCATGGAAGGAGAGGTGATGGTGAGAGTAGCATGGAAGGAGAGGTGCTGGTGAGAGTAGCATGGAAGGAAAGGTGCTGGTTAGAGTAGCACGGAAGGAGAGGTGCTGGTGAGAGTAGCACCTAAGTAAAGGTGCTGGTGAGAATAGCATGGAAGGAGAGTTGGTGGTGAGAGTAGCATGGAAGGAGAGGTGCTAGTGAGAGTAGCATGGCAGAAGAGGTGCTGGTGAGAGTAGCATGGAAGGAGAGGTGCTGGTGAGAGTAGCACCTAAGCAAAGGTGCTGGTGAGAGTAGCATGGAAGGAGAGTTGCTGTGAGAGTAGCATGGAAGGAGAGGTGCTGGTGAGAGTAGCATGGATGGAGAGGTGCTGGTGAGAGTAGCAAGGAAGGAGAGGTGTTGGTGAGAGTAGCATGGAGGGAAAGGTGTTGGTGAGAGTAACATGGAAGGAGAGGTGTTGGTGAGAGTAACATGGAAGGAGAGGTGCTGGTGAGAGTAGCATCTAAGGAGAGCTGTTAGTGAAAGTAACACGGAAGGAGCGGTGTCGGTGAGAGTAGCATGGAAGGAGAGGTACTGGTGAGAGTAGCATGGAAGGAGAGGTGCTGGTGAGAGTAGCATGGAAGGCGAGGTGCTGGTGAGAGTAGCACATAAGGAGAGGTGATGGTGAGAGTTGCATGAAAGGAGAGGCGATGGTGAAAGTAGCCTGGAAGGAGAGGTACTGGTGAGAGTAGCACCTAAGAAGAGGTGCTGGTGAGAGTAGCATTGAAGGAGAGGTGTTAGTGAGAGTAGCACCTAAGGAGAGGTGATGGTGAGAGTAGCATGGAAGGAGAGGAGCTGGTGAGAGTAACATGGAAGGAGAGGTACTGGTGAGAGTAGCACCTAAGAAGAGGTGCTGGTGAGAGTAGCATGGAAGGAGAGGTGTTGGTATGATTAGCATGGAAGGAGAGGTGTTGGTGAGAGTAGCATGGAAGGATAGGTGCGGTGAGAGTAGCATGGAAGGAGAGGTGCGGGTGAGAGTAGCATGGAAGGAGAGGTGCTGGTGAGAGTAGCATGGAAGGAGAGGTGTTGGTGAGAGTAGCATGGAAGGAGAGGTGCTGGTAAGAGTTGCATGAAAAGAGAGATGTTGGTGAGAGTAGCATGGAAGGAGAAGTGCTGGTGAGAGTAGCATGGAAGGAGAGGTGCTGGTGAGAGTAGCATGGAAGGAGGTGTTGGTGAGAGTAACATGGAAGGAGAGGCGTTGGTGAGAGTAGCATGTAAAGAGAGGTGCTAGTGAGAGTAGCATAGAAGGAGAGGTGCTGGTGAGAGTAGCGTGGAAAGAGAGGTGCTGGTGAGAGTAGCATGGAAGGAGAGGTGCTGGTGAGAGTAGAACAGAAGGAGAGGTGCTGGTGAGAGTAGCACCTAATGAGAGGTGTTGGTGAGAGTAGCATGGTAGGAGAGGTGCTGGTGAGAGTAGCACCTAAGGAGAGGTGTTGGTTAGAGTAGCAAGGAAGAAGAGGTGCTGGTGAGAGTAGCATGGAAGGAGAGGTGCTGGTGAGAGTAGCATGGATGGAGAGGTGATGGTGAGAGTAGCATGGAAGGAGAGGTGCAGGTGAGAGTAGCATGGATGGAGAGGTGATTGTGAGAATAGCATGGAAGGAGAGGTGCTGGTGAGAGTAGCATGGAAGGCGAGGTGCAAGTCAGAGTAGCATGGTAGGAGAGGTGTTGGTGAGAGTAGCATGGAAGGAGAGATGTTGGTGAGAGTAGCATGGAAGGAGAGGTGATGGTGAGAGTAGCATGGAAGGAGAGGTGCTGGTGAGAGTAGCATGGAAGGAAAGGTGCTGGTTAGAGTAGCACGGAAGGAGAGGTGCTGGTGAGAGTAGCACCTAAGTAAAGGTGCTGGTGAGAATAGCATGGAAGGAGAGTTGGTGGTGAGAGTAGCATGGAAGGAGAGGTGCTAGTGAGAGTAGCATGGCAGAAGAGGTGCTGGTGAGAGTAGCATGGAAGGAGAGGTGCTGGTGAGAGTAGCACCTAAGCAAAGGTGCTGGTGAGAGTAGCATGGAAGGAGAGTTGCTGTGAGAGTAGCATGGAAGGAGAGGTGCTGGTGAGAGTAGCATGGATGGAGAGGTGCTGGTGAGAGTAGCAAGGAAGGAGAGGTGTTGGTGAGAGTAGCATGGAGGGAAAGGTGTTGGTGAGAGTAACATGGAAGGAGAGGTGTTGGTGAGAGTAACATGGAAGGAGAGGTGCTGGTGAGAGTAGCATCTAAGGAGAGCTGTTAGTGAAAGTAACACGGAAGGAGCGGTGTCGGTGAGAGTAGCATGGAAGGAGAGGTACTGGTGAGAGTAGCATGGAAGGAGAGGTGCTGGTGAGAGTAGCATGGAAGGCGAGGTGCTGGTGAGAGTAGCACATAAGGAGAGGTGATGGTGAGAGTTGCATGAAAGGAGAGGCGATGGTGAAAGTAGCCTGGAAGGAGAGGTACTGGTGAGAGTAGCACCTAAGAAGAGGTGCTGGTGAGAGTAGCATTGAAGGAGAGGTGTTAGTGAGAGTAGCACCTAAGGAGAGGTGATGGTGAGAGTAGCATGGAAGGAGAGGAGCTGGTGAGAGTAACATGGAAGGAGAGGTACTGGTGAGAGTAGCACCTAAGAAGAGGTGCTGGTGAGAGTAGCATGGAAGGAGAGGTGTTGGTATGATTAGCATGGAAGGAGAGGTGTTGGTGAGAGTAGCATGGAAGGATAGGTGCGGTGAGAGTAGCATGGAAGGAGAGGTGCGGGTGAGAGTAGCATGGAAGGAGAGGTGCTGGTGAGAGTAGCATGGAAGGAGAGGTGTTGGTGAGAGTAGCATGGAAGGAGAGGTGCTGGTAAGAGTTGCATGAAAAGAGAGATGTTGGTGAGAGTAGCATGGAAGGAGAAGTGCTGGTGAGAGTAGCATGGAAGGAGAGGTGCTGGTGAGAGTAGCATGGAAGGAGGTGTTGGTGAGAGTAACATGGAAGGAGAGGCGTTGGTGAGAGTAGCATGTAAAGAGAGGTGCTAGTGAGAGTAGCATAGAAGGAGAGGTGCTGGTGAGAGTAGCGTGGAAAGAGAGGTGCTGGTGAGAGTAGCATGGAAGGAGAGGTGCTGGTGAGAGTAGAACAGAAGGAGAGGTGCTGGTGAGAGTAGCACCTAATGAGAGGTGTTGGTGAGAGTAGCATGGTAGGAGAGGTGCTGGTGAGAGTAGCACCTAAGGAGAGGTGTTGGTTAGAGTAGCAAGGAAGAAGAGGTGCTGGTGAGAGTAGCATGGAAGGAGAGGTGCTGGTGAGAGTAGCATGGATGGAGAGGTGATGGTGAGAGTAGCATGGAAGGAGAGGTGCAGGTGAGAGTAGCATGGATGGAGAGGTGATTGTGAGAATAGCATGGAAGGAGAGGTGCTGGTGAGAGTAGCATGGAAGGCGAGGTGCAAGTCAGAGTAGCATGGTAGGAGAGGTGTTGGTGAGAGTAGCATGGAAGGAGAGATGTTGGTGAGAGTAGCATGGAAGGAGAGGTGATGGTGAGAGTAGCATGGAAGGAGAGGTGCTGGTGAGAGTAGCATGGAAGGAAAGGTGCTGGTTAGAGTAGCACGGAAGGAGAGGTGCTGGTGAGAGTAGCACCTAAGTAAAGGTGCTGGTGAGAATAGCATGGAAGGAGAGTTGGTGGTGAGAGTAGCATGGAAGGAGAGGTGCTAGTGAGAGTAGCATGGCAGAAGAGGTGCTGGTGAGAGTAGCATGGAAGGAGAGGTGCTGGTGAGAGTAGCACCTAAGCAAAGGTGCTGGTGAGAGTAGCATGGAAGGAGAGTTGCTGTGAGAGTAGCATGGAAGGAGAGGTGCTGGTGAGAGTAGCATGGATGGAGAGGTGCTGGTGAGAGTAGCAAGGAAGGAGAGGTGTTGGTGAGAGTAGCATGGAGGGAAAGGTGTTGGTGAGAGTAACATGGAAGGAGAGGTGTTGGTGAGAGTAACATGGAAGGAGAGGTGCTGGTGAGAGTAGCATCTAAGGAGAGCTGTTAGTGAAAGTAACACGGAAGGAGCGGTGTCGGTGAGAGTAGCATGGAAGGAGAGGTACTGGTGAGAGTAGCATGGAAGGAGAGGTGCTGGTGAGAGTAGCATGGAAGGCGAGGTGCTGGTGAGAGTAGCACATAAGGAGAGGTGATGGTGAGAGTTGCATGAAAGGAGAGGCGATGGTGAAAGTAGCCTGGAAGGAGAGGTACTGGTGAGAGTAGCACCTAAAAGAGGTGCTGGTGAGAGTAGCATTGAAGGAGAGGTGTTAGTGAGAGTAGCACCTAAGGAGAGGTGATGGTGAGAGTAGCATGGAAGGAGAGGAGCTGGTGAGAGTAACATGGAAGGAGAGGTACTGGTGAGAGTAGCACCTAAGAAGAGGTGCTGGTGAGAGTAGCATGGAAGGAGAGGTGTTGGTATGATTAGCATGGAAGGAGAGGTGTTGGTGAGAGCAGCATGGAAGGATAGGTGCGGTGAGAGTAGCATGGAAGGAGAGGTGCGGGTGAGAGTAGCATGGAAGGAGAGGTGCTGGTGAGAGTAGCATGGAAGGAGAGGTGTTGGTGAGAGTAGCATGGAAGGAGAGGTGCTGGTAAGAGTTGCATGAAAAGAGAGATGTTGGTGAGAGTAGCATGGAAGGAGAAGTGCTGGTG
The DNA here is from genome assembly GCF_040958095.1 of Procambarus clarkii. Taxonomy (NCBI): domain Eukaryota; kingdom Metazoa; phylum Arthropoda; class Malacostraca; order Decapoda; family Cambaridae; genus Procambarus; species Procambarus clarkii. The sequence continues at coordinate 186,379 of NW_027189244.1, forward strand.
AGAGTAGCATGGAAGGAGAGGTGCTGGTGAGAGTAGCATGGAAGGAGGTGTTGGTGAGAGTAACATGGAAGGAGAGGCGTTGGTGAGAGTAGCATGTAAAGAGAGGTGCTAGTGAGAGTAGCATAGAAGGAGAGGTGCTGGTGAGAGTAGCGTGGAAAGAGAGGTGCTGGTGAGAGTAGCATGGAAGGAGAGGTGCTGGTGAGAGTAGAACAGAAGGAGAGGTGCTGGTGAGAGTAGCACCTAATGAGAGGTGTTGGTGAGAGTAGCATGGTAGGAGAGGTGCTGGTGAGAGTAGCACCTAAGGAGAGGTGTTGGTTAGAGTAGCAAGGAAGAAGAGGTGCTGGTGAGAGTAGCATGGAAGGAGAGGTGCTGGTGAGAGTAGCATGGATGGAGAGGTGATGGTGAGAGTAGCATGGAAGGAGAGGTGCAGGTGAGAGTAGCATGGATGGAGAGGTGATTGTGAGAATAGCATGGAAGGAGAGGTGCTGGTGAGAGTAGCATGGAAGGAGAGGTGCTGGTGAGAGTAACATGGAAGGAGAGGTGCTGTTGAGAGTAACATGGAAAGAGAGGTGTTGGTGAGAGCAGCATGAGAGGTGTTGGTGAGAGTACATTGGAAGGAGAGGTGCTGGTGAGAGTAACATGGAAGGAGAGGTGCTGGTGAGAGCACCGTTTGAAGGAGACGTGCTGGTGAGAGTAGCATCTAAGGAGAGGAGTTGGTGAGAGTAACATGGAAGGAGAGGTGCTGGTGAGAGTAATATGGAAGGATAGGTGCTGGTGAGAGTAGCATGGAAGGAGAGGTGCTGGTGAGAGTAGCATGGAAGGAGAGGTGCTAGTGAGAGTAGCATAGAAGGAGAGGTGCTGGTGAGAGTAGCGTGGAAAGAGAGGTGCTGGTGAGAGTAGCATGGAAGGAGAGGTGTTGGTGAGAGTAGCATGGAAAGAGAGGTGCTGGTGGGAGTAGCACCTAAGGAGAGGTGCTGGTGAGAGTAGCATAGAAGGAGAGGTGCTGGTGAGAGTAGCATGGAAGGAGAGGTGCGGTGAGAGTAGCATGGAAGGAGAGGTGTTGGTGAGAGTAGCTTGGAAAGAGAGGTGCTGGTGGGAGTAGCACCTAAGGAGAGGTGCTGGTGAGAGTAGCATGGAAGGAGAGGTGCTGGTGAGAGTAGCATGGAAGGAGAGGTGCGGTGAGAGTAGCATGGAAGGAGAGGTGTTGGTGAGGGTAGCATGGAAGGAAAAGTGTTGGTGAAAGTAACATGGAAAGAGAGGTGCTGTTGAGAGTAACATGGAAGGAGAGGTGCTGGTGAGAGCACCGTTTGAAGGAGACGTGCTGGTGAGAGTAGCATCTAAGGAGAGGAGTTGGTGAGAGTAACATGGAAGGAGAGGTGCTGGTGAGAGAAACATGGAAGGAGAGGTGCTGGTGAGAGCACCGTTTGAAGGAGACGTGCTGGTGAGAGTAGCATCTAAGGAGAGGAGTTGGTGAGAGTAACATGGAAGGAGAGGTGCTGGTGAGAGTAATATGGAAGGAGAGGTGCTGGTGAGAGTAGCATGGAAGGAGAGGTGCTGGTGAGAGTAGCATGGCAGGTGAGGTGTGGTGAGAGTATCGTGGAAGAAGAGGTGCTGGTGAGTGTTGCATGGAAGGAGAGGTGCTGGTGAGAGTAGCATCTAAGGAGAGGTGTTTTTGAGAGTAGCATGGAAGGAGAGGTGCTGGTGAGAGTAGCATCTAAGGAGAGGTGTTTGTGAGAGTAGCATCTAAGGAGAGGTGTTTGTGAGAGTAGCATGGAAGGGGAGGTGCTGGTGAGAGTAGCATGGAAGGAAAGGTGCTAGTGAGAGTATCATCTAAGGAGAGGTGTTGGTGAGAGTAGCATGAAAGGAGAGGTGTTGGTGAGAGTAACATGGAAGGAGAATTGTTGGTGAAAGTAGCATGGAAGGAGATGGGTTGCTGAGAGTAGTATGGAAGGAGAGGTGCTGGTGAGAGTAGCATGGAAGGTGAGGTGTTGTTGAGAGTAGCATGGAAGGAGAGGTGCTGGTGAGAGTAGCATCTAAGGAGAGGTGTTTGTGAGAGTAGCATAGAAGGAGAGGTGTTGGTGAGAGTAGCATGTAAGGAGAGGTGCTAGTGAGAGTAGCATAGAAGGAGAGGTGCTGGTGAGAGTAGCGTGGAAAGAGAGGTGCTGGTGAGAGTAGCATGGAAGGAGAGGTGCTGGTGAGAGTAGTACAGAAGGAGAGGTGCTGGTGAGAGTAGCACCTAATGAGAGGTGTTGGTGAGAGTAGCATGGTAGGAGAGGTGCTGGTGAGAGTAGCACCTAAGGAGAGGTGTTGGTGAGAGTAGCACGGAAGGAGAGGTGCTGGTGAGAGTAGCATGGAAGGAGAGGTGCTGGTGAGAGTAGCATGGAAGGAGAGGTGCTGGTGAGAGTAGCACGGAAGGAGAGGTGCTGGTGAGAGTAGCACCTAAGGAGAGGTGTTGGTGAGAGTAGCACGGAAGGAGAGGTGCTGGTGAGAGTAGCATGGATGGAGAGGTGCTGGAGAGAGTAGGATGGAAGGAAAAGTGTTGGTGAAAGAAAGTAACATGGAAGGAGAGATGTTGGTGGGAGTGACATAGCAGGAGAGGTGCTGGTGAGAGTAGTATAGAAGGAGAGGTGCTGGTGAGAGTAGCATGGAAGGAGAGGTGCTGGTGAGTGTAGCATAGAAGGAGAGATGTTGGTGAGAGTAGCATGGAAAGAGAGGTGCTGGAGAGAGTAGCATGGAAGGAGAGGTGCTAGTGAGAATAGCATGGAAGGAGAGGTGCTGGTGAGAGTAGCATGGAAGGCGAGGTGCAAGTCAGAGTAGCATGGAAGGCGAGGTGCAAGTCAGAGTAGCATGGTAGGAGAGGTGTTGGTGAGAGTAGCATGGAAGGAGAGGTGATGGTGAGAGTAGCATGGAAGGAGAGGTGCTGGTGAGAGTAGCATGGAAGGAAAGGTGCTGGTTAGAGTAGCACGGAAGGAGAGGTGCTGGTGAGAGTAGCACCTAAGTAAAGGTGCTGGTGAGAATAGCATGGAAGGAGAGTTGGTGGTGAGAGTAGCATGGAAGGAGAGGTGCTAGTGAGAGTAGCATGGCAGAAGAGGTGCTGGTGAGAGTAGCACGGAAGGAGAGGTGCTGGTGAGAGTAGCACCTAAGCAAAGGTGCTGGTGAGAGTAGCATGGAAGGAGAGTTGCTGTGAGAGTAGCATGGAAGGAGAGGTGCTGGTGAGAGTAGCATGGATGGAGAGGTGCTGGTGAGAGTAGCAAGGAAGGAGAGGTGTTGGTGAGAGTAGCATGGAGGGAAAGGTGTTGGTGAGAGTAACATGGAAGGAGAGGTGTTGGTGAGAGTAACATGGAAGGAGAGGTGCTGGTGAGAGTAGCATCTAAGGAGAGCTGTTAGTGAAAGTAACACGGAAGGAGCGGTGTCGGTGAGAGTAGCATGGAAGGAGAGGTACTGGTGAGAGTAGCATGGAAGGAGAGGTGCTGGTGAGAGTAGCATGGAAGGCGAGGTGCTGGTGAGAGTAGCACATAAGGAGAGGTGATGGTGAGAGTTGCATGAAAGGAGAGGCGATGGTGAAAGTAGCCTGGAAGGAGAGGTACTGGTGAGAGTAGCACCTAAGAAGAGGTGCTGGTGAGAGTAGCATTGAAGGAGAGGTGTTAGTGAGAGTAGCACCTAAGGAGAGGTGATGGTGAGAGTAGCATGGAAGGAGAGGAGCTGGTGAGAGTAACATGGAAGGAGAGGTACTGGTGAGAGTAGCACCTAAGAAGAGGTGCTGGTGAGAGTAGCATGGAAGGAGAGGTGTTGGTATGATTATCATGGAAGGAGAGGTGTTGGTGAGAGTAGCATGGAAGGATAGGTGCGGTGAGAGTAGCATGGAAGGAGAGGTGCGGGTGAGAGTAGCATGGAAGGAGAGGTGCTGGTGAGAGTAGCATGGAAGGAGAGGTGTTGGTGAGAGTAGCATGGAAGGAGAGGTGCTGGTAAGAGTTGCATGAAAAGAGAGATGTTGGTGAGAGTAGCATGGAAGGAGAAGTGCTGGTGAGAGTAGCATGGAAGGAGAGGTGCTGGTGAGAGTAGCATGGAAGGAGGTGTTGGTGAGAGTAACATGGAAGGAGAGGCGTTGGTGAGAGTAGCATGTAAAGAGAGGTGCTAGTGAGAGTAGCATAGAAGGAGAGGTGCTGGTGAGAGTAGCGTGGAAAGAGAGGTGCTGGTGAGAGTAGCATGGAAGGAGAGGTGCTGGTGAGAGTAGAACAGAAGGAGAGGTGCTGGTGAGAGTAGCACCTAATGAGAGGTGTTGGTGAGAGTAGCATGGTAGGAGAGGTGCTGGTGAGAGTAGCACCTAAGGAGAGGTGTTGGTTAGAGTAGCAAGGAAGAAGAGGTGCTGGTGAGAGTAGCATGGAAGGAGAGGTGCTGGTGAGAGTAGCATGGATGGAGAGGTGATGGTGAGAGTAGCATGGAAGGAGAGGTGCAGGTGAGAGTAGCATGGATGGAGAGGTGATTGTGAGAATAGCATGGAAGGAGAGGTGCTGGTGAGAGTAGCATGGAAGGCGAGGTGCAAGTCAGAGTAGCATGGTAGGAGAGGTGTTGGTGAGAGTAGCATGGAAGGAGAGATGTTGGTGAGAGTAGCATGGAAGGAGAGGTGATGGTGAGAGTAGCATGGAAGGAGAGGTGCTGGTGAGAGTAGCATGGAAGGAAAGGTGCTGGTTAGAGTAGCACGGAAGGAGAGGTGCTGGTGAGAGTAGCACCTAAGTAAAGGTGCTGGTGAGAATAGCATGGAAGGAGAGTTGGTGGTGAGAGTAGCATGGAAGGAGAGGTGCAAGTGAGAGTAGCATGGCAGAAGAGGTGCTGGTGAGAGTAGCATGGAAGGAGAGGTGCTGGTGAGAGTAGCACCTAAGCAAAGGTGCTGGTGAGAGTAGCATGGAAGGAGAGTTGCTGTGAGAGTAGCATGGAAGGAGAGGTGCTGGTGAGAGTAGCATGGATGGAGAGGTGCTGGTGAGAGTAGCAAGGAAGGAGAGGTGTTGGTGAGAGTAGCATGGAGGGAAAGGTGTTGGTGAGAGTAACATGGAAGGAGAGGTGTTGGTGAGAGTAACATGGAAGGAGAGGTGCTGGTGAGAGTAGCATCTAAGGAGAGCTGTTAGTGAAAGTAACACGGAAGGAGCGGTGTCGGTGAGAGTAGCATGGAAGGAGAGGTACTGGTGAGAGTAGCATGGAAGGAGAGGTGCTGGTGAGAGTAGCATGGAAGGCGAGGTGCTGGTGAGAGTAGCACATAAGGAGAGGTGATGGTGAGAGTTGCATGAAAGGAGAGGCGATGGTGAAAGTAGCCTGGAAGGAGAGGTACTGGTGAGAGTAGCACCTAAGAAGAAGTGCTGGTGAGAGTAGCATTGAAGGAGAGGTGTTAGTGAGAGTAGCACCTAAGGAGAGGTGATGGTGAGAGTAGCATGGAAGGAGAGGAGCTGGTGAGAGTAACATGGAAGGAGAGGTACTGGTGAGAGTAGCACCTAAGAAGAGGTGCTGGTGAGAATAGCATGGAAGGAGAGGTGTTGGTATGATTAGCATGGAAGGAGAGGTGTTGGTGAGAGTAGCATGGAAGGATAGGTGCGGTGAGAGTAGCATGGAAGGAGAGGTGCGGGTGAGAGTAGCATGGAAGGAGAGGTGCTGGTGAGAGTAGCATGGAAGGAGAGGTGTTGGTGAGAGTAGCATGGAAGGAGAGGTGCTGGTAAGAGTTGCATGAAAAGAGAGATGTTGGTGAGAGTAGCATGGAAGGAGAAGTGCTGGTGAGAGTAGCATGGATGGAGAGGTGCTGGTGAGAGTAGCATGGAAGGAGGTGTTGGTGAGAGTAACATGGAAGGAGAGGCGTTGGTGAGAGTAGCATGTAAAGAGAGGTGCTAGTGAGAGTAGCATAGAAGGAGAGGTGCTGGTGAGAGTAGCGTGGAAAGAGAGGTGCTGGTGAGAGTAGCATGGAAGGAGAGGTGCTGGTGAGAGTAGAACAGAAGGAGAGGTGCTGGTGAGAGTAGCACCTAATGAGAGGTGTTGGTGAGAGTAGCATGGTAGGAGAGGTGCTGGTGAGAGTAGCACCTAAGGAGAGGTGTTGGTTAGAGTAGCAAGGAAGAAGAGGTGCTGGTGAGAGTAGCATGGAAGGAGAGGTGCTGGTGAGAGTAGCATGGATGGAGAGGTGATGGTGAGAGTAGCATGGAAGGAGAGGTGCAGGTGAGAGTAGCATGGATGGAGAGGTGATTGTGAGAATAGCATGGAAGGAGAGGTGCTAGTGAGAGTAGCATGGAAGGAGAGGTGCTGGTGAGAGTAACATGGAAGGAGAGGTGCTGTTGAGAGTAACATGGAAAGAGAGGTGTTGGTGAGAGCAGCATGAGAGGTGTTGGTGAGAGTACATTGGAAGGAGAGGTGCTGGTGAGAGTAACATGGAAGGAGAGGTGCTGGTGAGAGCACCGTTTGAAGGAGACGTGCTGGTGAGAGTAGCATCTAAGGAGAGGAGTTGGTGAGAGTAACATGGAAGGAGAGGTGCTGGTGAGAGTAATATGGAAGGAGAGGTGCTGGTGAGAGTAGCATGGAAGGAGAGGTGCTGGTGAGAGTAGCATGGAAGGAGAGGTGCTAGTGAGAGTAGCATAGAAGGAGAGGTGCTGGTGAGAGTAGCGTGGAAAGAGAGGTGCTGGTGAGAGTAGCATGGAAGGAGAGGTGTTGGTGAGAGTAGCATGGAAAGAGAGGTGCTGGTGGGAGTAGCACCTAAGGAGAGGTGCTGGTGAGAGTAGCATAGAAGGAGAGGTGCTGGTGAGAGTAGCATGGAAGGAGAGGTGCGGTGAGAGTAGCATGGAAGGAGAGGTGTTGGTGAGAGTAGCTTGGAAAGAGAGGTGCTGGTGGGAGTAGCACCTAAGGAGAGGTGCTGGTGAGAGCAGCATGGAAGGAGAGGTGCTGGTGAGAGTAGCATGGAAGGAGAGGTGCGGTGAGAGTAGCATGGAAGGAGAGGTGTTGGTGAGGGTAGCATGGAAGGAAAAGTGTTGGTGAAAGTAACATGGAAAGAGAGGTGCTGTTGAGAGTAACATGGAAGGAGAGGTGCTGGTGAGAGCACCGTTTGAAGGAGACGTGCTGGTGAGAGTAGCATCTAAGGAGAGGAGTTGGTGAGAGTAACATGGAAGGAGAGGTGCTGGTGAGAGAAACATGGAAGGAGAGGTGCTGGTGAGAGCACCGTTTGAAGGAGACGTGCTGGTGAGAGTAGCATCTAAGGAGAGGAGTTGGTGAGAGTAACATGGAAGGAGAGGTGCTGGTGAGAGTAATATGGAAGGAGAGGTGCTGGTGAGAGTAGCATGGAAGGAGAGGTGCTGGTGAGAGTAGCATGGCAGGTGAGGTGTGGTGAGAGTATCGTGGAAGAAGAGGTGCTGGTGAGTGTTGCATGGAAGGAGAGGTGCTGGTGAGAGTAGCATCTAAGGAGAGGTGTTTTTGAGAGTAGCATGGAAGGAGAGGTGCTGGTGAGAGTAGCATCTAAGGAGAGGTGTTTGTGAGAGTAGCATCTAAGGAGAGGTGTTTGTGAGAGTAGCATGGAAGGGGAGGTGCTGGTGAGAGTAGCATGGAAGGAAAGGTGCTAGTGAGAGTATCATCTAAGGAGAGGTGTTGGTGAGAGTAGCATGAAAGGAGAGGTGTTGGTGAGAGTAACATGGAAGGAGAATTGTTGGTGAAAGTAGCATGGAAGGAGATGGGTTGCTGAGAGTAGTATGGAAGGAGAGGTGCTGGTGAGAGTAGCATGGAAGGTGAGGTGTTGTTGAGAGTAGCATGGAAGGAGAGGTGCTGGTGAGAGTAGCATCTAAGGAGAGGTGTTTGTGAGAGTAGCATAGAAGGAGAGGTGTTGGTGAGAGTAGCATGTAAGGAGAGGTGCTAGTGAGAGTAGCATAGAAGGAGAGGTGCTGGTGAGAGTAGCGTGGAAAGAGAGGTGCTGGTGAGAGTAGCATGGAAGGAGAGGTGCTGGTGAGAGTAGCACAGAAGGAGAGGTGCTGGTGAGAGTAGCACCTAATGAGAGGTGTTGATGAGAGTAGCATGGTAGGAGAGGTGCTGGTGAGAGTAGCACCTAAGGAGAGGTGTTGGTGAGAGTAGTACGGAAGGAGAGGTGCTGGTGAGAGTAGCATGGAAGGAGAGGTGCTGGTGAGAGTAGCATGGAAGGAGAGGTGCTGGTGAGAGTAGCACGGAAGGAGAGGTGCTGGTGAGAGTAGCACCTATGGAGAGGTGTTGGTGAGAGTAGCACGGAAGGAGAGGTGCTGGTGAGAGTAGCATGGATGGAGAGGTGCTGGAGAGAGTAGGATGGAAGGAAAAGTGTTGGTGAAAGAAAGTAACATGGAAGGAGAGGTGCTGGTGAGAGTAGCACCTAAGGAGAGGTGATGGTGAGAGTAGCACGGAAGGAGAGGTGCTGGTGAGAGTAGCATGGAAGGAGAGGTGCTGGTGAGAGTAGCATGGAAGAAGAGGTGCTGGTGAGAGTAGCATGGAAGGAGAGGTGCTGGTGAGAGTAGCATGGAAGGAGAGGTGCTAGTGAGAGTAACATGGAAGGACAGGTGCGGTTGAGAGTAACATGGAAGGAGAGGTGTTGGTGAGAACAGCATGAGAGGTGTTGGTGAGAACAGCATGAGAGGTGTTGGTGAGAGCAGCATGAGAGGTGTTGGTTAGAGTAGCATGGAAGGAGAGGTGCTGGTGAGAGTAACATGGAAGGAGAGGTGCTGGTGAGAGCAGCGTTTGAAGGAGACGTGCTGGTGAGAGTAGCATCTAAGGAGAGGAGTTGGTGAGAGAAACATGGAAGGAGTGGTGCTGGTGAGAGTAATATGGAAGGAAAGGTGCTGGTGAGAGTAGCATGGAAGAAGAGGTGCTGGTGAGAGTAGCATGGAAGGAGAGGTGCTGGTGAGAGTAGCATGGAAGGTGAGGTGTTGTTGAGAGTATCGTGGAAGAAGAGGTGCTGGTGAGTGTTGCATGGAAGGAGAGGTGCTGGTGAGAGTAGCATCTAAGGAGAGGTGTTTGTGAGAGTAGCATGGAAGGAGCGGTGCTGGTGAGAGTAGCATGTAAGGAGAGGTGCTAGTGAGAGTAGCATAGAAGGAGAGGTGCTGGTGAGAGTAGCGTGGAAAGAGAGGTGCTGGTGAGAGTAGCATGGAAGGAGAGGTGCTGGTGAGAGTAGCACAGAAGGAGAGGTGCTGGTGAGAGTAGCACCTAATGAGAGGTGTTGGTGAGAGTAGCATGGTAGGAGAGGTGCTGGTGAGAGTAGCACCTAAGGAGAGGTGTTGGTTAGAGTAGCAAGAAAGAAGAGGTGTTAGCGAGAGTAGCATGGAAGGAGAGGTGCTGGTGAGAGTAGCATGGAAGAAGAGGTGCTGGTGAGAGTAGCATGGAAGGAGAGGTGCTGGTGAGAGTAGCATGGAAGGAGAGGTGCTGGTGAGAGTAGTATGAATGGAGAGGTGATGGTGAGAGTAGCATGGAAGGAGAGGTGCTGGTGAGAGTAGCATGGATGGAGAGGTGATTGTGAGAATAACATGGAAGGAGAGGTGCGGTGAGAGTAGCATGGAAGGAGAGGTGCTAGTGAGAGTAGCATGGAAGGAGAGGTGCTGGTGAGTGTAACATGGAAGGAGAGGTGCTGTTGAGAGTAATATGGAAGGAGAGGTGTTGGTGAGAGCAGCATGAGAGGTGTTGGTGAGAGTAGCATGGAAGGAGAGGTGCTGGTGAGAGTAACATAGAAGGAGAGGTGCTGGTGAGAGTAGCATGGAAGGAGAGGTGCTGGTGAGAGTAGCATGGCAGGTGAGGTGTTGGTGAGAGTATCGTGGAAGAAGAAGTGCTGGTGAGTGTTGCATGGAAGGAGAGGAGTTGGTGAGAGTAACATGGAAGGAGAGGTGCTGGTGAGAGTAATATGGAAGGAGAGGTGCTGGTGAGAGTAGCATGGAAGGAGAGGTGCTGGTGAGAGTAGCATGGCAGGTGAGGTGTTGGTGAGAGTATCGTGGAAGAAGAGGTGCTGGTGAGTGTTGCATGGAAGGAGAGGTGCTAGTGAGAGTAGCATCTAAGGAGAGGTGTTTGTGAGAGTAGCATGGAAGGGGAGGTGCTGGTGAGAGTAGCATGGAAGGAAAGGAGCTAGTGAGAGTATCATCTAAGGAGAGGTGTTGGTGAGAGTAGCATGGAAGGAGATGTGTTGGTGAGAGTAACATGGAAGGAGAGGTGTTGGTGAAAGTAGCATGGAAGGAGATGGGTTGCTGAGAGTAGTATGGAAGGAGAGGTGCTGGTGAGAGTAGCATGGAAAGAGAGGTGTTGGTGAGAGTAGCATGGAAAGAGAGGTGCTGGTGGGAGTAGCACCTAAGGAGAGGTGCTGGTGAGAGTAGCATGGTGGGAGAGGTGCTGGAGAGAGTAGCATGGAAGGAGAGGTGCAGGTGAGAGCAACTTGGAAGGAGAGGTGTTGGTGAGGGTAGCATGGAAGAAAAAGTGTTGGTGAAAGTAACATGGAAAGAGAGGTGTTTGTGAGAGTAGCATGGAAGGAGAGGTGTTAGTGAGAGTAGCATGGAAGGAGAGGTGCTGGTATTAGTTGCAACTAAGGAGAGGTGTTGGTGAGAGTAACATGGAAGGAGAGGTGCTGGTGAGAGTAGCATGGAAGGAAAGGTACTGGTGAGAGAAGCATGGAAGGAGAGGTGTTGGTGAGGGTAGCATGGAAAGAGAGGTGCTGGTGGGAGTAGCACCTAAGGAGAGGTGCTGGTGAGAGTAGCATGGTGGGAGAGGTGCTGGAGAGAGTAGCATGGAAGGAGAGGTGCAGGTGAGAGCAACTTGGAAGGAGAGGTGTTGGTGAGGGTAGCATGGAAGAAAAAGTGTTGGTGAAAGTAACATGGAAAGAGAGGTGTTTGTGAGAGTAGCATGGAAGGAGAGGTGTTAGTGAGAGTAGCATGGAAGGAGAGGTGCTGGTATTAGTTGCAACTAAGGAGAGGTGTTGGTGAGAGTAACATGGAAGGAGAGGTGCTGGTGAGAGTAGCATGGAAGGAAAGGTACTGGTGAGAGAAGCATGGAAGGAGAGGTGTTGGTGAGGGTAGCATGGAAGGAGAGGTGCTGGTGAGAGTAGGATGGAAGGAAAAGTGTTGGTGAAAGTAACATGGAAAGAGAGGTGTTGGTGAGAGTAGCATGTAAGGAGAGGTGCTGGTGAGAGTAGCATGGAAGGAGAGGTGCTGGTGAGAGTAGCACCTAAGGAGAGGTGATGGTGAGAGTAGCACGAAAGGAGAGGTGCTGGTGAGAGTAGCATGGGAGGAGAGGTGCTGGTGAGAGTAGCATGGAAGAAGAGGTGCTGGTGAGAGTAGCATGGAAGGAGAGGTGCTGGTGAGAGTAGCATGGAAGGAGAGGTGCTGGTGAGAGTAGCATGGAAGGAGAGGTGCTGGTGAGAGTAGCATGGAGGGAGAGGTGATGGTGAGAATAGCATGGAAGGAGAGGTGCGGTGAGAGTAGCATGGAAGGAGAGGTGCTAGTGAGAGTAGCATGGAAGGAGAGGTGCTGGTGAGAGTAACATGGAAGGAGAGGTGCTGTTGAGAGTAACATGCAAGGAGAGGTGTTGGTGAGAACAGCATGAGAGGTGTTGGTGAGAGCAGCATGAGAGGTGTTGGTGAGAGTAGCATGGAAGGAGAGGTGCTGGTGAGAGTAACATGGAAGGAGAGGTGCTGGTGAGAGCAGCGATTGAAGGAGACGTGCTAGTGAGAGTAGCATCTAAGGAGAGGAGTTGGTGAGAGTAACATGGAAGGAGAGGTGCTGGTGAGAGTAGCATGGAAGGAGAGGTGCTGGTGAGAGTATCGTGGAAGGAGAGGTGCTGGTGAGAGTAGCATGGAAGGAGAGGTGCTGATGAGAGTAGCATGGAAGGAGAGGTGCTGGTGAGAGTAGCATGGAAGGTGAGGTGTTGGTGAGAGTAACATGGAAGGAGAGGTGTTGGTGAAAGTAGCATGGAAGGAGATGGGTTGCTCAGAGTAGTATGGAAGGAGAGGTGCGGGTGAGAGTAGCATGGAAGGAGAGGTGTTGGTGAGAGTAACATGGAAAGAGAGGGGCTGGTGGGAGTAGCACCTAAGGAGAGGTGCTGGTGAGAGTAGCATGGTGGGAGAGGTGCTGGAGAGAGTAGCATGGAAGGAGAGGTGCAGGTGAGAGCAACATGGAAGGAGAGGTGTTGGTGAGGGTAGCATGGAAGGAAAAGTGTTGGTGAAAGTAACATGGAAGGAGAGGTGTTGGTGAGAGTAGCATGGAAAGAGAGGTGTTAGTGAGAGTATCATGGAAGGAGAGGTGCTGGTATTAGTTGCATCTAAGGAGAGGTGTTGGTGAGAGTAACATGGAAGGAGAGGTGCTGGTGAGAGTAGCATGGAAGGAAAGGTACTGGTGAGAGAAGCAAGGAAGGAGATTTGTTGGTGAGAGTAGCATGGAAGGAGAGGTACTGGTGAGAGTAGCATGGATGGAGAGGTGCTGGTGAGAGTAGCATTGATGGAGAGGTGCTGGTGAGAGTAGGATGGAAGGAAAAGTGCTGGTGAAAGTAACATGGAAGGAGACGTGTTGGTGAGAGTAGCATGGAAGGAGAGGTGTTAGTGAGAGTAGCATGGAAGGAAAGGTACTGGTGAGAGAAGCATGGATGGAGAGGTGCTGGTGAGAGTTGCATGGAAGGAGAGGTGCTGGCGAGAGTAGCACCTAAGGAGAGGTGATGGTGAGAGTAGCACGGAAGGAGAGGTGCTGGTGAGAGTAGCATGGAAGGAGAGGTGCTGGTGAGAGTAGCATGGAAGGAGAGGTGTTGGTGAGTGTAGCATGGAAGGAGAGGTGCTGGCGAGAGTAGCATGGAAGGAGAGATGTTGGTGAGAGTAGCATGGAAGGAGAGGTGCTGGTGAAAGTAGCATGGAAGGAGAGGTGTTGGTGAGAGTAGCATGGAAGGAGAGGTGCTGGTGAGAGTATCGTGGAAGGAGAGGTGCTGGTGAGAGTAGCATGGAAGGAGAGGTGCTGATGAGAGTAGCATGGAAGGAGAGGTGCTGGTGAGAGTAGCATGGAAGGTGAGGTGTTGTTGAGAGTATCGTGGAAGAAGAGGTGTTGGTGAGTGTTGCATGGAAGGAGAGGTGCTGGTGAGTGTTGCATGGAAGGAGAGGTGCTGGTGAGAGTAGCATCTAAGGAGAGGTGTTAATGAGAGTAGCATGGAAGGAGAGGTGCTGGTGAGAGTAGCATCTAAGGAGAGGTGTTTGTGAGAGTAGCATGGAAGGGGAGGTGCTGGTGAGAGTAGCATGGAAGGAAAGGTGCTAGTGAGAGTATCATCTAAGGAGAGGTGTTGGTGAGAGTAGCATGGAAGGAGAGGTGTTGGTGAGAGTAACATGGAAGGAGAGGTGTTGGTGAAAGTAGCATGGAAGGAGATGGGTTGCTGAGAGTAGTATGGAAGGAGAGGTGCGGGTGAGAGTAGTATGGAAGGAGAGGTGTTGGTTAGAGTAGCATGGAAAGAGAGGTGCTGGTGGGAGTAGCACCTAAGGAGAGGTGCTGGTGAGAGTAGCATGGTGGGAGAGGTGCTGGAGAGAGTAGCATGGAAGGAGAGGTGCAGGTGAGAGCAACATGGAAGGAGAGGTGTTGGTGAGGGTAGCATGGAAGGAAAAGTGTTGGTGAAAGTAACATGGAAGGAGAGGTGTTTGTGAGAGTAGCATGGAAGGAGAGGTACTGGTGAGAGAAGCAAGGAAGGAGAGGTGTTGGTGAGAGTAGCATGGGAGGAGAGGTGTTGGTGAGAGTAGCATGGATGGAGAGGTGCTGGTATTAGTTGTATCTAAGGAGAGGTGTTGGTGAGAGTAACATGGAAGGAGAGGTGCTGGTGAGAGTAGCATGGGAGGAGAGGTGTTGGTGAGAGTAACATGGAAGGAGAGGTACTGGTGAGAGAAGCAAGGAAGGAGAGGTGTTGGTGAGAGTAGCATGGGAGGAGAGGTGTTGGTGAGAGTAGCATGGATGGAGAGGTGCTGGTGAGAAAAGCATGGATGGAGAGGTGCTGGTGAGAGTAGCATGGAAGGAGAGGTGCTGGTGAGAGTAGCACCTAAAGAGAGGTGATGGTGAGAGTAGCACGGAAGGAGAGGTGCTGGTGAGAGTAGCATGGAAGGAGAGGTGCTGGTGAGAGTAGTATGGAAAGAGAGGTGCTGGTGAGAGTAGCATGGAAGGAGAGGTGCTGGTGAGAGTAGCATGGAAGGAGAGGTGTTGGTGAGTGTAGCATGGAAGGAGAGGTGCTGGCGAGAGTAGCATGGAAGGAGAGATGTTGGTGAGAGTAGCATGGAAGGAGAGGTGCTGGTGAAAGTAGCATGGAAGGAGAGGTGTTGGTGAGAGTAGCATGGAAGGAGAGGTGCGGTGAGAGTAGCATGGAAGGAGAGGTGCGGTGAGAGTAGCCTGGAAGGAGAGGTGCTGGTGAGAGTAGCATGGATGGAGAGGTGCTGGTGAGAGTAGCATGGATGGAGAGGTGCTGGTGAGAGTTGGATGGAAGGAAAAGTGTTGGTGAAAGTAACATGGAAGGAGAGGTGTTGGTGAGAGTAGCATGGAAGGAGAGGTGTTAGTGAGAGTAGCATGGAAGGAGAGGTGCTGGTATTAGTTGCATCTAAGGATAGGTGTTGGTGAGAGTAACATGGAAGGAGAGGTGCTGGTGAGAGTAGCATGGAAGGAAAGGTACTGGTGAGAGAAGCATGGAAGGAGAGGTGCTGGTGAGAGTAGCATGGAAGGAGAGGTGCTGGTGAGAGTAGCATGGAGGGAGAGGTGATGGTGAGAGTAGCATGGAAGGAGAGATGCTGGTGAGAGTAGCATGGATGGAGAGGTGATTGTGAGAATAGCATGGAAGGATAGGTGCTGTGAGAGTAGCATGGAAGGAGAGGTGCTAGTGAGAGTAGCATGGAAAGAGAGGTGCTGGTGAGAGTAACATGGAAGGAGAGGTGCTGTTGAGAGTAACATGCAAGGAGAGGTGTTGGTGAGAACAGCATGAGAGGTGTTGGTGAGAGCAGCATGAGAGGTGTTGGTGAGAGTAGCATGGAAGGAGAGGTGCTGGTGAGAGTAACATGGAAGGAGAGGTGCTGGTGAGAGCAGCATTTGAAGGAGACGTGCTAGTGAGAGTAGCATCTAAGGAGAGGAGTTGGTGAGAGTAACATGGAAGGAGAGGTGCTGGTGAGAGTAATATGGAAGGATAGGTGCTGGTGAGAGTAGCATGGAAGGAGAGGTGTTGTTGAGAGTATCGTGGAAGGAGAGGTGCTGGTGAGAGTAGCATCTAAGGAGAGGTGTTTGTGAGAGTAGCATGGAAGGGGAGGTGCTGGTGAGAGTAGCATGGAAGAAAAGGTGCTAGTGAGAGTATCATCTAAGGAGAGGTGTTGGTGAGAGTAGCATGGAAAGAGAGGTGTTGGTGAGAGTAACATGGAAGGAGAGGTGTTGGTGATAGTAGCATGGAAGGAGATGGGTTGCTCAGAGTAGTATGGAAGGAGAGGTGCGGGTGAGAGTAGCATGGAAGGAGAGGTGTTGGTGAGAGTAGCATGGAAAGAGAGGTGCTGGTGGGAGTAGCACCTAAGGAGAGGTGCTGGTGAGAGTAGCATGGTGGGAGAGGTGCTGGAGAGAGTAGCATGGAAGGAGAGGTGCAGGTGAGAGCAACATGGAAGGAGAGGTGTTGGTGAGGGTAGCATG
The DNA here is from genome assembly GCF_040958095.1 of Procambarus clarkii. Lineage (NCBI taxonomy): Eukaryota > Metazoa > Arthropoda > Malacostraca > Decapoda > Cambaridae > Procambarus > Procambarus clarkii. Next base: position 201,996 of record NW_027189244.1, read on the forward strand.
GAAGGAAAAGTGTTGGTGAAAGTAACATGGAAGGAGAGGTGTTGGTGAGAGTAGCATGGAAAGAGAGGTGTTAGTGAGAGTATCATGGAAGGAGAGGTGCTGGTATTAGTTGCATCTAAGGAGAGGTGTTGGTGAGAGTAACATGGAAGGAGAGGTGCAGGTGAGAGCAACATGGAAGGAGAGGTGTTGGTGAGGGTAGCATGGAAGAAAAAGTGTTGGTGAAAGTAACATGGAAGGAGAGGTGTTGGTGAGAGTAGCATGGAAAGAGAGGTGTTAGTGAGAGTATCATGGAAGGAGAGGTGCTGGTATTAGTTGCATCTAAGGAGAGGTGTTGGTGAGAGTAACATGGAAGGAGAGGTGCTGGTGAGAGTAGCATGGAAGGAAAGGTACTGGTGAGAGAAGCAAGGAAGGAGATTTGTTGGTGAGAGTAGCATAGAAGGAGAGGCACTGGTGAGAGTAGCATGGATGGAGAGGTGCTGGTGAGAGTAGCATTGATGGAGAGGTGCTGGTGAGAGTAGGATGGAAGGAAAAGTGCTGGTGAAAGTAACATGGAAGGAGACGTGTTGGTGAGAGTAGCATGGAAGGAGAGGTGTTAGTGAGAGTAGCATGGAAGGAGAGGTGCTGGTATTAGTTGCATCTAAGGATAGGTGTTGGTGAGAGTAACATGGAAGGAGAGGTGCTGGTGAGAGTAGCATGGAAGGAAAGGTACTGGTGAGAGAAGCATGGATGGAGAGGTGCTGGTGAGAGTAGCATGGAAGGAGAGGTGCTGGTGAGAGTAGCACCTAAGGAGAGGTGATGGTGAGAGTAGCACGGAAGGAGAGGTGCTGGTGAGAGTAGCATAGAAGGAGAGGTTCTGGTGAGAGTAGTATGGAAAGAGAGGTGCTGGTGAGAGTAGCGTGGAAGGAGAGGTGCTGGTGAGAGTAGCATGGAAGGAGAGGTGTTGGTGAGTGTAGCATGGAAGGAGAGGTGCCGGCGAGAGTAGCATGGAAGGAGAGATGTTGGTGAGAGTAGCATCGAAGGAGAGGTGCTGGTGAAAGTAGCATGGAAGGAGAGGTGTTGGTGAGAGTAGCATGGAAGGAGAGGTGCGGTGAGAGTAGCATGGAAGGAGAGGTGCGGTGAGAGTAGCATGGAAGGAGAGGTGTTGGTGAGAGTAGCATGGAAGGAGAGGTGCTGGTGAGAGTAGCATGGATAGAGAGGTGCTGGTGAGAGTAGCATGGATGGAGAGGTGCTGGTGAGAGCAGGATGGAAGGAAAACTGTTGGTGAAAGTAACATGGAAGGAGAGGTGTTGGTGAGAGTAGCATGGAAGGAGAGGTGTTAGTGAGAGTAGCATGGAAGGAGAGGTGCTGGTATTAGTTGCATCTAAGGATAGGTGTTGGTGAGAGTAACATGGAAGTAGAGGTGCTGGTGAGAGTAGCATGGAAGGAAAGGTACTGGCGAGAGAAGCATGGAAGGAGAGGTGCTGGTGAGAGTAGCATGGAAGGAGAGGTGTTGGTGAGAGTAGCATGGAAGGAGAGGTGCTGGTGAAAGTAGCATGGAAGGAGAGGTGTTGGTGAGAGTAGCATGGAAGGAGAGTTGCGGTGAGAGTAGCATGGAAGGAGAGGTGCGGTGAGAGTAGCATGGAAGGAGAGGTGTTGGTGAGAGTAGCATGGAAGGAGAGGTGCTGGTGAGAGTAGCATGGATGGAGAGGTGCTGGTGAGAGTAGCATGGATGGAGAGGTGCTGGTGAGAGTAGGATGGAAGGAAAAGTGTTGGTGAAAGTAACATGGAAGGAGATGTGTTGGTGAGAGTAGCATGGAAGGAGAGGTGTTAGTGAGAGTAGCATGGAAGGAGAGGTGCTGGTATTAGTTGCATCTAAGGATAGGTGTTGGTGAGAGTAACATGGAAGGAGAGGTGCTGGTGAGAGTAGCATGGAAGGAAAGGTACTGGTGAGAGAAGCATGGAAGGAGAGGTGCTGGTGAGAGTAGCATGGAAGGAGAGGTGCTGGTGAGAGTAGCATGGAGGGAGAGGTGATGGTGAGAGTAGCATGGAAGGAGAGGTGCTGGTGAGAGTAGCATAGATGGAGAGGTGATTGTGAGAATAGCATGGAAGGATAGGTGCTGTGAGAGTAGCATGGAAGGAGAGGTGCTAGTGAGAGTAGCATGGAAGGAGAGGTGCTGGTGAGAGTAACATGGAAGGAGAGGTGCTGTTGAGAGTAACATGCAAGGAGAGATGTTGGTGAGAACAGCATGAGAGGTGTTGGTGAGAGCAGCATGAGAGGTGTTGGTGAGAGTAGCATGGAAGGAGAGGTGCTGGTGAGAGTAACATGGAAGGAGAGGTGCTGGTGAGAGCAGCGTTTGAAGGAGACGTGCTAGTGAGAGTAGCATCTAAGGAGAGGAGTTGGTGAGAGTAACATGGAAGGAGAGGTGCTGGTGAGAGTAATATGGAAGGATAGGTGCTGGTGAGAGTAGCATGGAATGAGAGGTGTTAGTGAGAGTAGCATGGAAGGAGAGGTGCTGGTATTAGTTGCATCAAAGGAGAGGTGTTGGTGAGAGTAACATGGAAGGAGAGGTGCTGTTGAGAGTAGCATGGAAGGAAAGGTACTGGTGAGAGAAGCAAGGAAGGAGAGGTGTTGGTGGGAGTAGCATGGAAGGAGAGGTGCTGGTGAGAGTAGCATGGATAGAGAGGTGCTGGTGAGAGTAGCATTGATGGAGAGGTGCTGGTGAGAGTAGGATGGAAGGAAAAGTGTTGGTGAAAGTAACATGGAAGGAGAGGTGTTGGTGAGAGTAGCATGGAAGGAGAGGTGTTAGTGAGAGTAGCATGGAAGGAGAGGTGCTGGTATTAGTTGCATCTAAGGATAGGTGTTGGTTATAGTAACATGGAAGGAGAGGTGCTGGTGAGAGTAGCATGGAGGAGAGGTGCGGTGAGAGTAGCATGGAAGGAGAGGTGCGGTGAGAGTAGCATGGAAGGAGAGGTGCGGGTGAGAGTAGCATGGAAGAAGAGGTCCTAGTGAGAGTAGCATTGAAGGAGAGGTGCTGGTAAGAGTTGCATGGAAAGAGAGATGTTGGTGAGAGTAGCATGGAAGGAGAGGTGTTAGTGAGAGTAGCAAGGAAGGAGAGGTGCTGGCGAGAGTAGCATGGAAGGAGAGGTGTTGGTAAGAGTAGCATAGAAGGAGAGGTGCTCGTGAGAGTAGCCTGGAAAGAGAGGTGCTGGTGAGAATAGCACAGAAGGAGAGATGCTGGTGAGAGTAGCACCTAATGAGGGGTGTTGGTGAGAGTAGCATGGTAGGAGAGGTGCTGGTGAGAGTAGCACCTAAGGAGAGGTGTTGGTTAGAGTAGCATGGAAGGAGAGGTGTTGGCGAGAGTAGCATGGAAGGAGAGGTGCTGGTGAGAGTAGCATGCAAGGAGAGGTGCTGGCGACAGTAGCATGGAAGGAGAGGTGCTGGTGAGAGTAGCATGGAAGGAGAGGTGCTGGTGAGAGTAGCATGGATGGAGAGGTGATAGTGAGAGTAGCATGGAAGGAGAGGTGCTTGTTAGAGTAGCATGGAAGGAGAGGTGCTAGTGAGAGTAGCAAGGAAGGAGAGGTGCTGGTGAGAGTAGCATGGAAGGAGAGGTACTGTTGAGAGTAACATGGAAGGAGAGGTGTTGGTGAGAGCAGCATGAGAGGTGTTGGTGAGAGTAGCATGGAAGGAGAGGTGCTGGAGAGAGTAACATGGAAGGAGAGGTGCTGGTGAGAGTAGCATGGAAGGAGAGGTGCTGGTGAGAGTAGCATGGAAGGAGAGGTGCTGGTGAGAGTAGCATGGAAGGAGAGGTACTGTTGAGAGTAACATGGAAGGAGAGGTGTTGGTGAGAGCAGCATGAGAGGTGTTGGTGAGAGTAGCATGGAAGGAGAGGTGTTGGGGAGAGTAGCATGGAAGGAGAGGTGTTGGTGAGAGCAGCATGAGAGGTGTTGGTGAGAGTAGCATGGAAGGAGAGGTGTTGGGGAGAGTAGCATGGAAGGAGAGGTGATAGTGAGAGTAGCATGGAAGGAGAGGTGCTTGTTAGAGTAGCATGGAAGGAGAGGTGCTAGTGAGAGTAGCAAGGAAGGAGAGGTGCTGGTGAGAGTAGCATGGAAGGAGAGGTACTGTTGAGAGTAACATGGAAGGAGAGGTGTTGGTGAGAGCAGCATGAGAGGTGTTGGTGAGAGTAGCATGGAAGGAGAGGTGCTGGAGAGAGTAACATGGAAGGAGAGGTGCTGGTGAGAGTAGCATGGAAGGAGAGGTGCTGGTGAGAGTAGCATGGAAGGAGAGGTGCTGGTGAGAGTAGCATGGAAGGAGAGGTACTGTTGAGAGTAACATGGAAGGAGAGGTGTTGGTGAGAGCAGCATGAGAGGTGTTGGTGAGAGTAGCATGGAAGGAGAGGTGTTGGGGAGAGTAGCATGGAAGGAGAGGTGTTGGTGAGAGTAGCATGGAAGGAGAGGTGATGGTGAGAGTAGAATGGAAGGAGAGGTGCTGGTGAGAGTAGAATGGAAGGAGAGGTGCTGGTGAGAGTAGCATGGAAGGAGAGGTGCTGGTGAGAGTAGCATCTAAGGAGAGGTGTTAATGAGAGTAGCATGGAAGGAGAGGTGCTGGTGAGAGTAGCATCTAAGGAGAGGTGTTTGTGAGAGTAGCATGGAAGGGGAGGTGCTGGTGAGAGTAGCATGGAAGAAAAGGTGCTAGTGAGAGTATCATCTAAGGAGAGGTGTTGGTGAGAGTAGCATGGAAGGAGAGGTGTTGGTGAGAGTAACATGGAAGGAGAGGTGTTGGTGAAAGTAGCATGGAAGGAGATGGGTTGCTGAGAGTAGTATGGAAGGAGAGGTGCTGGTGAGAGTAGCATGGTGGGAGAGGTGCTGGAGAGAGTAGCATGGAAGGAGAGGTGCAGGTGAGAGCAAAATGGAAGGAAAAGTGTTGGTGAAAGTAACATGGAAGTAGAGGTGTTGGTGAGAGTAGCATGGAAAGAGAGGTGTTAGTGACAGTAGCATGGAAGGAGAGGTGCTGGTATTAGTTGCATCTAAGGAGAGGTGTTGGTGAGAGTAACATGGAAGGAGAGGTGCTGGTGAGAGTAGCATGGAAGGAAAGGTACTGGTGAGAGAAGCAAGGAAGGAGAGGTGTTCGTGAGAGTACCATGGAAGGAGAGGTGCTGGTGAGGGTAGCATGGATGGAGAGGTGCTGGTGAGAGTAGCATTGATGGAGAGGTGCTGGTGAGAGTAGGATGGAAGGAAAAGTGTTGGTGAAAGTAACATGGAAGGAGAGGTGTTGGTGAGAGTAGCATGGAAGAAGAGGTGTGAGGTGTTAGTGAGAGTAGCATGGAAGGAGAGGTGCTGGTATTAGTTGCATCTAAGGATAGGTGTTGGTGAGAGTAACATGGAAGGAGAGGTGCTGGTGAGAGTTGCATGGAAGGAAAGGTACTGGTGAGAGAAGAATGGATGGAGAGGTGCTGGTGAGAGTAGCATGGAAGGAGAGGTGCTGGTGAGAGTAGCACCTAAGGAGAGGTGATGGTGAGAGTAGCACGGAAGGAGAGGTGCTGGTGAGAGTAGCATGGAAGGAGAGGTGCTGGTGAGAGTAGTATGGAAAGAGAGGTGCTGGTGAGAGTAGCATGGAAGGAGAGGTGCTGTTGAGAGTAGCATGGACGGAGAGGTGTTGGTGAGTGTAGCATGGAAGAAGAGGTGCTGGCGAGAGTAGCATGAAAGGAGAGGTGCTGGTAAAAGTAGCATGGAAGGAGAGGTGTTGGTGAGAGTAGCATGGAAGGAGAGTTGCGGTGAGAGTAGCATGGAAGGAGAGGTGCGGTGAGAGTAGCATGGAAGGAGAGGTGCGGTGAGAGTAGCATGGAAGGAGAGGTGCGGGTGAGAGTAGCATGGAAGAAGAGGTCCTAGTGAGAGTAGCATTGAAGGAGAGGTGCTGGTAAGAGTTGCATGGAAAGAGAGATGTTGGTGAGAGTAGCATGGAAGGAGAGGTGCTCGTGAGAGTAGCCTGGAAAGAGAGGTGCTGGTGAGAATTGCACAGAAGGAGAGATGCTGGTGAGAGTAGCACCTAATGAGAGGTGTTGGTGAGAGTAGCATGGTAGGAGAGGTGCTGGTGAGAGTAGCACCTAAGGAGAGGTGTTGGTTAGAGTAGCATGGAAGGAGAGGTGTTGGCGAGAGTAGCATGGAAGGAGAGGTGCTGGTGAGAGTAGCATGCAAGGAGAGGTGCTTGCGACAGTAGCATGGAAGGAGAGGTGCTGGTGAGAGTAGCATGGAAGGAGAGGTGCTGGTGAGAGTAGCATGGATGGAGAGGTGATGGTGAGAATAGCATGGATGGAGAAACGTTAGTGAGAGTAGCATGGAAAGAGAGGTGCTGGAGAGAGTAGCATGGAAGGAGGGGTGCTAGTGAGAATAGCATGTAAGGAGAGGTGCTGGTGAGAGTAGCATGGAAGGAGAGGTGCAAGTCAGAGTAGCATGGTAGGAGAGGTGTTGGTGAGAGTAGCATGGAAGGAGAGATGTTGGTGAGAGTAGCATGGAAGGAGTGGTGATGGTGAGAGTAGCATGGAAGGAGAGGTGCTGGTGAGAGTAGAATGGAAGGAGAGGTGTTGGGGAGAATAGCATGGAAGGAGAGGTGTTGGTGAGAGTAGCATGGAAGGAGAGGTGATGGTGAGAGTAGAATGGAAGGAGAGGTGCTGGTGAGAGTAGAATGGAAGGAGAGGTGCTGGTGAGAGTAGCATGGAAGGAGAGGTGCTGGTGAGAGTAGCATAGAAGGAGAGGTGCTGGTGAGAGTAGCATGGAAGGAGAGGTGCTGGTGAGTGTAGCATGGAAGGAGAAATGTTGGTGAGAGTAGCATGGAAAGAGAGGTGCTGGAGAGAGTAGCATGGAAGGAGAGGTGCTAGTGAGAATAGCATGTAAGGAGAGGTGCTGGTGAGAGTAGCACCTAAGTAAAGGTGCTGGTGAAAGTAGCATGGAAGGAGAGTTGGTGGTGAGAGTAGCATGTGTTATACTCAAATTCTGTCAGTTGAAATGTAACCAATCACAGGCAAGTAGGCCTCTGACGTCAGGCCAGACAGAGGAGCATCAAGCCATGCTCCCAGCAGCCTCAGTTATCCTCACAGACCCAGAGTAGGTGGACCTCGGCTGGCCAGTTATACACCTGTTTGCCTCACTCAATAAATATATACAGAAGCGACTACTGTGTCTACATTCAACCCGAACAAGGCAAACGAATACTGGTAGCAGCAGTGGGATCCAGAAATTTTTTTCTGGAAGCAAAAGTTCCAGTACCCAGCATCGCCTCGTGTTCCAGCCAAAACCGCCGCCACCGCCACCGCCATAAGCCGCCATCCTGCCACCCACGCATCAAATATTGTGCCAGACCGGGGTCCTGCCATCAACCACTACTCCAGGCTAACGTTTTAGAAGTAAGGGTCAATATTTTCCTGTGAGAACGCTCACTCATCAGTGAGGAGGAAGGAAGCTTCCCGCGCCAGCCATTTTTGAACCTCGCGCCACCACGAGGGAACCACCTATTACACCCACCACCACCACCACCGCCACCCAAGCTGACAGTATCAAGCTTCGTGAGGGTGCAAGCTACTGCAATCGTCGTCAGCCATCGTCGCAGGTATCAACTGGTTATTCCATCGTCGCAATATTGTCGTCGTCAGAATTTATCTTCGTGCCTCTAGCCTGAACAGTGTGGGGTCCCTGAGTCTCGCGCCACCGCCGCCAGGAGCGCTGCCGTCGCATCCAGTTTGTAAACACGCCTCACATGGGCCTCTTCAGATCTTCACGACGCTTCTCCTACTTTGGCTACTGGTGATCCTCATAAATTACAACCCTGAGATAAGTAATTGCTAGTTGAGAACAACGTGCCAAGTGTTAAAAAGTGACTTATGCAATAATTCCCATAATATCCTGTGAATTAACCATTCAGTGACTTGTTAAATATTGGAGCTGGTTCAGTACTGCACTCCCCACAGTTTTCCTGTGTGATTTCAACATTCCTGCTTCTTACAGTAATTTCATTGAATTTTAATTGTTCTCCTAGAGTGTTATTGGTAAATTCAAATTCCAGTGAATTAAGAAATCCTTGTTTTAGTAGCAGTTAAGGATTTGTGCAATATAATTTTTTTTAATTTCTCCAGACCTAACTTGAAATTTATCCTTTAAGCATTTTATTTTAAACTTTTACCATAGGAGTTATATACATTCCTGTGTCCAGTTTATGTGCTACATCCATATTTCTTGCATTGCCACTTGTTGTGTTGAATCTTTTTAATGAAATTTTGCAATTGCATTTCCCAGTTTTTATTCTAAATTGCTGTGCTTAGTCTGGTTTAATTAATTTACATACATCTAATTCCAGTCATTTTTTAATGAAAGATTGCTAAATTTAGTTTACAATTGCTTGTTCTTAATTATTTTCTTGCCTAGCCCAATTTAATAATTTTATTTCTGCCATTTTTACTTTAGCCAAGTTGATATTTTTTGTGTTTATTTTTGTGTATACTATTTCTGATGCCAGGTGCACTTAATTATAATCTGCGTTCAAATATTACTTCCACGGCTGTGACAATGCCTACCACTGTTGAAACCCCTTCAGAATCAATGGGAACAGTTGCTTGTCCCAATGGCCAGAGATCAGCTCAGGAAATGGCTATTCCTCTTTTTGCTGGGGAATCGCGTTTATTAGAATCATGGTTTAGTAAGGTTGAAGCGAAAACAGTTGCACGTTTTTCTAAGCCTACTGATGCCGAATACTTAGCAATTGCACGGTCAGCCGTGGACACAACCAAAGGTGATGCACGTTTTGTTGTTGATGAGAAAGCCATTGTTAGCCTCCAGTCTTGGCCTGAATTTAAGGATTTCTTTCGCCGTCGCTTTGTTAATAAAGGAGACCTTGACCCATATAGGTTAGTCAAGAAAATTGCCAATGCCACCATGCAGCCTGGTGAATCGTTTAATGCGTTTACTAGCCGTCTCGATCAGTATCTGTATGCCTTAGTTTCTGCTATGAATAATTCGACTTGGTTAGATAAAGACAATAATCTGTCCCCTGAGGCTATGGCCAAAATGATAGCATTTGGTACTTTAATGCATTTTGCCCCTGAGCATACAAAACCAATCGTTGAGCAACAAAATTTTGGTGTTAAACATGAAATTGGTGAAGTGTTTGAGGCTATTAACAATGCCGCCGATAAACTAGCTCCCCGAAGTGCTCAACTGTTGCCACCCTCTGATGCTGTAAATGTAGTTACAAGTTCTCAGCATCCTCCCACAAATTCTCAAAACTCTTGGTCGCAGAAGCGTACCCATGCTCGTAGCCCCCAGTCAAATTCGCCGCCTCATAAAATGCCGAAACGCCATAGTCCACAACCATCCACTCCCTCATGTTGGCATTGTGGTAAGAGTAACCACCTTGCAAGGGACTGTTGGTCCGCCCCTAGATCATCACCTCCTAGACAATTCTCTCGGCCCCCTCATCAATCTAATCATTCTAGGCTTCCATATTGCACGTACCATAAACAAGTTGGTCACCACACTGCGGATTGTAGAGCTAGGCAAAGGACATCTCCACCTCGTAACTCCCATGGTCAGTCTTGGCGAGGCTCACAGCGTCCAAGACATTATCAGAACTCTCGTAATTACAACTCCCAGCCCAGCTATAATGCAATTTCAAATTATAATGCTCAGTCACAGAATGCTGGAGCTCACAATGTTCACTCCATGTCGTCGGGAAACCCCCAAGGCCATCCGCTAACCAATTCAAGCTAGCCAATCCTAGTGCCCTCCCTGTGTATTCAGTAGCTACCCAAAATAGATTTGGACACTTGACAGAGGAGGACACTGACTCTAGACCAGTTGTAGATGTTGACGGATCCACAGTAAATTTGACACAAACAAGACGCAGATATCCCAGACAACATAAGTCAAAAATAGTAACTTGTCCAGTCTCAAGTGATGGTCCCCTTGTATCAGCCATTGTACATGGTAGAGTTTTAAAAGTTTTTCTTGACTCAGGTGCAAAAATTAATATTGTCAAGCCCTCAGCTCTTAGAGACATTGAAAGTATGCACCCTACTATTTTAAAACAGTCACACATACCTTTTCTAAGTGGTATTTCAGGAAATAAAGTAAAAGTTCAGGGTGAAATTGACCTCCCACTCAAGTTCAATGATGTCACATTGTCTATAACATGTTTAGTTGTTGACATTATTCATTTTCCTGGAGACATTCTCTTAGGTCTGTACACCATGATTGATGAAAATATTGCATTGTTTCCCCATCGTTGGAACATAAGTATCAAAGACCACGTCATACCCTTGTGTAGCATGTATCGACAGGGCCACGAGTTCAACCTTCAATCAGATTATGTTAATTTTGTTGACACCCGCCTTGCTAGCGTAGGTTTGTCAGATCATTGTCGTGGTAGCATACCCGAGAAAACAGGCACTCGATTGAAGCATAGTAGTTGTACAGTTGTTAAGGAGAATGAGTATCGGGACTTTCTGGAAGGGGACGCCCTAACGGATTCTCGTTGTCTCGCTCGCCTGGCAGCTTCCATCTCTGAAGTCAGTGGTTCCACGGCTACTGACACTGTGCTACACCCTCATTCTCTCACCAGAATAAGAGTTAAGGTTCAGGGAGTGCCTGAGTTGTCGGATGTGATTGCGGAAAGTGAAACATGTAAAGTGAATGGTACATTTGTTGAACCCTCCTGGCACACAGTGCAGGATGGTACTGTCTCACTTTTTATAGCGAACACAAGTAATGCCGATATCCATCTCCAGTCTGGTACCCATGTTGTAGATTTTGCCCATTACTCGTTACCGGTGCGAGTTGTGGATGATGTCTCCATGGATCATACTGTTTGTACACTCACACCAGGAGAACAGGGATCTCAGCCAGAGGTGCAAGCGCAACACCTCAGTCCTACTGATTTTCCTGACTCTGTGGCTCAGCTTTTGGAAATTTTGAACAGGAATAGAGCTGTTGTTGCTCTACCAGGAGAAAAATTAGGTCTCACTCCTCTTATTACACATAAAATTCCCCTTGAACAAGGAACTACGCCTATTTATGTACCAGCTTACCGTCTTCCCCATTCTCAGAGAGCAGAAGCAGATAGACTTGTAGAAGAAATGTTACAGAGTGATGTAATTGAATCGAGTAATTCGCCATGGAACGCTCCATTGATTCTTGTACCAAAGCGAGATGGGACTTGGAGACCTGTAATCGATTATCGCAAGCTTAACAGAGTAACAATACCTGATCGTTTCCCACTTCCAGTTCTAAATGATTTGTTGCAAAGTATTGGTCGAAACAAAGTATTCTCAACGTTAGATTTGTTGCAGGGATTCTGGCAAATCCCCCTTGATGAGGAAAGTAAACAATTGACAGCCTTTAGTACTCCCAATGGTCATTTTCATTTCAAAAGAATGCCGTTTGGTTTGCGTAGTAGTCCAATAACCTTTTCACGGCTCATGACAAATCTATTTCGTAGATTGATAGGAAGTACGCTTCTAGTTTACCTTGATGATCTCATAATCATGTCGCAAGATGTTCAGACTCATTTCCAGAACCTTGAAAAAGTACTTGCAAAGCTCGCTGAAGCTAATTTAAAAATAAAGCTTGCAAAATGTTCATTTTTAAAGCAAAAGATTAATTTCCTAGGTCATACAGTTACACCTTCAGGTATTACATTGAATGAATCAAAAATTATTGCTGCCCGTGATTTTCCAACACCTCGTACCGCAGAGGCCGTAAGACAGTTCACAGGTCTTGTAGGATTTTATCGTTCATTTATTGCTGGATTCTCTATTATAGCCGCTCCGCTTTACAAGTTGCAAAGAAAAGATGAACCCTTTGTTTGGGGAGAGGCCCAGGATCAGTCATTCAAAAAACTCAAAGCAGCCTTGATTTCGTCACCTGTCCTTAGGTATCCAGATTTTTCTAAACCTTTTACGTTGGTTACAGATGCTAGTGACATAGGTCTAGGTGCTGCATTACTTCAAACAGAAGGTCACAGAGATCACGCAATAGCTTATGCTAGCCGCACATTATCCAAAGAAGAGAAAAATTATAGTGCAACAGAACGAGAGGCCTTGGCAGTTGTTTGGGCACTTAAACATTTCAAGGATACAATTTATAATTACCCAGTTCATGTTCTTACAGATCACCAACCATTAATTCCCTTGTTCAAAAATAAGAATCCAGTTGGAAAGTTTGCTAGATATTTGCTCACAATTCAAGAATTCAATCCCACATTTGGTTATATTCCAGGAAAGCAAAATGTTGTAGCCGATGCGTTTTCTCGACACGTAGCTGCGATTCAGTTAAATTACCCAGCATTAGATGCTACAGTAGTAGAAACGGAACAAAGACAAGACCCCATATGGGCACCCGTCATTAAATTTTTGACTAAGCAAGACACTCGCCCGATTCATAAACCACCAGTACCATTGAAAGAACTAGTTATGTTGGACAATTTACTGTGTAGAGTAGTAAAGCTAGGGACAGCCCCGAGGAAATGTTGTCAGTTAGTTGTTCCAGCTGTCTTGGTACCAACTGTGTTAAAAATTATCCATGATGCTCCTGCAAGTGCACATCCAGGAAAGGATCGTACACTCCAACAAGGTCGATTGAAATATTTTTGGCCAAAAATGGCTAAGGAGATTGCTCATTATGTTGACAGATGTTTAACTTGTTTACAGCACAAGGGACATGTTTCAGGACCTAATCCAATTCAGGTGTACCCAGCAACTAAAGCTCCTTGGGAACGAATATCGATGGACTTATTGACAAATTTTGCGGAAACAGAGAAAGGGAACAAACATTTGCTTGTAATGGTCGATAATTTTTCACGGTTTTGCGAACTAGTTCCTATCCCGAACAAAACAGCAGAAACCATAGCCAGCGCATTCCATGACCAAATAATTTGTAGATATAGTATGCCTAAAGTAATCCTTTCAGATAATGGTCCGGAATTCAGTAATAGTATTCTAACTAGCTTGTGTGATTTATATAACATCAAAAAATGTAGCATTATGCCTTACCATCCGGCAAGTAATGGACTAGCTGAACGTACTAACAGGAAAGTGTTAGATGCCTTGAGAGTCACGTTGAATTTTGATAACAACAATTGGGATGATTTTATACCCTTAATTCAGTGTGCTATAAATTCTTCAATTAATGTTTCTACTGGTGACACACCTCACGCTATTCTTTATGGTACAGATAAGATCCTCCCTAATGAATTGATTAACGTACCTCCTACTCCCTTATATAACGTAGATGATTTTGTTCAAGTGAAGCGTAGACAAATGCAATTAGTATTCAAGAAAATACGAGAACAACTGTCCAAAGCAACAGCCGAGTTCACTCTAGCAAGGAATGCACGAGCTAAACCCAATAAAATAACTATTGGATCTGTAGTAATGATACTTAACCAACACAGGTCTGGTCCTATGTACAAGTTAACTAAGAAATTTTTGGGTCCATATAAGGTAATCGAGCTTATTAAAGGTAACAAATACAGACTTAAGAACTTGTTAACAGGAGAGTATATAAATGAACATTTAGACCACATGAAGTTAGCTAAAATGACTGTTGACGAGACTGATGAGGAAGATGACAATGAACTTACCCAGACAGATACTCCTACTCGGACACCACCTCCTGTGGTTGACAGACCACTGGATGTTCAGCAACCCCATACTAGCAATTATAATCTTAGATCTAGACCTCTCGTTTCAACCGTGCACTCACCACATGTCCATTGGCTAGATTTTAACGAGGATATCTCTCAAGATGATAGTTTGTCACATGAAGTTTCATCTGTTCCGGACCTTCAGTCAGAGCCAGAGTTGTATAGTGCTCTGGATGAGCTAGGTGTAGATATCCGCAGAATTTATAATTGAATGCACTCTGTAGTTATTCTGTTTGTTTTGAAAAAAAAAAAAAAAAAACTCAATTGCAGTATTTCTACCACATGTGTCTTATTATTACCATTATATATAATGTATAGTTTTTCTCAACTTTATTTTGTTATGAATTAGATGCCATTGTCAAGTCTACTACCATTTGTATTTTTACAGTGCTTGTCATAAGAGTTATTATTGTTCTAGCAACCACATTGTGGCCAGTGAATCCTGATTGCTATCACGCAGATGTTAGTCTTCTTGATCCAGGTCTTGTATATGCTTGTAAATATATTGCACATTATATATATTGTACATTGGTCTTGTAAATATATTGTATATTTCGAAAAAAAAAAAAAAAAAAGAAAAAAAAAAAAAAAAATTATCTATCTTGAAATTCAATTGTGGTTGTTAGGTCAGAACTTTGTTCTATTAATGTAATAATTGTTTAATTTTGTATGGTTTTCAAGCACATGCCATTGACACATGTTAATAATTTTGTTTAGGCAATACCTTGGGTTGTATTGTTCATATCTGATCAGTAGACATACACATGTTCTTAATACTCTGATTTAATCAAAGCATTGTTACCATGATTTTCACCTATTATGATGAATTTTTTTTTTGGTGCATATATGCCGAGTTGTTTGTATTACGCACACCTGATCTTCTTTCAATGTTTTATTATGCAAATTTCACATGTAAGCCATTATTGTATGCCACCGAGGTCCTTTCAGTATCATTGTAACTATATAGCTAGCCAGAGCTTGTCGACAAGGGACGTCGACTTGGTAGCGTGTCCGAGCGGTGTTATACTCAAATTCTGTCAGTTGAAATGTAACCAATCACAGGCAAGTAGGCCTCTGACGTCATGCCAGACAGAGGAGCATCAAGCCATGCTCCCAGCAGCCTCAGTTATCCTCACAGACCCAGAGTAGGTGGACCTCGGCTGGCCAGTTATACACCTGTTTGCCTCACTCAATAAATATATACAGAAGCGACTACTGTGTCTACATTCAACCCGAACAAGGCAAACGAATACATGGAAGGAGAGGTGCTAGTGAGAGTAGCATGGAAGGAGAGGTGCTGTTGAGAGTAGCACCTAAGCAAAGGTGCTGGTGAGAGTAACATGGAAGGAGAGTTGCTGTGAGAGTAGCATGGAAGGAGAGATGCTGGTGAGAGTAGCATGGAAGGAGAGGTGCTGGTGAGAGTAGCACCTAAGCAAAGGTGCTGGTGAGAGTAGCATGGAAGGAGAGTTGCTGTGAGAGTAGCATGGAAGGAGAGATGCTGGTGAGAGTAGCATGGAAGGAGAGGTGCTGGTGAGAGTAGCATGGATGGAGAGGTGCTGGTGAGAGTAGCATGGATGGAGAGGTGCTGGTGAGAGTAGCATGGAGGGAAAGGTGTTGGTGAGAGTAACATGGAAGGAGAGGTGTTGGTGAGAGTAACATGGAAAGAGAGGTGCTGGTGAGAGTAGCATCTAAGGAGAGCTGTTAGTGAAAGTAACACGGAAGGAGACGTGTCGGTGAGAGTAGCATGGAAGGAGAGGTACTGGTGAGAGTAGCATGGAAGGAGAGGTGCTGGTGAGAGTAGCATGGAAGGAGAGGTGCAGGTGAGAGTAGCACATAAGGAGAGGTGATGGTGAGAGTAGCATGGAAGGAGAGGTGCTGGTGAGAGTAACATGGAACGAGAGGTACTGGTGAGAGTAGCACCAAAGAAGAGGTGCTGGTGAGAGTAGCAATGAAGGAAAGGTGTTGGTAAGATTAGCATGGAAGGAGAGGTGTTGGTAAGAGTAGCATAGAAGGAGAGGTGTTGGTGAGAGTAGCATTGAAGGAGAGGTGCTGGTAAGAGTTGCATGGAAAGAGAGATGTTGGTGAGAGTAGCATGGAAGGAGAAGTGCTGGTGAGAGTAGCATGGAAGGAGAGGTGCTGGTGAGAGTAGCATGGAAGGAGAGGTGTTGGTAAGAGTAGCATAGAAGGAGAGGTGTTGGTGAGAGCAGCATTGAAGGAGAGGTGCTGGTAAGAGTTGCATGGAAAGAGAGATGTTGGTGAGAGTAGCATGGAAGGAGAGGTGTTAGTGAGAGTAGCAAGGAAGGAGAGGTGCTGGCGAGAGTAGCATCGAAGGAGAGGTGTTGGTAAGAGTAGCATAGAAGGAGAGGTGCTCGTGAGAGTAGCCTGGAAAGAGAGGTGCTGGTGAGAATAGCACAGAAGGAGAGATGCTGGTGAGAGTAGCACCTAATGAGAGGTGTTGGTGAGAGTAGCATGGTAGGAGAGGTGCTGGTGAGAGTAGCACCTAAGGAGAGGTGTTGCTTAGAGTAGCATGGAAGGAGAGGTGTTGGCGTGAGTAGCATGGATGGAGAGGTGCTGGTGAGAGTAGCATGCAAGGAGAGGTGCTAGCGAGAGTAGCATGGAAGGAGAGGTGCTGGTGAGAGTAGCATGGAAGGAGAGGTGCTGGTGAGAGTAGCATGGATGGAGAGGTGATGGTGAGAATAGCATGGAAGGAGAGGTGCTGGTGAGAGTAGCATGGAAGGAGAGGTGTTGGTGAGTGTAGCATGGAAGGAGAGGTGCTAGTGAGAGTAGCATGGAAGGAGAGGTGCTGGTGAGAGTAGCATGGAAGGAGAGGTGCTGGTGAGAGTAGCATGGAAGGAGAGGTGCTGTTGAGAGTAACATGGAAGGAGAGGTGTTGGTGAGAGCAGCATGAGAGGTGTTGGTGAGAGTAGCATGGAAGGAGAGGTGCTGGAGAGAGTAACATGGAAGGAGAGGTGCTGGTGAGAGTAGCATGGAAGGAGAGGTGCTGGTGAGAGTAGCATGGAAGGAGAGGTGCTGGTGAGAGTAACATGGAAGGAGAGGTGCTGGTGAGAGTAGAATGGAAGGAGAGGTGTTGGGGAGAGTAGCATGGAAGGAGAGGTGTTGGTGAGAGTAGCATGGAAGGAGAGGTGATGGTGAGAGTAGAATGGAAAGAGAGGTGCTGGTGAGAGTAGAATGGAAGGAGAGGTGCTGGTGAGAGTAGCATGGAAGGAGAGGTGCTGGTGAGAGTAGCATAGAAGGAGAGGTGCTGGTGAGAGTAGCATGGAAGGAGAGGTGCTGGTGAGTGTAGCATGGAAGGAGAAATGTTGGTGAGAGTAGCATGGAAAGAGAGGTGCTGGAGAGAGTAGCATGGAAGGAGAGGTGCTAGTGAGAATAGCATGGAAGGAGAGGTGCTGGTGAGAGTAGCATGGAAGGAGAGGTGCAAGTCAGAGTAGCATGGTAGGAGAGGTGTTGGTGAGAGTAGCATGGAAGGAGAGATGTTGGTGAGAGTAGCATGGAAGGAGAGGTGATGGTGAGAGTAGCATGAAAGGAGAGGTGCTGGTGAGAGTAGCATGGAAGGAAAGGTGCTGGTTAGAGTAGCACGGAAGGAGAGGTGCTGGTGAGAGTAGCACCTAAGTAAAGGTGCTGGTGAAAGTAGCATGGAAGGAGAGTTGGTGGTGGGAGTAAAATGGAAGGAGAGGTGCTAGTGAGAATAGCATGGCTGAAGAGGTGCTGGTGAGAGTAGCATGGAAGGAGAGGTGCTGGTGAGAGTAGCACCTAAGCAAAGGTGCTGGTGAGAGTAGCATGGAAGGAGAGTTGCTGTGAGAGTAGCATGGAAGGAGAGATGCTGGTGAGAGTAGCATGGATGGAGAGGTGCTGGTGAGAGTAGCAAGGAAGGAGAGGTGTTGGTGAGAGTAGCATGGAAGGAGAGGTGCTGGTGAGAGTAGCATGGATGGAGAGGTGTTGGTGAGAGTAGCATGGAAGGAGAGGTGTTAGTGAGAGTAGCATGGAAGGAGAGGTGCTGGTATTAGTTGCATCTAAGGATAGGTGTTGGTGAGAGTAACATGGAAGGAGAGGTGCTGGTGAGAGTTGCATGGAAGGAAAGGTACTGGTGAGAGAAGAATGGATGGAGAGGTGCTGGTGAGAGTATGATGGAAGGAGAGGTGCTGGTGCGAGTAGCACCTAAGGAGAGGTGATGGTGAGAGTAGCACGGAAGGAGAGGTGCTGGTGAGAGTAGCATGGAAGGAGAGGTGCTGGTGAGAGTAGTATGGAAAGAGAGGTGCTGGTGTGAGTAGCATGGAAGGAGAGGTGCTGGTGAGAGTAGCATGGAAGGAGAGGTGTATGTGAGTGTAGCATGGAAGAAGAGGTGCTGGCGAGAGTAGCATGGAAGGAGAGATGTTGGTGAGAGTAGCATGGAAGGAGAGGTGCTGGTAAAAGTAGCATGGAAGGAGAGGTGTTGGTGAGAGTAGCATGGAAGGAGAGGTGCGGTGAGAGTAGCATGGAAGGAGAGGTGCGGGTGAGAGTAGCATGGAAGAAGAGGTCCTAGTGAGAGTAGCATTGAAGGAGAGGTGCTGGTAAGAGTTGCATGGAAAGAGAGATGTTGGTGAGAGTAGCATGGAAGGAGAGGTGCTCGTGAGAGTAGCCTGGAAAGAGAGGTGCTGGTGAGAATTGCACAGAAGGAGAGATGCTGGTGAGAGTAGCACCTAATGAGAGGTGTTGGTGAGAGTAGCATGGTAGGAGAGGTGCTGGTGAGAGTAGCACCTAAGGAGAGGTGTTGGTTAGAGTAGCATGGAAGGAGAGGTGTTGGCGAGAGTAGCATGGAAGGAGAGGTGCTGGTGAGAGTAGCATGCAAGGAGAGGTGCTTGCGACAGTAGCATGGAAGGAGAGGTGCTGGTGAGAGTAGAATGGAAGGAGGGGTGCTAGTGAGAATAGCATGTAAGGAGAGGTGCAAGTCAGAGTAGCATGGTAGGAGAGGTGTTGGTGAGAGTAGCATGGAAGGAGAGGTGCAAGTCAGAGTAGCATGGTAGGAGAGGTGTTGGTGAGAGTAGCATGGAAGGAGAGATGTTGGTGAGAGTTGCATGGAAGGAGAGGTGATGGTGAGAGTAGCATGGAAGGAGAGGTGCTGGTGAGAGTAGAATGGAAGGAGAGGTGATGGTGAGAATAGCATGGATGGAGAAACGTTAGTGAGAGTAGCATGGAAAGAGAGGTGCTGGAGAGAGTAGCATGGAAGGAGGGGTGTAGTGAGAATAGCATGTAAGGAGAGGTGCAAGTCAGAGTAGCATGGTAGGAGAGGTGTTGGTGAGAGTAGCATGGAAGGAGAGGTGCAAGTCAGAGTAGCATGGTAGGAGAGGTGTTGGTGAGAGTAGCATGGAAGGAGAGATGTTGGTGAGAGTAGCATGGAAGGAGAGGTGATGGTGAGAGTAGCATGGAAGGAGAGGTGCTGGTGAGAGTAGAATGGAAGGAGAGGTGTTGGGGAGAGTAGCATGGAAGGAGAGGTGTTGGTGAGAGTAGCATGGAAGGAGAGGTGATGGTGAGAGTAGAATGGAAGGAGAGGTGCTGGTGAGAGTAGAATGGAAGGAGAGGTGCTGGTGAGAGTAGCATGGAGGGAGAGGTGCTGGTGAGAGTAGCATAGAAGGAGAGGTGCTGGTGAGAGTAGCATGGAAGGAGAGGTGCTGGTGAGTGTAGCATGGAAGGAGAAATGTTGGTGAGAGTAGCATGGAAAGAGAGGTGCTGGAGAGAGTAGCATGGAAGGAGAGGTGCTAGTGAGAGTAGCATGTAAGGAGAGGTGCTGGTGAGAGTAGCACCTAAGTAAAGGTGCTGGTGAAAGTAGCATGGAAGGAGAGTTGGTGGTGAGAGTAGCATGGAAGGAGAGGTGCTAGTTAGAGTAGCATGGAAGGAGAGGTGCTGGTGAGAGTAGCACCTAAGCAAAGGTGCTGGTGAGAGTAGCATGGAAGGAGAGTTGCTGTGAGAGTAGCATGGAAGGAGAGATGCTGGTGAGAGTAGCATGGAAGGAGAGGTGCTGGTGAGAGTAGCACCTAAGCAAAGGTGCTGGTGAGAGTAGCATGGAAGGAGAGTTGCTGTGAGAGTAGCATGGAAGGAGAGATGCTGGTGAGAGTAGCATGGAAGGAGAGGTGCTGGTGAGAGTAGCATGGATGGAGAGGTGCTGGTGAGAGTAGCATGGATGGAGAGGTGCTGGTGAGAGTAGCATGGAGGGAAAGGTGTTGGTGAGAGTAACATGGAAGGAGAGGTGTTGGTGAGAGTAACATTGAAAGAGAGGTGCTGGTGAGAGTAGCATCTAAGGAGAGCTGTTAGTGAAAGTAACACGGAAGGAGACGTGTCGGTGAGAGTAGCATGGAAGGAGAGGTACTGGTGAGAGTAGCATGGAAGGAGAGGTGCTGGTGAGAGTAGCATGGAAGGAGAGGTGCAGGTGAGAGTAGCACATAAGGAGAGGTGATGGTGAGAGTAGCATTGAAGGAAAGGTGCTGGTGAGAGTAACATGGAACGAGAGGTACTGGTGAGAGTAGCACCAAAGAAGAGGTGCTGGTGAGAGTAGCAATGAAGGAAAGGTGTTGGTAAGATTAGCATGGAAGGAGAGGTGTTGGTGAGAGTAGCATGGAAGGATAGGTGTTGGTAAGAGTAGCATAGAAGGAGAGGTGTTGGTGAGAGTAGCATTGAAGGAGAGGTGCTGGTAAGATTTGCATGGAAAGAGAGATGTTGGTGAGAGTAGCATGGAAGGAGAAGTGCTGGTGAGAGTAGCATGGAAGGAGAGGTGCTGGTGAGAGTAGCATGGAAGGAGAGGTGTTGGTAAGAGTAGCATAGAAGGAAAGGTGTTGGTGAGAGTAGCATTGAAGGACAGGTGCTGGTAAGAGTTGCACGGAAAGAGAGATGTTGGTGAGAGTAGCATGGAAGGAGAGGTGTTTGTGAGAGTAGCAAGGAAGGAGAGGTGCTGGCGAGAGTAGCATCGAAGGAAGGTGTTGGTAAGAGTAGCATAGAAGGAGAGGTGCTCGTGAGAGTAGCCTGGAAAGAGAGGTGCTGGTGAGAATAGCACAGAAGGAGAGATGCTGGTGAGAGTAGCACCTAATGAGAGGTGTTGGTGAGAGTAGCATGGTAGGAGAGGTGCTGGTGAGAGTAGCACCTAAGGAGAGGTGTTGCATAGAGTAGCATGGAAGGAGAGGTGTTGGCGTGAGTAGCATGGAAGGAGAGGTGCTGGTGAGAGTAGCATGCAAGGAGAGGTGCTGGCGAGAGTAGCATGGAAGGAGAGGTGCTGGTGAGAGTAGCATGGAAGGAGAGGTGCTGGTGAGAGTAGCATGGATGGAGAGGTGATGGTGAGAATAGCATGGAAGGAGAGGTGCTGGTGAGAGTAGCATGGAAGGAGAGGTGTTGGTGAGTGTAGCATGGAAGGAGAGGTGCTAGTGAGAGTAGCATGGAAGGAGAGGTGCTGGTGAGAGTAGCATGGAAGGAGAGGTGCTGTTGAGAGTAACATGGAAGGAGAGGTGTTGGTGAGAGCAGCATGAGAGGTGTTGGTGAGAGTAGCATGGAAGGAGAGGTGCTGGAGAGAGTAACATGGAAGGAGAGGTGCTGGTGAGAGTAGCATGGAAGGAGAGGTGCTGGTGAGAGTAGCATGGAAGGAGAGGTGCTGGTGAGAGTAACATGGAAGGAGAGGTGCTGGTGAGAGTAGAATGGAAGGAGAGGTGTTGGGGAGAGTAGCATGGAAGGAGAGGTGTTGGTGAGAGTAGCATGGAAGGAGAGGTGATGGTGAGAGTAGAATGGAAAGAGAGGTGCTGGTGAGAGTAGAATGGAAGGAGAGGTGCTGGTGAGAGTAGCATAGAAGGAGAGGTGCTGGTGAGAGTAGCATAGAAGGAGAGGTGCTGGTGAGAGTAGCATGGAAGGAGAGGTGCTGGTGAGTGTAGCATGGAAGGAGAAATGTTGGTGAGAGTAGCATGGAAAGAGAGGTGCTGGAGAGAGTAGCATGGAAGGAGAGGTGCTAGTGAGAATAGCATGGAAGGAGAGGTGCTGGTGAGAGTAGCATGGAAGGAGAGGTGCAAGTCAGAGTAGCATGGTAGGAGAGGTGTTGGTGAGAGTAGCATGGAAGGAGAGATGTTGGTGAGAGTAGCATGGAAGGAGAGGTGATGGTGAGAGTAGCATGAAAGGAGAGGTGCTGGTGAGAGTAGCATGGAAGGAAAGGTGCTGGTTAGAGTAGAACGGAAGGAGAGGTGCTGGTGAGAGTAGCACCTAAGTAAAGGTGCTGGTGAAAGTAGCATGGAAGGAGAGTTGGTGGTGAGAGTAAAATGGAAGGAGAGGTGCTAGTGAGAATAGCATGGCTGAAGAGGTGCTGGTGAGAGTAGCATGGAAGGAGAGGTGCTGGTGAGAGTAGCACCTAAGCAAAGGTGCTGGTGAGAGTAGCATGGAAGGAGAGTTGCTGTGAGAGTAGCATGGAAGGAGAGATGCTGGTGAGAGAAGCATGGATGGAGAGGTGCTGGTGAGAGTAGCAAGGAAGGAGAGGTGTTGGTGAGAGTAGCATGGAAGGAGAGGTGCTGGTGAGAGTAGCATGGATGGAGAGGTGCTGGTGAGAGTAGCATGGAGGGAAAGGTGTTGGTGAGAGTAACATGGAAGGAGAGGTGTTGGTGAGAGTAACATGGAAAGAGAAGTGCTGGTGAGAGTAGCATGGAAGGAGAGATGCTGGTGAGAGTAGCATGGAAGGAGAGGTGCTGGTGCGAGTAGCATCTAAGGAGAGCTGTTAGTGAAAGTAACACGGAAGGAGAGGTGTCGGTGAGAGTAGTATGGAAGGAGAGGTGCTGGTGAGAGTAGCATGGAAGGAGAGGTGCAGGTGAGAGTAGCACATAAGGAGAGGTGATGGTGAGAGTAGCATGGAAGGAGAGGCGATGGTGAAAGTAGCCTGGAAGGAGAGGTGTTTGTGAGAGTAGCATGGAAAGAGAGGTGCTGTGAGAGTAGTATGGAAGGAGAGGTGCTGGTGAGAGTAGCATGGAAAGAGAGGTGCTGGTGGGAGTAGCACCTAAGGAGAGGTGCTGGTGAGAGTAGCATGGTAGGAGAGGTGCTGCAGAGAGTAGCATGGAAGGAGAGGTGCAGGTGAGAGCAACATGGAAGGAGAGGTGTTGGTGAGGGGAGCATGGAAGGAAAAGTGTTGGTGAAAGTAACATGGAAGGAGAGGTGTTGGTGAGAGTAGCATGGAAGGAGAGGTGCTGGTATTAGTTGCATCTAAGTAGACGTGTTGGTGAGAGTAACATGGAAGGAGAGGTGCTGGTGAGAGTAGCATGGAAGGAAAGGTACTGGTGAGAGAAGCTAGGAAGGAGAGGTGTTGGTGAGAGTAGCATGGAAGGAGAGGTGCTGGTGAGAGTAGCATGGATGGAAAGGTGCTGGTGAGAGTAGCATGGAAAAAGAGGTGCTGGTGAGAGTAACATAGATGGAGAGGTGATTGTGAGAATAGCACGGAAGGAGAGGTGCGGTGAGAGTAGCATGGAAGGAGAGGTGCTAGTGAGAATAGCATGGAAGGAGAGGTGCGGTGAGAGTAGCATGGAAAGAGAGGTGCTAGTGAGAGTAGCATGGAAGGAGAGGTGTTGGTGAGAGTAGCATGGAAGGAGAGGTGCTGGTGAGAGTAACATGGAAGGAGAGGTGCTGGTGAGAGTAGCATGGAAGGAGAGGTGCTGGTGAGAGTAGCATGAAAGGAGAGGTGCTGGTGAGAGTAGCATGGAAGGTGAGGTGCTGGTGAGAGTAGCGTCTAAGGAGAGGTGTTAATGAGAGTAGCATGGAAGGAGAGGTGCTGGTGAGAGTAGCATCTAAGGAGAGGTGTTTGTGAGAGTAGCATGGAAGGGGAGGTGCTGGTGAGAGAAGCATGGAAGGAAAGGTGCTAGTGAAAGTATCATCTAAGGAGAGGTGTTGGTGAGAGTAGCATGGAAGGAGAGGTGTTGGTGAGAGTAACATGGAAGGAGAGGTGTTGGTGAAAGTAGCATGGAAGGAGATGGGTTGCTGAGAGTAGTATGGAAGGAGAGGTGCTGGTGAGAGTAGCATGGAAAGAGAGGTGTTGGTGAGAGTAGCATGGAAAGAGAGGTGCTGGTGGGAGTAGCACCTAAGGAGAGGTGCTGGTGAGAGTAGCATGGTGGGAGAGGTGCTGGAGAGAGTAGCATGGAAGGAGAGGTGCAGGTGAGAGCAACATGGAAGGAGAGGTGTTGGTGAGGGTAGCATGGAAGGAAAAGTGTTGGTGAAAGTAACATGGAAGGAGAGGTGTTGGTGAGAGTAGCATGGAAGGAGAGGTGCTGGTATTAGTTCCATCTAAGGAGAGGTGTTGGTGAGAGTAGCATGGAAGGAGAGGTGCTGGTGAGAGTAGCATGGAAGGAAAGGTACTGGTGAGAGAAGCAAGGAAGGAGAGGTGTTGGCGAGAGTAGCATGGAAGGAGAGGTGCTGGTGAGAGTAGCATGGATGCAGAGGTGCTGGTGAGATTAGCATGGATGGAGAGGTGCTGGTGAGAGTAGGATGGAAGGAAAAGTGTTGGTGAAAGTAACATGGAAGGAGAGGTGTTGGTGAGAGTAGCATGGAAGGAAAGGTGTTAGTGAGAGTAGCATGGAAGGAGAGGTGCTGGTATTAGTTGCATCTAAGGAGAGGTGTTGGTGAGAGTAACAAGGAAGGAGAGGTGCTGGTGAGAGTAGCATGGAAGGAAACGTACTGGTGAGAGAAGCATGGAAGGAGAGGTGCTGGTGAGAGTAGCATGGAAGGAGAGGTGCTGGTGAGAGTAGCACCTAAGGAGAGGTGATGGTGAGAGTAACATGGAAGGAGAGGTGTTGGTGAGAGCATCATGAGAGGTGTTGGTGAGAGTAGCATGGAAGGAGAGGTGCTGGAGAGAGTAACATGGAAGGAGAGGTGCTGGTGAGAGTAGCATGGAAGGAGAGGTGCTGGTGAGAGTAGCATGGAAGGAGAGGTGCTGGTGAGAGTTGCATGGAAAGAGAGATGTTGGTGAGAGTAGCATGGAAGGAGAGGTGTTAGTGAGAGTAGCAAGGAAGGAGAGGTGCTGGCGAGAGTAGCATGGAATGAGAGGTGTTGGTAAGAGTAGCATAGAAGGAGAGGTGCTCGTGAGAGTAGCCCGGAAAGAGAGGTGCTGGTGAGAATAGCACAGAACGAGAGGTGCTGGTGAGAGTAGCACCTAATGAGAGGTGTTGGTGAGAGTAGCACCTAAGGAGAGGTGTTGGTTAGAGTAGCATGGGAGGAGAGGTGTTGGCGAGTGTAGCATGGAAGGAGAGGTGCTGGTGTGAGTAGCATGCAAGGAGAGGTGCTGGCGAGAGTAGCATGGAAGGAGAGGTGCTGGTGAGAGTAGCATGGAAGGAGAGGTGCTGGTGAGAGTAGCATGGATGGAGAGGTGATAGTGAGAATAGCATGGAAGGAGAGGTGCTTGTTAGAGTAGCATGGAAGGAGAGGTGCTAGTGAGAGTAGCATGGAAGGAGAGGTGCTGGTGAGAGTAGCATGGAAGGAGAGGTGCTGTTGAGAGTAACATGGAAGGAGAGGTGTTGGTGAGAGCAGCATGAGAGGTGTTTGTGAGAGTAGCATGGAAGGAGAGGTGCTGGATAGAGTAACATGGAAGGAGAGGTGCTGGTGAGAGTAGCATGGAAGGAGAGGTGCTGGTGAGAGTAGCATGGAAGGAGAGGTACTGGTGAGAGTAACATGGAAGGAGAGGTGCTGGTGAGAGTGGAATGGAAGGAGAGGTGTTGGGGAGAGTAGCATGGGAGGAGAGGTGTTGGTGAGAGTAGCATGGAAGGAGAGGTGATGATGAGAGTAGAATGGAAGGAGAAGTGCTGGTGAGAGTAGAATGGAAGGAGAGGTGCTGGTGAGAGTAGCACAGAAGGAGAGGTGCTGGTGAGAGTAGCACCTAATGAGAGGTGTTGGTGAGAGTAGCATGGTAGGAGAGGTGCTGGTGAGAGTAGCACCTAAGGAGAGGTGTTGGTTAGAGTAGCAAGGAAGAAGAGGTGTTGGCGAGAGTAGGATGGAAGGAGAGGTGCTGGTGGGAGTAGCATGGAAGAAGAGGTGCTGGTGAGAGTAGCATGGATGGAGAGGTGATTGTGAGAATAGCACGGAAGGAGAGGTGCGGTGAGAGTAGCATGGAAGGAGAGGTGCTAGTGAGAATAGCATGGAAGGAGAGGTGCGGTGAGAGTAGCATGGAAGGAGAGGTGCTAGTGAGAGTAGAATGGAAGGAGAGGTGTTGGTGAGAGTAGCATGGAAGGAGAGGTGCTGGTGAGAGTAACATGGAAGGAGAGGTGCTGGTGAGAGTAGCATGGAAGGAGAGGTGCTGGTGAGAGTAGCATGAAAGGAGAGGTGCTGGTGAGAGTAGCATGGAAGGTGAGGTGCTGGTGAGAGTAGCGTCTAAGGAGAGGTGTTAATGAGAGTAGCATGGAAGGAGAGGTGCTGGTGAGAGTAGCATCTAAGGAGAGGTGTTTGTGAGAGTAGCATGGAAGGGGAGGTGCTGGTGAGAGTAGCATGGAAGGAAAGGTGCTAGTGAGAGTATCATCTAAGGAGAGGTGTTGGTGAGAGTAGCATGGAAGGAGAGGTGTTGGTGAGAGTAACATGGAAGGAGAGGTGTTGGTGAAAGTAGCATGGAATGAGATGGGTTGCTGAGAGTAGTATGGAAGGAGAGGTGCTGGTGAGAGTAGCATGAAAGGAGAGGTGTTGGTGAGAGTAGCATGGAAAGAGAGGTGCTGGTGGGAGTAGCACCTAAGGAGAGGTGCTGTTGAGAGTAGCATGGTGGGAGAGGTGCTGGAGAGAGTAGCATGGAAGGAGAGGTGCAGGTGAGAGCAACATGGAAGGAGAGGTGTTGGTGAGGGGAGCAAGGAAGGAAAAGTGTTGGTGAAAGTAACATGGAAGGAGAGGTGTTGGTGAGAGTAGCATGGAAGGATAGGTGCTGGTATTAGTTGCATCTAAGGAGAGGTGTTGGTGAGAGTAATATGGAAGGAGAGGTGCTGGTGAGAGTAGCATGGAAGGAAAGGTACTGGTGAGAGAAGCAAGGAAGGAGAGGTGTTGGTGAGAGTAGCATGGAAGGAGAGGTGCTGGTGAGAGTAGCATGGATGGAGAGGTGCTGGTGAGAGTAGCATGGAAAAAGAGGTGCTGGTGAGAGTAGCATAGATGGAGAGGTGATTGTGAGAATAGCACGGAAGGAGAGGTGCGGTGAGAGTAGCATGGAAGGACAGGTGCTAGTGAGAATAGCATGGAAGGAGAGGTGCGGTGAGAGTAGCATGGAAGGAGAGGTGCTGGTGAGAGTAGCATGAAAGGAGAGGTGCTGGTGAGATTAGCATGGAAGGTGAGGTGCTGGTGAGAGTAGCATCTAAGGAGAGGTGTTAATGAGAGTAGCATGGAAGGAGAGGTGCTGGTGAGAGTAGCATCTAAGGAGAGGTGTTTGTGAGAGTAGCATGGAAGGGGAGGTGCTGGTGAGAGTAGCATGGAAGGAAAGGTGCTAGTGAAAGTATCATCTAAGGAGAGGTGTTGGTGAGAGTAGCATGGAAGGAGAGGTGTTGGCGAGAGTAGCATGGAAGGAGAGGTGCTGGTGAGAGTAGCATGCAAGGAGAGGTGCTGGCGAGAGTAGCATGGAAGGAGAGGTGCTGGTGAGAGTAGCATGGAAGGAGAGGTGCTGGTGAGAGTAGCATGGATGGAGAGGTGATGGTGAGAATAGCATGGAAGGAGAGGTGCTTGTTAGAGTAGCATGGAAGGAGAGGTGCTAGTGAGAGTAGCATGGAAGGAGAGGTGCTGGTGAGAGTAGCATGGAAGGAGAGGTGCTGTTGAGAGTAACATGGAAGGAGAGGTGTTGGTGAGAGCAGCATGAAAGGTGTTGGTGAGAGTAGCATGGAAGGAGAGGTCCTGGAGAGAGTAGCATGGAAGGAGAGGTGCAAGTCAGAGTAGCATGGTAGGAGAGGTGTTGGTGAGAGTAGCATGGAAGGAGAGATGTTGGTGAGAGTAGCATGGAAGGAGAGGTGATGGTGAGAGTAGCATGGAAGGAGAGGTGCTGGTGAGAGTAGCATGGAAGGAAAGGTGCTGGTTAGAGTAGCACGGAAGGAGAGGTGCTGGTGAGAGTAGCACCTAAGTAAAGGTGCTGGTGAAAGTAGCATGGAAGGAGAGTTGGTGGTGAGAGTAGCATGGAAGGAGAGGTGCTAGTGAGAGTAGCATAGCTGAAGAGGTGCTGGTGAGAGTAGCATGGAAGGAGAGGTGCTGGTGAGAGAGGCATGGAAGGAGAGGTGCTGGTGAGAGTAGCATGGAAGGAGAGGTGCTGGTGAGAGTAACATGGAAGGAGAGGTGTTGGTGAGAGTAGCATCGAAGGAGAGGTTCTGCTGAGAGCAGCACATAAGCAGAGGTGTTGGAAAGAATAGCATGGAAGGAGAGTAGCATGAAAGGAGAGGTGTTGGTGAGAGTAGCATCGAAGGAGAGGTTCTGCTGAGAGCAGCACATAAGCAGAGGTGTTGGAAAGAATAGCATGGAAGGAGAGTAGCATGAAAGGAGAGGTGCTGGAGAGAGTAGCATGGAAGGAGAGGTGATGGTGAGAGTAGAATGGAAGGAGAGGTGCTGGTAAGAGTAGCATGAAGGAGAGATACTGGTGAGAGTAGCTCCTAAGGAGAGGTGCTGGTGAGAGTAGCATGGAAGGAGAGGTGTTGGTGAGAGTAACATGGAAGGAGAGGTGCTGGTTAGAGTAACATGGAAGGAGAGGTGCTGGTGAGTGTAGCATGGAAAGAGGGGTGTTGGTGCGAGTAGCATTGGAAAGGTGCTTGCGAGAGTAGCTTGAAAGAAGGGGTGCTGGTGAGAGTAGCATGGAAGGAGAGGTGCTGGTGAGAGTAGCATGGAAGGAGAGATGCTGATGAGAGTAGCATGGTAGGAGAGGTGCTGGTGAGAGAAGCATGGAAGGGAAGGTGTTGGTAAGGTTAGCATGAAAGGAGAAGTGTTGGTGAGAGTAGCATGGAAGGAGAGGTGCTGGTGAGAGTAGCATGGAAGGAGAGGTGCGAGTGAGAGTAGCATGGAAGGAGAGGTGTAGGTGAGAGTAGCATGGAAGGAGAGGTGCTGGTGAGAGTAGCATTGAAGGAGAGGTGCTGGTGAGAGTAGCACCTAAGCAAAGGTGCTGGTGAGAGTAGCATGGAAGGAGAGTTGCTGTGAGAGTAGCATGGAAGGAGAGATGCTGGTGAGAGTAGCATGGAAGGAGAGGTGCTGGTGAGAGTAGCATGGATGGAGAGGTGCTGGTGAGAGTAGCACCTAAGCAAAGGTGCTGGTGAGAGTAGCATGGAAGGAGAGTTGCTGTGAGAGTAGCATGGAAGGAGAGATGCTGGTGAGAGTAGCATGGAAGGAGAGGTGCTGGTGAGAGTAGCATGGATGGAGAGGTGCTGGTGAGAGTAGCATGGATGGAGAGGTGCTGGTGAGAGTAGCATGGAGGGAAAGGTGTTGGTGAGAGTAACATGGAAGGAGAGGTGTTGGTGAGAGTAACATTGAAAGAGAGGTGCTGGTGAGAGTAGCATCTAAGGAGAGCTGTTAGTGAAAGTAACACGGAAGGAGACGTGTCGGTGAGAGTAGCATGGAAGGAGAGGTACTGGTGAGAGTAGCATGGAAGGAGAGGTGCTGGTGAGAGTAGCACATAAGGAGAGGTGATGGTGAGAGTAGCATTGAAGGAAAGGTGCTGGTGAGAGTAACATGGAACGAGAGGTACTGGTGAGAGTAGCACCAAAGAAGAGGTGCTGGTGAGAGTAGCAATGAAGGAAAGGTGTTGGTAAGATTAGCATGGAAGGAGAGGTGTTGGTGAGAGTAGCATGGAAGGATAGGTGTTGGTAAGAGTAGCATAGAAGGAGAGGTGTTGGTGAGAGTAGCATTGAAGGAGAGGTGCTGGTAAGAGTTGCATGGAAAGAGAGATGTTGGTGAGAGTAGCATGGAAGGAGAAGTGCTGGTGAGAGTAGCATGGAAGGAGAGGTGCTGGTGAGAGTAGCATGGAAGGAGAGGTGTTGGTAAGAGTAGCATAGAAGGAAAGGTGTTGGTGAGAGTAGCATTGAAGGAGAGGTGCTGGTAAGAGTTGCATGGAAAGAGAGATGTTGGTGAGAGTAGCATGGAAGGAGAGGTGTTAGTGAGAGTAGCAAGGAAGGAGAGGTGCTGGCGAGAGTAGCATCGAAGGAGAGGTGTTGGTAAGAGTAGCATAGAAGGAGAGGTGCTCGTGAGAGTAGCCTGGAAAGAGAGGTGCTGGTGAGAATAGCACAGAAGGAGAGATGCTGGTGAGAGTAGCACCTAATGAGAGGTGTTGGTGAGAGTAGCATGGTAGGAGAGGTGCTGGTGAGAGTAGCACCTAAGGAGAGGTGTTGCTTAGAGTAGCATGGAAGGAGAGGTGTTGGCGTGAGTAGCATGGAAGGAGAGGTGCTGGTGAGAGTAGCATGCAAGGAGAGGTGCTGGCGAGAGTAGCATGGAAGGAGAGGTGCTGGTGAGAGTAGCATGGAAGGAGAGGTGCTGGTGAGAGTAGCATGGATGGAGAGGTGATGGTGAGAATAGCATGGAAGGAGAGGTGCTGGTGAGAGTAGCATGGAAGGAGAGGTGTTGGTGAGTGTAGCATGGAAGGAGAGGTGCTAGTGAGAGTAGCATGGAAGGAGAGGTGCTGGTGAGAGTAGCATGGAAGGAGAGGTGCTGTTGAGAGTAACATGGAAGGAGAGGTGTTGGTGAGAGCAGCATGAGAGGTGTTGGTGAGAGTAGCATGGAAGGAGAGGTGCTGGAGAGAGTAACATGGAAGGAGAGGTGCTGGTGAGAGTAGCATGGAAGGAGAGGTGCTGGTGAGAGTAGCATGGAAGGAGAGGTGCTGGTGAGAGTAACATGGAAGGAGAGGTGCTGGTGAGAGTAGAATGGAAGGAGAGGTGTTGGGGAGAGTAGCATGGAAGGAGAGGTGTTGGTGAGAGTAGCATGGAAGGAGAGGTGATGGTGAGAGTAGCATAGAAGGAGAGGTGCTGGTGAGAATAGAATAGAAGGAGAGGTGCTGGTGAGAGTAGCATGGAAGGAGAGGTGCTGGTGAGTGTAGCATGGAAGGAGAAATGTTGGTGAGAGTAGCATGGAAAGAGAGGTGCTGGAGAGAGTAGCATGGAAGCAGAGGTGCTAGTGAGAATAGCATGGAAGGAGAGGTGCTGGTGAGAGTAGCATGGAAGGAGAGGTGCAAGTCAGAGTAGCATGGTAGGAGAGGTGTTGGTGAGAGTAGCATGGAAGGAGAGATGTTGGTGAGAGTAGCATGGAAGGAGAGGTGATGGTGAGAGTAGCATGAAAGGTGAGGTGCTGGTGAGAGTAGCATGGAAGGAAAGGTGCTGGTTAGAGTAGCACGGAAGGAGAGGTGCTGGTGAGAGTAGCACCTAAGTATAGGTGCTGGTGAAAGTAGCATGGAAGGAGAGTTGGTGGTGAGAGTAAAATGGAAGGAGAGGTGCTAGTGAGAATAGCATGGCTGAAGAGGTGCTGGTGAGAGTAGCATGGAAGGAGAGGTGCTGGTGAGAGTAGCACCTAAGCAAAGGTGCTGGTGAGAGTAGCATGGAAGGAGAGTTGCTGTGAGAGTAGCATGGAAGGAGAGATGCTGGTGAGAGTAGCATGGATGGAGAGGTGCTGGTGAGAGTAGCAAGGAAGGAGAGGTGTTGGTGAGAGTAGCATGGAAGGAGAGGTGCTGGTGAGAGTAGCATGGATGGAGAGGTGCTGGTGAGAGTAGCATGGAGGGAAAGGTGTTGGTGAGAGTAACATGGAAGGAGAGGTGTTGGTGAGAGTAACATGGAAAGAGAAGTGCTGGTGAGAGTAGCATGGAAGGAGAGATGCTGGTGAGAGTAGCATGGAAGGAGAGGTGCTGGTGAGAGTAGCATCTAAGGAGAGCTGTTAGTGAAAGTAACACGGAAGGAGAGGTGTCGGTGAGAGTAGTATGGAAGGAGAGGTGCTGGTGAGAGTAGCATGGAAGGAGAGGTGCAGGTGAGAGTAGCACATAAGGAGAGGTGATGGTGAGAGTAGCATGGAAGGAGAGGCGATAGTGAAAGTAGCCTGGAAGGAGAGGTGTTTGTGAGAGTAGCATGGAAAGAGAGGTGCTGTGAGAGAAGTATGGAAGGAGAGGTGCTGGTGAGAGTAGCATGGAAGGAGAGGTGTTGGTGAGAGTAGCACCTAAAGAGAGGTGATGGTGAGAGTAGCATGGAAGGAGAGGTGCTGGTGAGAGTAACATGGAAGGAGAGGTACTGGTGAGAGTAGCACCAAAGAAGAGGTGCTGGTGAGAGTAGCAATGAAGGAAAGGTGTTGGTAAGATTAGCATGGAAGGAGAGGTGTTAGTGAGAGTAGCATGGAAGGAGAGGTGCGGGTGAGAGTAGCATGGAAGGAGAGGTGCTGGTAAGAGTTGCATGGAAAGAGAGATGTTGGTGAGAGTAGCATGGAAGGAGAAGTGCTGGTGAGAGTAGCATGGAAGGAGAGGTGCTGGTGAGATTAGCATGGAAGGAGAGGTGTTGGTAAGAGTAGCATAGAAAAAGAGGTGTTGGAGAGAGTAGCATGTAAGGAGAGGTTCTAGTGAGAGTAGCATAGAAGGAGAGGTGCTGGTGAGAGTAGCGTGGAAAGAGAGGTGCTGGTGAGAGTAGCATGGAAGGAGAGGTGCTGGTGAGAGTAGCACAGAAGGAGAGGTGCTGGTGAGAGTAGCACCTAATGAGAGGTGTTGGTGAGAGTAGCATGGTAGGAGAGGTGCTGGTGAGAGTAGCACCTAAGGAGAGGTGTTGGTTAGAGTAGCAAGGAAGAAGAGGTGTTGGCGAGAGTAGCATGGAAGGAGAGGTGCTGGTGGGAGTAGCATGGAAGAAGAGGTGCTGGTGAGAGTAGCATGGATGGAGAGGTGATTGTGAGAATAGCACGGAAGGAGAGGTGCGGTGAGAGTAGCATGGAAGGAGAGGTGCTAGTGAGAATAGCATGGAAGGAGAGGTGCTAGTGAGAGTAGAATGGAAGGTGTGGTGTTGGTGAGAGTAGCATGGAAGGAGAGGTGCTGGTGAGAGTAACATGGAAGGAGAGGTGCTGGTGAGAGTAGCATGAAAGGAGAGGTGCTGGTGAGAGTAGCATGGAAGGTGAGGTGCTGGTGAGAGTAGCATGAAAGGAGAGGTGCTGGTGAGAGTAGCATGGAAGGTGAGGTGCTGGTGAGAGTAGCGTCTAAGGAGAGGTGTTAATGAGAGTAGCATGGAAGGAGAGGTGCTGGTGAGAGTAGCATCTAAGGAGAGGTGTTTGTGAGAGTAGCATGGAAGGGGAGGTGCTGGTGAGAGAAGCATGGAAGGAAAGGTGCTAGTGAAAGTATCATCTAAGGAGAGGTGTTGGTGAGAGTAGCATGGAAGGAGAGGTGTTGGTGAGAGTAACATGGAAGGAGAGGTGTTGGTGAAAGTAGCATGGAAGGAGATGGGTTGCTGAGAGTAGTATGGAAGGAGAGGTGCTGGTGAGAGTAGCATGGAAAGAGAGGTGTTGGTGAGAGTAGCATGGAAAGAGAGGTGCTGGTGGGAGTAGCACCTAAGGAGAGGTGCTGGTGAGAGTAGCATGGTGGGAGAGGTGCTGGAGAGAGTAGCATGGAAGGAGAGGTGCAGGTGAGAGCAACATGGAAAGAGAGGTGTTGGTGAGGGTAGCATGGAAGGAAAAGTGTTGGTGAAAGTAACATGGAAGGAGAGGTGTTGGTGAGAGTAGCATGGAAGGAGAGGTGCTGGTATTAGTTCCATCTAAGGAGAGGTGTTGGTGAGAGTAGCATGGAAGGAGAGGTGCTGGTGAGAGTAGCATGGAAGGAAAGGTACTGGTGAGAGAAGCAAGGAAGGAGAGGTGTTGGCGAGAGTAGCATGGAAGGAGAGGTGCTGGTGAGAGTAGCATGGATGGAGAGGTGCTGGTGAGATTAGCATGGATGGAGAGGTGCTGGTGAGAGTAGGATGGAAGGAAAAGTGTTGGTGAAAGTAACATGGAAGGAGAGGTGTTGGTGAGAGTAGCATGGAAGGAAAGGTGTTAGTGAGAGTAGCATGGAAGGAGAGGTGCTGGTATTAGTTGCATCTAAGGAGAGGTGTTGGTGAGAGTAACATGGAAGGAGAGGTGCTGGTGAGAGTAGCATGGAAGGAAACGTACTGGTGAGAGAAGCATGGAAGGAGAGGTGCTGGTGAGAGTAGCATGGAAGGAGAGGTGCTGGTGAGAGTAGCACCTAAGGAGAGGTGATGGTGAGAGTAACATGGAAGGAGAAGGTGTTGGTGAGAGCATCATGAGAGGTGTTGGTGAGAGTAGCATGGAAGGAGAGGTGCTGGAGAGAGTAACATGGAAGGAGAGGTGCTGGTGAGAGTAGCATGGAAGGAGAGGTGCTGGTGAGAGTAGCTTAGAAGGAGAGGTGCTCGTGAGAGTAGCCCGGAAAGAGAGGTGCTGGTGAGAATAGCACAGAAGGAGAGATGCTGGTGAGAGTAGCACCTAATGAGAGGTGTTGGTGAGAGTAGCACCTAAGGAGAGGTGTTGGTTAGAGTAGCATGGAAGGAGAGGTGTTGGCGAGTGTAGCATGGAAGGAGAGGTGCTGGTGAGAGTAGCATGCAAGGAGAGGTGCTGGCGAGAGTAGCATGGAAGGAGAGGTGCTGGTGAGAGTAGCATGGAAGGAGAGGTGCTGGTGAGAGTAGCATGGATGGAGAGGTGATAGTGAGAATAGCATGGAAGGAGAGGTGCTTGTTAGAGTAGCATGGAAGGAGAGGTGCTAGTGAGAGTAGCATGGAAGGAGAGGTGCTGGTGAGAGTAGCATGGAAGGAGAGGTGCTGTTGAGAGTAACATGGAAGGAGAGGTGTTGGTGAGAGCAGCATGAGAGGTGTTTGTGAGAGTAGCATGGAAGGAGAGGTGCTGGAGAGAGTAACATGGAAGGAGAGGTGCTGGTGAGAGTAGCATGGAAGGAGAGGTGCTGGTGAGAGTAGCATGGAAGGAGAGGTACTGGTGAGAGTAACATGGAAGGAGAGGTGCTGGTGAGAGTGGAATGGAAGGAGAGGTGTTGGGGAGAGTAGCATGGGAGGAGAGGTGTTGGTGAGAGTAGCATGGAAGGAGAGGTGATGATGAGAGTAGAATGGAAGGAGAAGTGCTGGTGAGAGTAGAATGGAAGGAGAGGTGCTGGTGAGAGTAGCACAGAAGGAGAGGTGCTGGTGAGAGTAGCACCTAATGAGAGGTGTTGGTGAGAGTAGCATGGTAGGAGAGGTGCTGGTGAGAGTAGCACCTAAGGAGAGGTGTTGGTTAGAGTAGCAAGGAAGAAGAGGTGTTGGCGAGAGTAGGATGGAAGGAGAGGTGCTGGTGGGAGTAGCATGGAAGAAGAGGTGCTGGTGAGAGTAGCATGGATGGAGAGGTGATTGTGAGAATAGCACGGAAGGAGAGGTGCGGTGAGAGTAGCATGGAAGGAGAGGTGCTAGTGAGAATAGCATGGAAGGAGAGGTGCGGTGAGAGTAGCATGGAAGGAGAGGTGCTAGTGAGAGTAGAATGGAAGGAGAGGTGTTGGTGAGAGTAGCATGGAAGGAGAGGTGCTGGTGAGAGTAACATGGAAGGAGAGGTGCTGGTGAGAGTAGCATGGAAGGAGAGGTGCTGGTGAGAGTAGCATGAAAGGAGAGGTGCTGGTGAGAGTAGCATGGAAGGTGAGGTGCTGGTGAGAGTAGCGTCTAAGGAGAGGTGTTAATGAGAGTAGCATGGAAGGAGAGGTGCTGGTGAGAGTAGCATCTAAGGAGAGGTGTTTGTGAGAGTAGCATGGAAGGGGAGGTGCTGGTGAGAGTAGCATGGAAGGAAAGGTGCTAGTGAGAGTATCATCTAATGAGAGGTGTTGGTGAGAGTAGCATGGAAGGAGAGGTGTTGGTGAGAGTAACATGGAAGGAGAGGTGTTGGTGAAAGTAGCATGGAATGAGATGGGTTGCTGAGAGTAGTATGGAAGGAGAGGTGCTGGTGAGAGTAGCATGAAAGGAGAGGTGTTGGTGAGAGTAGCATGGAAAGAGAGGTGCTGGTGGGAGTAGCACCTAAGGAGAGGTGCTGGTGAGAGTAGCATGGTGGGAGAGGTGCTGGAGAGAGTAGCATGGAAGGAGAGGTGCAGGTGAGAGCAACATGGAAGGAGAGGTGTTGGTGAGGGGAGCAAGGAAGGAAAAGTGTTGGTGAAAGTAACATGGAAGGAGAGGTGTTGGTGAGAGTAGCATGGAAGGAGAGGTGCTGGTATTAGTTGCATCTAAGGAGAGGTGTTGGTGAGAGTAATATGGAAGGAGAGGTGCTGGTGAGAGTAGCATGGAAGGAAAGGTACTGGTGAGAGAAGCAAGGAAGGAGAGGTGTTGGTGAGAGTAGCATGGAAGGAGAGGTGCTGGTGAGAGTAGCATGGATGGAGAGGTGCTGGTGAGAGTTGCATGGAAAAAGAGGTGCTGGTGAGAGTAGCATAGATGGAGAGGTGATTGTGAGAATAGCACGGAAGGAGAGGTGCGGTGAGAGTAGCATGGAAGGAGAGGTGCTAGTGAGAATAGCATGGAAGGAGAGGTGCGGTGAGAGTAGCATGGAAGGAGAGGTGCTAGTGAGAGTATCATCTAAGGAGAGGTGTTGGTGAGAGTAGCATGGAAGGAGAGGTGTTGGTGAGAGTAACATGGAAGGAGAGGTGTTGGTGAAAGTAGCATGGAATGAGATGGGTTGCTGAGAGTAGTATGGAAGGAGAGGTGCTGGTGAGAGTAGCATGAAAGGAGAGGTGTTGGTGAGAGTAGCATGGAAAGAGAGGTGCTGGTGGGAGTAGCACCTAAGGAGAGGTGCTGGTGAGAGTAGCATGGTGGGAGAGGTGCTGGAGAGAGTAGCATGGAAGGAGAGGTGCAGGTGAGAGCAACATGGAAGGAGAGGTGTTGGTGAGGGGAGCAAGGAAGGAAAAGTGTTGGTGAAAGTAACATGGAAGGAGAGGTGTTGGTGAGAGTAGCATGGAAGGAGAGGTGCTGGTATTAGTTGCTTCTAAGGAGAGGTGTTGGTGAGAGTAATATGGAAGGAGAGGTGCTGGTGAGAGTAGCATGGAAGGAAAGGTACTGGTGAGAGAAGCAAGGAAGGAGAGGTGTTGGTGAGAGTAGCATGGAAGGAGAGGTGCTGGTGAGAGTAGCATGGATGGAGAGGTGCTGGTGAGAGTTGCATGGAAAAAGAGGTGCTGGTGAGAGTAGCATAGATGGAGAGGTGATTGTGAGAATAGCACGGAAGGAGAGGTGCGGTGAGAGTAGCATGGAAGGAGAGGTGCTAGTGAGAATAGCATGGAAGGAGAGGTGCGGTGAGAGTAGCATGGAAGGAGAGGTGCTGGTGAGAGTAGCATGGAAGGAGAGGTGTTGGTGAGAGTAGCATGGAAGGAGAGGTGCTGGTGAGAGTAACATGGAAGGAAAGGTGCTGGTGAGAGCAGCATGGAAGGACAGGTGCTGGTGAGAGTAGCATGAAAGGAGAGGTGCTGGTGAGATTAGCATGGAAGGTGAGGTGCTGGTGAGAGTAGCATCTAAGGAGAGGTGTTAATGAGAGTAGCATGGAAGGAGAGGTGCTGGTGAGAGTAGCATCTAAGGAGAGGTGTTTGTGAGAGTAGCATGGAAGGGGAGGTGCTGGTGAGAGTAGCATGGAAGGAAAGGTGCTAGTGAAAGTATCATCTAAGGAGAGGTGTTGGTGAGAGTAGCATGGAAGGAGAGGTGTTGGCGAGAGTAGCATGGAAGGAGAGGTGCTGGTGAGAGTAGCATGCAAGGAGAGGTGCTGGCGAGAGTAGCATGGAAGGAGAGGTGCTGGTGAGAGTAGCATGGAAGGAGAGGTGCTGGTGAGAGTAGCATGGATGGAGAGGTGATGGTGAGAATAGCATGGAAGGAGAGGTGCTTGTTAGAGTAGCATGGAAGGAGAGGTGCTAGTGAGAGTAGCATGGAAGGAGAGGTGCTGGTGAGAGTAGCATGGAAGGAGAGGTGCTGTTGAGAGTAACATGGAAGGAGAGGTGTTGGTGAGAGCAGCATGAAAGGTGTTGGTGAGAGTAGCATGGAAGGAGAGGTCCTGGAGAGAGTAGCATGGAAGGAGAGGTGCAAGTCAGAGTAGCATGGTAGGAGAGGTGTTGGTGAGAGTAGCATGGAAGGAGAGATGTTGGTGAGAGTAGCATGGAAGGAGAGGTGATGGTGAGAGTAGCATGGAAGGAGAGGTGCTGGTGAGAGTAGCATGGAAGGAAAGGTGCTGGTTAGAGTAGCACGGAAGGAGAGGTGCTGGTGAGAGTAGCACCTAAGTAAAGGTGCTGGTGAAAGTAGCATGGAAGGAGAGTTGGTGGTGAGAGTAGCATGGAAGGAGAGGTGCTAGTGAGAGTAGCATGGCTGAAGAGGTGCTGGTGAGAGTAGCATGGAAGGAGAGGTGCTGGTGAGAGAGGCATGGAAGGAGAGGTGCTGGTGAGAGTAGCATGGAAGGAGAGGTGCTGGTGAGAGTAACATGGAAGGAGAGGTGTTGGTGAGAGTAGCATCGAAGGAGAGGTTCTGCTGAGAGCAGCACATAAGCAGAGGTGTTGGAAAGAATAGCATGGAAGGAGAGTAGCATGAAAGGAGAGGTGCTGGAGAGAGTAGCATGGAAGGAGAGGTGATGGTGAGAGTAGAATGGAAGGAGAGGTGCTGGTAAGAGTAGCATGAAGGAGAGATACTGGTGAGAGTAGCTCCTAAGGAGAGGTGCTGGTGAGAGTAGCATGGAAGGAGAGGTGTTGGTGAGAGTAACATGGAAGGAGAGGTGCTGGTTAGAGTAACATGGAAGGAGAGGTGCTGGTGAGTGTAGCATGGAAAGAGGGGTGTTGGTGCGAGTAGCATTGGAAAGGTGCTTGCGAGAGTAGCTTGAAAGAAGAGGTGCTGGTGAGAGTAGCATGGAAGGAGAGGTGCTGGTGAGAGTAGCATGGAAGGAGAGATGCTGATGAGAGTAGCATGGTAGGAGAGGTGCTGGTGAGAGAAGCATGGAAGGGAAGGTGTTGGTAAGGTTAGCATGAAAGGAGAAGTGTTGGTGAGAGTAGCATGGAAGGAGAGGTGCTGGTGAGAGTAGCATGGAAGGAGAGGTGCGAGTGAGAGTAGCATGGAAGGAGAGGTGTAGGTGAGAGTAGCATGGAAGGAGAGGTGCTGGTGAGAGTAGCATTGAAGGAGAGGTGCTGGTAAGAGTTCAACGGAAAGAGAGATGTTGGTGAGAGTAGCATGAAAGGAGAGGTGCTGGTGAGAGTAGCATGGAAGGAGAGGTGCTGGTGAGAGTAGCATAGAAGGAGAGGTGCTGGTGAGAGAAGCGTGGAAAGAGTTGTGC
This sequence comes from Procambarus clarkii, assembly GCF_040958095.1. Lineage (NCBI taxonomy): Eukaryota > Metazoa > Arthropoda > Malacostraca > Decapoda > Cambaridae > Procambarus > Procambarus clarkii. Next base: position 240,880 of record NW_027189244.1, read on the forward strand.
TGGTGAGAGTAGCATGGAAGGAGAGGTGTTGGTAAGAGTAGCATGGAAGGAGAGGTGCTGGTGAGAGTAGCATAGAAGGAGACGTCCTGGTGAGAGTAGCACCTAATGAGAGGTGCTGGCGAGAGTAGCATGGAAGGAGAGGTGCTAGTGAAAGTAGCATGGCAGGAGAGGTGTTGGTGAGAGCAGCATGAGAGGTGTTGGTGAGAGTAGCATGGAAGGAGAGGTGCTGGAGAGAGTAACATGGAAGGAGAGGTGCTGGTGAGAGTAGCAGTAGCATGGAAGGAGAGGTGCTGGTGAGAGTAGCATAGAAGGAGAGGTGTTGGTGAGAGTAGCATGGAAGGAGAGGTGCTGGTGAGAGTAGCATGGAAGGTGAGGTGCTGGTGAGAGAAGCATGGAAGGAGAGGTGCTGGTGAGAGTAGCATGGAAGGTGAGGTGTTGGTGAGAGTAGCATTGAAGGAGAGGTGTTGGTAAGAGAAGCATGAAGGAGAGGTGCTGGTGAAAGTAGCATGGAAGGAGAGGTGCTGGTGAGAGTAGCATGGAAGGAAAGGTACTGGTGAGAGAAGCATGGAAGGAGAGGTGCTGGTGAGAGTAGCATGGAAGGAGAGGTGCTGGTGAGAGTAGCACCTAAGGAGAGGTGATGGTGAGAGTAACATGGAAGGAGAGGTGTTGGTGAGAGCAGCATGAGAGGTGTTGGTGAGAGTAGCATGGAAGGAGAGGTGCTGGAGAGAGTAACATGGAAGGAGAGGTGCTGGTGAGAGTAGCATGGAAGGAGAGGTGCTGGTGAGAGTAGCATGGAAGGAGAGGTGTTAGTGAGAGTAGCAAGGAAGGAGAGATGCTGGCGAGAGTAGCATGGAAGGAGAGGTGTTGGTAAGAGTAGCATAGAAGGAGAGGTGCTCGTGAGAGTAGCCCGGAAAGAGAGGTGCTGGTGAGAATAGCACAGAAGGAGAGATGCTGGTGAGAGTAGCACCTAATGAGAGGTGCTGGCGAGAGTAGCATGGAAGGAGAGGTGCTAGTGAGAGTAGCATGGAAGGTGAGGTGCTGGTGAGAGTAGCATATAGGGAGAGGTGCTGGTTGAGTAGCATTTAAAGAGAGGTGCTGGTGAGAGTAGCATGGAAAGAGAGATGTTGGTGAGAGTAGCATAGAAGGAGAGGTGTTGGTGAGAGTAGCGTGGAAGGAGAGGTGCTGGTGAGAGTAGCATAGAAGGAGAGGTGTTGGTGAGAGTAGCATGGAAAGAGAGGCGCTGTTGAGAGTAGCATGGAAGGAGAGGTGCTGGTGAGAGTAGCATAGAAGGAGAGGTGTTGGTGAGAGTAGCATGGAAGGAGAGGTGCTAGTGAGAGTAGCATAGAAGGAGAGGTGTTGGTGAGAGTAGCATGGAAGGAGAGGTGCTGGTGAGAGTAGCATGGAAGGTGAGGTGCTGGTGAGAGAAGCATGGAAGGAGAGGTGCTGGTGAGAGTAGCATGGAAGGTGAGGTGTTGGTGAGAGTAGCATGGAAGGAGAGGTGTTAGTAAGAGAAGCATGAAGGAGAGGTGCTGGTGAAAGTAGCATGGAAGGAGAGGTGTTGGTTAGAGTAGCATGGAGAGAGAGGTTTTAGTGATAGTAGCATGGAAGGAGAGGTGCTGTTGAGAGTAGCATGGAAGGAGAGGTGTTGGTGAGAGTAGCATGGAAGGAGAGGTACTGGTGAGAGTAGCATGGTAGGAGAGGTGTTGGTGAGAGTAGCATGGAAGGAGAGGTGCTGGTGAGAGTAGCATGGAAGGAGAGGTGTTGGTGAGAGTATCATGGAAGGAGAGGTGTTGGTGAGAGTAGCATGGAAGGAGAGGTGCTGGTGAGAGTAGCACCTACGGAGAGGTGTTGGTAAGAGTAGCATGGAAGGAGAGATGCTGGTGAGAGTAGCACCTAAGGAGAGCTGTTGGTGAGAGTAACATGGTAGGAGAGGTGCTGGTGAGAGTAGCATGGAAGGAGAGGTGCAAGTGAGAGTAGCATGGAAGGAGAGGTGCTGGTGAGAGTAGCATCTAAGGAGAGCTGTTGGTGAGAGTAACATGGAAGGAGAGGTGCTGGTGAGAGTAGCATCGAAGGAGAGGTTCTGCTGAGAGTAGCACATAAGCAGAGGTGTTGGTAAGAATAGCATGGAAGGAGAAGTGCTGGTGAGAGTAGCATAGTAGGAGAGGTGCTGGTGAGAGAAGCATGGAAGGAAAGGTGCTGGTGGGAGTAGCATGGTAGGAGAGGTGTTGGTGAGAGTAGCATGGAAGGAGAGGTGCTGGTGAGAGTAGCATGGAAGGAGAGGTGCTGGTGAGAGTAGCATGGAAGGAAAGGTACTGGTGAGAGAAGCATGGAAGGAGAGGTGCTGGTGAGAGTAGCATGGAAGGAGAGGTGCTGGTGAGAGTAGAACCTAAGGAGAGGTGATGGTGAGAGTAACATGGAAGGAGAGGTGTTGGTGAGAGCAGCATGAGAGGTGTTGGTGAGAGTAGCATGGAAGGAGAGGTGCTGGAGAGAGTAACATGGAAGGAGAGGTGCTGGTGAGAGTAGCATGGAAGGAGAGGTGCTGGTGAGAGTAGCATGGAAGGAGAGGTGTTAGTGAGAGTAGCAAGGAAGGAGAGATGCTGGCGAGAGTAGCATGGAAGGAGAGGTGTTGGTAAGAGTAGCATAGAAGGAGAGGTGCTCGTGAGAGTAGCCCGGAAAGAGAGGTGCTGGTGAGAATAGCACAGAAGGAGAGATGCTGGTGAGAGTAGCACCTAATGAGAGGTGCTGGCGAGAGTAGCATGGAAGGAGAGGTGCTAGTGAGAGTAGCATGGAAGGTGAGGTGCTGGTGAGAGTAGCATATAGGGAGAGGTGCTGGTTGAGTAGCATTTAAAGAGAGGTGCTGGTGAGAGTAGCATGGAAAGAGAGATGTTGGTGAGAGTAGCATAGAAGGAGAGGTGTTGGTGAGAGTAGCGTGGAAGGAGAGGTGCTGGTGAGAGTAGCATAGAAGGAGAGGTGTTGGTGAGAGTAGCATGGAAAGAGAGGCGCTGTTGAGAGTAGCATGGAAGGAGAGGTGCTGGTGAGAGTAGCATAGAAGGAGAGGTGTTGGTGAGAGTAGCATGGAAGGAGAGGTGCTAGTGAGAGTAGCATAGAAGGAGAGGTGTTGGTGAGAGTAGCATGGAAGGAGAGGTGCTGGTGAGAGTAGCATGGAAGGTGAGGTGCTGGTGAGAGAAGCATGGAAGGAGAGGTGCTGGTGAGAGTAGCATGGAAGGTGAGGTGTTGGTGAGAGTAGCATGGAAGGAGAGGTGTTAGTAAGAGAAGCATGAAGGAGAGGTGCTGGTGAAAGTAGCATGGAAGGAGAGGTGTTGGTTAGAGTAGCATGGAGAGAGAGGTTTTAGTGATAGTAGCATGGAAGGAGAGGTGCTGTTGAGAGTAGCATGGAAGGAGAGGTGTTGGTGAGAGTAGCATGGAAGGAGAGGTACTGGTGAGAGTAGCATGGTAGGAGAGGTGTTGGTGAGAGTAGCATGGAAGGAGAGGTGCTGGTGAGAGTAGCATGGAAGGAGAGGTGTTGGTGAGAGTATCATGGAAGGAGAGGTGTTGGTGAGAGTAGCATGGAAGGAGAGGTGCTGGTGAGAGTAGCACCTACGGAGAGGTGTTGGTAAGAGTAGCATGGAAGGAGAGATGCTGGTGAGAGTAGCACCTAAGGAGAGCTGTTGGTGAGAGTAACATGGTAGGAGAGGTGCTGGTGAGAGTAGCATGGAAGGAGAGGTGCAAGTGAGAGTAGCATGGAAGGAGAGGTGCTGGTGAGAGTAGCATCTAAGGAGAGCTGTTGGTGAGAGTAACATGGAAGGAGAGGTGCTGGTGAGAGTAGCATCGAAGGAGAGGTTCTGCTGAGAGTAGCACATAAGCAGAGGTGTTGGTAAGAATAGCATGGAAGGAGAAGTGCTGGTGAGAGTAGCATAGTAGGAGAGGTGCTGGTGAGAGTAGCATGGAAGGAAAGGTGCTGGTGGGAGTAGCATGGTAGGAGAGGTGTTGGTGAGAGTAGCATGGAAGGAGAGGTGCTGGTGAGAGTAGCATGGAAGGAGAGGTGCTGGTGAGAGTAGCATGGAAGGAAAGGTACTGGTGAGAGAAGCATGGAAGGAGAGGTGCTGGTGAGAGTAGCATGGAAGGAGAGGTGCTGGTGAGAGTAGAACCTAAGGAGAGGTGATGGTGAGAGTAACATGGAAGGAGAGGTGTTGGTGAGAGCAGCATGAGAGGTGTTGGTGAGAGTAGCATGGAAGGAGAGGTGCTGGAGAGAGTAACATGGAAGGAGAGGTGCTGGTGAGAGTAGCATGGAAGGAGAGGTGCTGGTGAGAGTAGCATGGAAGGAGAGGTGTTAGTGAGAGTAGCAAGGAAGGAGAGATGCTGGCGAGAGTAGCATGGAAGGAGAGGTGTTGGTAAGAGTAGCATAGAAGGAGAGGTGCTCGTGAGAGTAGCCCGGAAAGAGAGGTGCTGGTGAGAATAGCACAGAAGGAGAGATGCTGGTGAGAGTAGCACCTAATGAGAGGTGTTGGTGAGAGTAGCATGGTAGGAGAGGTGCTGGTGAGAGTAGCACCTAATGAGAGGTGCTGGCGAGAGTAGCATGGAAGGAGAGGTGCTAGTGAGAGTAGCATGGAAGGTGAGGTGCTGGTGAGAGTAGCATATAGGGAGAGGTGCTGGTTGAGTAGCATTTAAAGAGAGGTGCTGGTGAGAGTAGCATGGAAAGAGAGATGTTGGTGAGAGTAGCATAGAAGGAGAGGTGTTGGTGAGAGTAGCATGGAAGGAGAGGTGCTGGTGAGAGTAGCATAGAAGGAGAGGTGTTGGTGAGAGTAGCATGGAAAGAGAGGCGCTGTTGAGAGTAGCATGGAAGGAGAGGTGCTGGTGAGAGTAGCATAGAAGGAGAGGTGTTGGTGAGAGTAGCATGGAAGGAGAGGTGCTGGTGAGAGTAGCATAGAAGGAGAGGTGTTGGTGAGAGTAGCATGGAAGGAGAGGTGCTGGTGAGAGTAGCATGGAAGGTGAGGTGCTGGTGAGAGAAGCATGGAAGGAGAGGTGCTGGTGAGAGTAGCATGGAAAGTGAGGTGTTGGTGAGAGTAGCATGGAAGGAGAGGTGTTGGTAAGAGAAGCATGAAGGAGAGGTGCTGGTGAAAGTAGCATGGAAGGAGAGGTGTTGGTTAGAATAGCATGGAGAGAGAGGTTTTAGTGATAGTAGCATGGAAGGAGAGGTGCTGTTGAGAGTAGCATGGAAGGAGAGGTGTTGGTGAGAGTAGCATGGAAGGAGAGGTACTGGTGAGAGTAGCATGGTAGGAGAGGTGTTGGTGAGAGTAGCATGGAAGGAGAGGTGCTGGTGAGAGTAGCATGGAAGGAGAGGTGTTGGTGAGAGTATCATGGAAGGAGATTTGTTGGTGAGAGTAGCATGGAAGGAGAGGTGCTGGTGAGAGTAGCACCTACGGAGAGGTGTTGGTAAGAGTAGCATGGAAGGAGAGGTGCTGGTGAGAGTAGCACCTAAGGAGAGCTGTTGGTGAGAGTAACATGGAAGGAGAGGTGCTGGTGAGAGTAGCATGGAAGGAGAGGTGCTGGTGAGAGTAGCATGGAAGGAGAGGTGCTGGTGAGAGTAGCATCTAAGGAGAGCTGTTGGTGAGAGTAACATGGAAGGAGAGGTGCTGGTGAGAGTAGCATCGAAGGAGAGGTTCTGCTGAGAGTAGCACATAAGCAGAGGTGTTGGTAAGAATAGCATGGAAGGAGAAGTGCTGGTGAGAGTAGCATGGTAGGAGAGGTGCTGGTGAGAGTAGCATGGAAGGAAAGGTGCTGGTGGGAGTAGCATGGTAGGAGAGGTGTTGGTGAGAGTAGCATGGAAGGAGAGGTGCTGGTGAGAGTAGCATGGAAGGAGAGGTGCTAATGAGAGTAGCATGGAAGGAGAGGTGCTGGTGAGAGTAGCATTTAAGGAGAGGTGTTAGTGAGAGTAGCATTGAAGGAGAGGTGCTGGTAAGAGTTGAATGGAAAGAAAGATGTTGGTGAGAGTAGCATGGAAGGAGAGGTGCTGGTGAGAGTAGTATGGAAGGAGAAGTGCTTGTGAGAGTAGCATGGAAGAAGAGGGGCTGATGAGAGTAGCATTGAAGGAGAGGTGCTGGTAAGAGTTGAATGAAAAGAGAGATGTTGGTGAGAGTAGCATGAAAGGAGAGGTGCTGGTGAGAGTAGTATGGAAGGAGAGGTGCTGGTGAGAGTATCATGGAAGGAGAGGGGCTGGTGAGAGTATCGTGGAAGGAGAGGTGTTGGTGAGAGTAGCATGGAAGGAGAGGTGCTGGTGAGAGTTGAATGGAAAAAGAGGTGCTAATGAGAGTAGCATGGAAGGAGAGGTGCTGGTGAGAGTAGCATCTAAGGAGAGGTGTTGGTGAGAGTAACATGGAAGGAGAGGTGCTGGTGAGAGTAGCATCTAAGGAGAGTTGTCGGTGAGAGTAGCATGGAAGGAGAGGAGCTGGTGAGAGTAGCATGGAAGGAGAGGTGCTGGTGAGAGTAACATGGAAGGAGAGGTGTTGGTGAGAGTAGCATGGAAGGAGAAGTTCTGGTGAGAGTAGCATGCAAGGAGATGGGTTGGTGAGAGCAGCATTGAAGGAGAGGTGCTGGTGAGAGTAACATGGAAGGAGAGGTGCTGGTGAGAGTAACATGGAAGGAGAGGTGTTGGTGAGAGTAGCATGGAAGGAAAGGTGCTGGTGAGAATAGCATGGAAAGAGAGGTGCTGGTCAGAGTAGCATGGAAGGAGAGGTGCTGGTGAGAGTAGCATCTAAGGAGAGGTGTTGGTGAGAGTAACATGGAAGGAGAGGTGCTGGTGAGAGTAGCATCGAAAGAGAGGTGTTGGTAAGAATAGCATGGAAGGAGAGGTGATGGTGAGAGTAGCATGGAAGGAGAGGTGCTGGTGAGAGTAACATGGAAGGAGAGGTGTTGGTGAGAGTAGCATGGAAGGAAAGGTGCTGGTGAGAATAGCATGGAAAGAGAGGTGCTGGTCAGAGTAGCATGGAAGGAGAGGTGCTGGTGAGAGTAGCATCTAAGGAGAGGTGTTGGTGAGAGTAACATGGAAGGAGAGGTGCTGGTGAGAGTAGCATCTAAGGAGAGCTGTTGGTGAAAGTAACATGGAAGGAGAGGTGTCGGTGAGAGTAGCATGGAATGAGAGGTGCTGGTGAGAGTAGCATAGAAGGAGACGTCCTGGTGAAAGTAGTACCTAATGAGAGGTGTTTGTGAAAGTAGCATGGAAGGAGAGGTGCTGGCGAGAGTAGCATGGAAGGAGAGGTGCTAGTGAGAGTAGCATGGAAGGTGAGGTGCTGGTGAGAGTAGCATAGAAGGAGAGGTGCTGGTAAGAGTAGCATTTAAAGAGAGGTGCTGGTGAGAGTAGCATGGAAAGAGAGATGTTGGTGAGAGTAGCATGGAAGGAGAGGTGCTGTTGAGAGTAGCATGGAAGGAGAGGTGTTGGTAAGAGTAGCATGGAAAGAGAGGTGTTGGTGAGAGTAGCATGGAAGGAGAGGTGCTGGTGAGAGTAGCATGGAAGGTGAGGTGCTGGTGAGAGAAGCATGGAAGGAGAGATGCTGGTGAGAGTAGCATGGAAGGTGAGGTGTTGGTGAGAGTAGCATGGAAGGAGAGGTGTTGGTAAGAGAAGCATGGAAGGAGAGGTGCTGGTGAAAGTAGCATGGAAGGAGAGGTGTTGGTTAGAGTAGCATAGAAGGAGAGGTGCTGGTGAGAGTAGCATGGAAGGAGAGGTGTTGGTGAGAGTAGCATGGAAGGAGAGGTGCTGTTGAGAGTAGCATGGAAAGAGAGGTGTTGGTGAGAGTAGCATGGAAGGAGAGGTACTGGTGAGAGTAGGATGGTATGAGAGGTGTTGGTGAGAGTAACATGGAAGGAGAGGTGTTGGTGAGAGTAGCATGGAAGGAGAGGAGTGGGTGAGAGTAGCATGGAAGGAGAGGTACTGGTGAGAGTAGCATGGAAGGAGAGGTGTTGGTGAGAGTAGCATGGAAGGAGAGGTGTTGGTTAGAGTAGCATGGAAAGGGAGGTGCTGGTGAGAGTAGCATGGATGGAGAGGTACTGGTGAGAGAAGCATGGAAGGAGAGGTGTTAGTGAGAGTAGCAAGGAAGGAGAGGTGTTGGTGAGAGTATCATGGAAGGAGAGGTGTTGGTGAGAGTAGCATGGAAGGAGAGGTGCTGGTGAGAGTAGCATGGATGGAGAGGTACTGGTGAGAGAAGCATGGAAGGAGAGGTGCTGGTGAGAGTAGCATGGAAGGAGAGGTGTTGGTGAGAGTATCATGGAAGGAGAGGTGTTAGTGAGAGTAGCATGGAAGGAGAGGTGCTGGTGAGAGTAGCACCTAAGGAGAGGTGTTGGTAAGAGTAGCATGGAAGGAGAGGTGCTGGTGAGAGTAGCACCTAAGGAGAGGTGCTGGTGAGAGAAGCATGGAAGGAGAGGTGCTGGTGAGAGTAGCATGGAAGGTGAGGTGTTGGTGAGAGTAGCATGGAAGGAGAGGTGTTGGTAAGAGTAGCATGGAAGGAGAGGTGCTGGTTAGAGTAGCATGGAAGGAGAGGTGTTGGTGAGAGTAGCATGGAAGGAGAGGTGCTGGTGAGAGTAGCACCTACGGAGAGGTGTTGGTAAGAGTAGCATGGAAGGAGAGGTGCTGGTGAGAGTAGCACCTAAGGAGCGGTGTTGGTAAGAGTAGCATGTAAGGAGAGGTGCTGGTTAGAGTAGCATGGAAGGAGAGGTGTTGGTGAGAGTAACATGGAAGGAGAGGTGCTTTTGAGAGTAACATGGAAGGAGAGGTGCTGGTGAGAGTAGCATGGAAAGAGAGGTGTTAGTGAGAGTAACATGGAAGCAGAGGTGCTGGTGAGAGTAGCATGGAAGAAGAGGTTTTGGTGAGAGTAGCATGGAAAGAGAGGTGCTGGTGAGAGTAGCATGGAAGGAGAGGTGCTGGTCAGAGTAGCATGGAAGGAGAGGTGCTGGTGAGAGTACCATGGAAGGAGAGGTGTTGGTGAGAGTAGCATGGAAGGAGAGGAGTGGGTGAGAGTAGCATGGAAGGAGAGGTACTGGTGAGAGTAGCATGGAAGGAGAGGTGTTGGTGAGAGTAGCATGGAAGGAGAGGTGTTGGTTAGAGTAGCATGGAAAGAGAGGTGCTGGTGAGAGTAGCATGGATGGAGAGGTACTGGTGAGAGAAGCATGGAAGGAGAGGTGTTAGTGAGAGTAGCAAGGAAGGAGAGGTGTTGGTGAGAGTATCATGGAAGGAGAGGTGTTGGTGAGAGTAGCATGGAAGGAGAGGTGCTGGTGAGAGTAGCATGGATGGAGAGGTACTGGTGAGAGAAGCATGGAAGGAGAGGTGCTGGTGAGAGTAGCATGGAAGGAGAGGTGTTGGTGAGAGTATCATGGAAGGAGAGGTGTTAGTGAGAGTAGCATGGAAGGAGAGGTGATGGTGAGAGTAGCACCTAAGGAGAGGTGTTGGTAAGAGTAGCATGGAAGGAGAGGTGCTGGTGAGAGTAGCACCTAAGGAGAGGTGCTGGTGAGAGAAGCATGGAAGGAGAGGTGCTGGTGAGAGTAGCATGGAAGGTGAGGTGTTGGTGAGAGTAGCATGGAAGGAGAGGTGTTGGTAAGAGTAGCATGGAAGGAGAGGTGCTGGTTACAGTAGCATGGAAGGAGAGGTGTTGGTGAGAGTAGCATGGAAGGAGAGGTGCTGGTGAGAGTAGCACCTACGGAGAGGTGTTGGTAAGAGTAGCATGGAAGGAGAGGTGCTGGTGAGAGTAGCACCTAAGGAGCGGTGTTGGTAAGAGTAGCATGTAAGGAGAGGTGCTGGTTAGAGTAGCATGGAAGGAGAGGTGTTGGTGAGAGTAACATGGAAGGAGAGGTGCTTTTGAGAGTAACATGGAAGGAGAGGTGCTGGTGAGAGTAGCATGGAAAGAGAGGTGTTAGTGAGAGTAACATGGAAGCAGAGGTGCTGGTGAGAGTAGCATGGAAGAAGAGGTTTTGGTGAGAGTAGCATGGAAAGAGAGGTGCTGGTGAGAGTAGCATGGAAGGAGAGGTGCTGGTCAGAGTAGCATGGAAGGAGAGGTGCTGGTGAGAGTACCATGGAAGGAGAGGTGTTGGTGAGAGTAGCATGGAAGGAGAGGAGTGGGTGAGAGTAGCATGGAAGGAGAGGTACTGGTGAGAGTAGCATGGAAGGAGAGGTGTTGGTGAGAGTAGCATGGAAGGAGAGGTGTTGGTTAGAGTAGCATGGAAAGAGAGGTGCTGGTGAGAGTAGCATGGATGGAGAGGTACTGGTGAGAGAAGCATGGAAGGAGAGGTGTTGGTGAGAGTAGCAAGGAAGGAGAGGTTCTGGTGAGAGTAACATGCAAGGAGATGAGTTGGTGAGAGTAGCATGGAAGGAGAGGTGCTGATGAGAGTAGAATGGAATGAGAGGTGCTGGTGAGAGTAAAATGGATGGAGAGTGGCTGGTGAGAGTAGAATGGAAGGAGAGGTGCTGGTGAGAGTAGAATGGAAGGAGAGGTGCTGGTGAGAGTAGCATGGAAGGAGAGGTGCTGGTGAGAGTAGCATCTAAGGAGAGGTGTCGTTGAGAGTAGCATGGAAGGAGAGGTGCTGGTGAGAGTAACATGAAAGGAGAGGTGCTGGTGAGAGTAGCATGGAAGGTGAGGAGCTGGTGAGAGTAATATGGAAGGAGAGTTTTTTTTTTTTTTTTTTTTTTTATAAAGTATAATTTTTTAAAAATAATTTTTTTAAAAATAATTTTTTTAAAATTTTTTAAATTTTTTTAAGTTTTTTTAAAAAATTTTAAATTTTTTAATTTTTTTTTTAAATTTAAAAAAAAAAAAATTTTTTTAAATTTTTTAAAAATAAAATTTTTTTATAAAAAAAAGAAAAAAAAGAAGGAGAGGTGTTGGGGACAGTAGCATGGAAAGAGAGGTGCTGGTGAGAGTAGCACCTAAGGAGAGGTGCTGGTGAGAGTAGCACCTAAGGAGAGGTGCTTCTGAGAGTAGCATGGAAGGAGAGGTGTTGGTGAGATTAACATGGAAGGAGAGGTGCTGGTTAAAGTAACATGGAAGAAGAGATGCTGATGAGAGTAGCATGGAAGGAGAGGTGCTGGTGAGAGTAGCATGGTAGGAGAGGTACTGGTGAGAGTAGCATGGAAGGAAAGGTGTTGGTAAGATTAGCATGAAAGGAGAGGTGCTTGCGAGAGTATCGTGGAAGGAGAGGAGCTGGTGAGAGTAACATGGAAGGAGAGGTGTTGGTGAGAGTAGCATGGAAAGAGAGGTGCTAGTGAGAGTAGCACCTAAGGAGAGGTGTTGGTGAGAGTAACATGGAAGGAGAGGTGCTGGTGAGAGTAGCATCTAAGGAGAGCTGTTGGTGAAAGTAACATGGAAGGAGAGGTGTCGGTGAGAGTAGCATGGAAGGAGAGGTGCTGGTGAGAGTAGCATGGAAGGAGAGGTGCTGGTGAGAGTATCACCTAAGGAGAGGTGTTGGTGAGAGTAGCATGGAAGGAGAGGTGCTAGTGAGAGTAGAATGGAAGGAGAGGTGCTGGTGAGAGTAACATGGAAGGAGAGGTGCAGGTGAGAGTAGCATGTAAGGAGAGGTGCTTGCGAGAGTAGCATGAAAGAAGAGGTGCTGGTGAGAGTAGCATGGAAGGAGAGGTGCAGGTGAGAGCAGCATGGAATGAGAGATGCTGATGAGAGTAGCATGGAAGGAGAGATGTTGGTGAGAGTAGCATGGAAGGAGAGGTGCAGGTGAGAGTAGCATGGAAGGAGAGGTGCTGGTGAGAGTAGCATGGAAGGAGAGGTGCTGGTGAGAGTAGCATGGTAGGAGAGGTGCTGGTGAGAGTAGCATGGAAGGAAAGGTGTTGGTAAGATTAGCATGGAAGGAGAGGTGCTGGTGAGAGTATCGTGGAAGGAGAGGAGCTGGTGAGAGTAACATGGAAGGAGAGGTGTTGGTGAGAGTAGCATGGAAGGAGAGATGTTGGTGAGAGTAGCATGGAAGGAGAGGTGATGGTAAGAGTAGCATGAAAGGTGAGGTGCTGGTGAGAGTAGCATGGAAGGAAAGGTGCTGGTTAGAGTAGCACGGAAGGAGAGGTGCTGGTGAGAGTAGCACCTAAGTATAGGTGCTGGTGAAAGTAGCATGGAAGGAGAGTTGGTGGTGAGAGTAAAATGGAAGGAGAGGTGCTAGTGAGAATAGCATGGCTGAAGAGGTGCTGGTGAGAGTAGCATGGAAGGAGAGGTGCTGGTGAGAGTAGCACCTAAGCAAAGGTGCTGGTGAGAGTAGCATGGAAGGAGAGTTGCTGTGAGAGTAGCATGGAAGGAGAGATGCTGGTGAGAGTAGCATGGATGGAGAGGTGCTGGTGAGAGTAGCAAGGAAGGAGAGGTGTTGGTGAGAGTAGCATGGAAGGAGAGGTGCTGGTGAGAGTAGCATGGATGGAGAGGTGCTGGTGAGAGTAGCATGGGGGGAAAGGTGTTGGTGAGAGTAACATGGAAGGAGAGGTGTTGGTGAGAGTAACATGGAAAGAGAAGTGCTGGTGAGAGTAGCATGGAAGGAGAGATGCTGGTGAGAGTAGCATGGAAGGAGAGGTGCTGGTGAGAGTAGCATCTAAGGAGAGCTGTTAGTGAAAGTAACACGGAAGGAGAGGTGTCGGTGAGAGTAGTATGGAAGGAGAGGTGCTGGTGAGAGTAGCATGGAAGGAGAGGTGCAGGTGAGAGTAGCACATAAGGAGAGGTGATGGTGAGAGTAGCATGGAAGGAGAGGCGATGGTGAAAGTAGCCTGGAAGGAGAGGTGTTTGTGAGAGTAGCATGGAAAGAGAGGTGCTGTGAGAGTAGTATGGAAGGAGAGGTGCTGGTGAGAGTAGCATGGAAGGAGAGGTGTTGGTGAGAGTAGCACCTAAAGAGAGGTGATGGTGAGAGTAGCATGGAAGGAGAGGTGCTGGTGAGAGTAACATGGAAGGAGAGGTACTGGTGAGAGTAGCACCAAAGAAGAGGTGCTGGTGAGAGTAGCAATGAAGGAAAGGTGTTGGTAAGATTAGCATGGAAGGAGAGGTGTTAGTGAGAGTAGCATGGAAGGAGAGGTGCGGGTGAGAGTAGCATGGAAGGAGAGGTGCTGGTAAGAGTTGCATGGAAAGAGAGATGTTGGTGAGAGTAGCATGGAAGGAGAAGTGCTGGTGAGAGTAGCATGGAAGGAGAGGTGCTGGTGAGATTAGCATGGAAGGAGAGGTGTTGGTAAGAGTAGCATAGAAAAAGAGGTGTTGGAGAGAGTAGCATGTAAGGAGAGGTTCTAGTGAGAGTAGCATAGAAGGAGAGGTGCTGGTGAGAGTAGCGTGGAAAGAGAGGTGCTGGTGAGAGTAGCATGGAAGGAGAGGTGCTGGTGAGAGTAGCACAGGAGGAGAGGTGCTGGTGAGAGTAGCACCTAATGAGAGGTGTTGGTGAGAGTAGCATGGTAGGAGAGGTGCTGGTGAGAGTAGCACCTAAGGAGAGGTGTTGGTTAGAGTAGCAAGGAAGAAGAGGTGTTGGCGAGAGTAGCATGGAAGGAGAGGTGCTGGTGGGAGTAGCATGGAAGAAGAGGTGCTGGTGAGAGTAGCATGGATGGAGAGGTGATTGTGAGAATAGCACGGAAGGAGAGGTGCGGTGAGAGTAGCATGGAAGGAGAGGTGCTAGTGAGAATAGCATGGAAGGAGAGGTGCTAGTGAGAGTAGAATGGAAGGTGAGGTGTTGGTGAGAGTAGCATGGAAGGAGAGGTGCTGGTGAGAGTAACATGGAAGGAGAGGTGCTGGTGAGAGTAGCATGAAAGGAGAGGTGCTGGTGAGAGTAGCATGGAAGGTGAGGTGCTGGTGAGAGTAGCATGAAAGGAGAGGTGCTGGTGAGAGTAGCATGGAAGGTGAGGTGCTGGTGAGAGTAGCGTCTAAGGAGAGGTGTTAATGAGAGTAGCATGGAAGGAGAGGTGCTGGTGAGAGTAGCATCTAAGGAGAGGTGTTTGTGAGAGTAGCATGGAAGGGGAGGTGCTGGTGAGAGAAGCATGGAAGGAAAGGTGCTAGTGAAAGTATCATCTAAGGAGAGGTGTTGGTGAGAGTAGCATGGAAGGAGAGGTGTTGGTGAGAGTAACATGGAAGGAGAGGTGTTGGTGAAAGTAGCATGGAAGGAGATGGGTTGCTGAGAGTAGTATGGAAGGAGAGGTGCTGGTATTAGTTCCATCTAAGGAGAGGTGTTGGTGAGAGTAGCATGGAAGGAGAGGTGCTGGTGAGAGTAGCATGGAAGGAAAGGTACTGGTGAGAGAAGCAAGGAAGGAGAGGTGTTGGCGAGAGTAGCATGGAAGGAGAGGTGCTGGTGAGAGTAGCATGGATGGAGAGGTGCTGGTGAGATTAGCATGGATGGAGAGGTGCTGGTGAGAGTAGGATGGAAGGAAAAGTGTTGGTGAAAGTAACATGGAAGGAGAGGTGTTGGTGAGAGTAGCATGGAAGGAAAGGTGTTAGTGAGAGTAGCATGGAAGGAGAGGTGCTGGTATTAGTTGCATCTAAGGAGAGGTGTTGGTGAGAGTAACATGGAAGGAGAGGTGTTGGTGAGAGTAGCATGGAAAGAGAGGTGCTGGTGGGAGTAGCACCTAAGGAGAGGTGCTGGTGAGAGTAGCATGGTGGGAGAGGTGCTGGAGAGAGTAGCATGGAAGGAGAGGTGCAGGTGAGAGCAACATGGAAAGAGAGGTGTTGGTGAGGGTAGCATGGAAGGAAAAGTGTTGGTGAAAGTAACATGGAAGGAGAGGTGTTGGTGAGAGTAGCATGGAAGGAGAGGTGCTGGTATTAGTTCCATCTAAGGAGAGGTGTTGGTGAGAGTAGCATGGAAGGAGAGGTGCTGGTGAGAGTAGCATGGAAGGAAAGGTACTGGTGAGAGAAGCAAGGAAGGAGAGGTGTTGGCGAGAGTAGCATGGAAGGAGAGGTGCTGGTGAGAGTAGCATGGATGGAGAGGTGCTGGTGAGATTAGCATGGATGGAGAGGTGCTGGTGAGAGTAGGATGGAAGGAAAAGTGTTGGTGAAAGTAACATGGAAGGAGAGGTGTTGGTGAGAGTAGCATGGAAGGAAAGGTGTTAGTGAGAGTAGCATGGAAGGAGAGGTGCTGGTATTAGTTGCATCTAAGGAGAGGTGTTGGTGAGAGTAACATGGAAGGAGAGGTGCTGGTGAGAGTAGCATGGAAGGAAACGTACTGGTGAGAGAAGCATGGAAGGAGAGGTGCTGGTGAGAGTAGCATGGAAGGAGAGGTGCTGGTGAGAGTAGCACCTAAGGAGAGGTGATGGTGAGAGTAACATGGAAGGAGAAGGTGTTGGTGAGAGCATCATGAGAGGTGTTGGTGAGAGTAGCATGGAAGGAGAGGTGCTGGAGAGAGTAACATGGAAGGAGAGGTGCTGGTGAGAGTAGCATGGAAGGAGAGGTGCTGGTGAGAGTAGCATGGAAGGAGAGGTGCTGGTGAGAGTTGCATGGAAAGAGAGATGTTGGTGAGAGTAGCATGGAAGGAGAGGTGTTAGTGAGAGTAGCAAGGAAGGAGAGGTGCTGGCGAGAGTAGCATGGAATGAGAGGTGTTGGTAAGAGTAGCATAGAAGGAGAGGTGCTCGTGAGAGTAGCCCGGAAAGAGAGGTGCTGGTGAGAATAGCACAGAAGGAGAGATGCTGGTGAGAGTAGCACCTAATGAGAGGTGTTGGTGAGAGTAGCACCTAAGGAGAGGTGTTGGTTAGAGTAGCATGGAAGGAGAGGTGTTGGCGAGTGTAGCATGGAAGGAGAGGTGCTGGTGAGAGTAGCATGCAAGGAGAGGTGCTGGCGAGAGTAGCATGGAAGGAGAGGTGCTGGTGAGAGTAGCATGGAAGGAGAGGTGCTGGTGAGAGTAGCATGGATGGAGAGGTGATAGTGAGAATAGCATGGAAGGAGAGGTGCTTGTTAGAGTAGCATGGAAGGAGAGGTGCTAGTGAGAGTAGCATGGAAGGAGAGGTGCTGGTGAGAGTAGCATGGAAGGAGAGGTGCTGTTGAGAGTAACATGGAAGGAGAGGTGTTGGTGAGAGCAGCATGAGAGGTGTTTGTGAGAGTAGCATGGAAGGAGAGGTGCTGGAGAGAGTAACATGGAAGGAGAGGTGCTGGTGAGAGTAGCATGGAAGGAGAGGTGCTGGTGAGAGTAGCATGGAAGGAGAGGTACTGGTGAGAGTAACATGGAAGGAGAGGTGCTGGTGAGAGTGGAATGGAAGGAGAGGTGTTGGGGAGAGTAGCATGGGAGGAGAGGTGTTGGTGAGAGTAGCATGGAAGGAGAGGTGATGATGAGAGTAGAATGGAAGGAGAAGTGCTGGTGAGAGTAGAATGGAAGGAGAGGTGCTGGTGAGAGTAGCACAGAAGGAGAGGTGCTGGTGAGAGTAGCACCTAATGAGAGGTGTTGGTGAGAGTAGCATGGTAGGAGAGGTGCTGGTGAGAGTAGCACCTAAGGAGAGGTGTTGGTTAGAGTAGCAAGGAAGAAGAGGTTTTGGCGAGAGTAGGATGGAAGGAGAGGTGCTGGTGGGAGTAGCATGGAAGAAGAGGTGCTGGTGAGAGTAGCATGGATGGAGAGGTGATTGTGAGAATAGCACGGAAGGAGAGGTGCGGTGAGAGTAGCATGGAAGGAGAGGTGCTAGTGAGAATAGCATGGAAGGAGAGGTGCGGTGAGAGTAGCATGGAAGGAGAGGTGCTAGTGAGAGTAGAATGGAAGGAGAGGTGTTGGTGAGAGTAGCATGGAAGGAGAGGTGCTGGTGAGAGTAACATGGAAGGAGAGGTGCTGGTGAGAGTAGCATGGAAGGAGAGGTGCTGGTGAGAGTAGCATGAAAGGAGAGGTGCTGGTGAGAGTAGCATGGAAGGTGAGGTGCTGGTGAGAGTAGCGTCTAAGGAGAGGTGTTAATGAGAGTAGCATGGAAGGAGAGGTGCTGGTGAGAGTAGCATCTAAGGAGAGGTGCTTGTGAGAGTAGCATGGAAGGGGAGGTGCTGGTGAGAGTAGCATGGAAGGAAAGGTGCTAGTGAGAGTATCATCTAATGAGAGGTGTTGGTGAGAGTAGCATGGAAGGAGAGGTGTTGGTGAGAGTAACATGGAAGGAGAGGTGTTGGTGAAAGTAGCATGGAATGAGATGGGTTGCTGAGAGTAGTATGGAAGGAGAGGTGCTGGTGAGAGTAGCATGAAAGGAGAGGTGTTGGTGAGAGTAGCATGGAAAGAGAGGTGCTGGTGGGAGTAGCACCTAAGGAGAGGTGCTGGTGAGAGTAGCATGGTGGGAGAGGTGCTGGAGAGAGTAGCATGGAAGGAGAGGTGCAGGTGAGAGCAACATGGAAGGAGAGGTGTTGGTGAGGGGAGCAAGGAAGGAAAAGTGTTGGTGAAAGTAACATGGAAGGAGAGGTGTTGGTGAGAGTAGCATGGAAGGAGAGGTGCTGGTATTAGTTGCATCTAAGGAGAGGTGTTGGTGAGAGTAATATGGAAGGAGAGGTGCTGGTGAGAGTAGCATGGAAGGAAAGGTACTGGTGAGAGAAGCAAGGAAGGAGAGGTGTTGGTGAGAGTAGCATGGAAGGAGAGGTGCTGGTGAGAGTAGCATGGATGGAGAGGTGCTGGTGAGAGTTGCATGGAAAAAGAGGTGCTGGTGAGAGTAGCATAGATGGAGAGGTGATTGTGAGAATAGCACGGAAGGAGAGGTGCGGTGAGAGTAGCATGGAAGGAGAGGTGCTAGTGAGAATAGCATGGAAGGAGAGGTGCGGTGAGAGTAGCATGGAAGGAGAGGTGCTAGTGAGAGTATCATCTAAGGAGAGGTGTTGGTGAGAGTAGCATGGAAGGAGAGGTGTTGGTGAGAGTAACATGGAAGGAGAGGTGTTGGTGAAAGTAGCATGGAATGAGATGGGTTGCTGAGAGTAGTATGGAAGGAGAGGTGCTGGTGAGAGTAGCATGAAAGGAGAGGTGTTGGTGAGAGTAGCATGGAAAGAGAGGTGCTGGTGGGAGTAGCACCTAAGGAGAGGTGCTGGTGAGAGTAGCATGGTGGGAGAGGTGCTGGAGAGAGTAGCATGGAAGGAGAGGTGCAGGTGAGAGCAACATGGAAGGAGAGGTGTTGGTGAGGGGAGCAAGGATGGAAAAGTGTTGGTGAAAGTAACATGGAAGGAGAGGTGTTGGTGAGAGTAGCATGGAAGGAGAGGTGCTGGTATTAGTTGCATCTAAGGAGAGGTGTTGGTGAGAGTAATATGGAAGGAGAGGTGCTGGTGAGAGTAGCATGGAAGGAAAGGTACTGGTGAGAGAAGCAAGGAAGGAGAGGTGTTGGTGAGAGTAGCATGGAAGGAGAGGTGCTGGTGAGAGTAGCATGGATGGAGAGGTGCTGGTGAGAGTTGCATGGAAAAAGAGGTGCTGGTGAGAGTAGCATAGATGGAGAGGTGATTGTGAGAATAGCACGGAAGGAGAGGTGCGGTGAGAGTAGCATGGAAGGAGAGGTGCTAGTGAGAATAGCATGGAAGGAGAGGTGCGGTGAGAGTAGCATGGAAGGAGAGGTGCTAGTGAGAGTAGCATGGAAGGAGAGGTGTTGGTGAGAGTAGCATGGAAGGAGAGGTGCTGGTGAGAGTAACATGGAAGGAAAGGTGCTGGTGAGAGCAGCATGGAAGGACAGGTGCTGGTGAGAGTAGCATGAAAGGAGAGGTGCTGGTGAGATTAGCATGGAAGGTGAGGTGCTGGTGAGAGTAGCATCTAAGGAGAGGTGTTAATGAGAGTAGCATGGAAGGAGAGGTGCTGGTGAGAGTAGCATCTAAGGAGAGGTGTTTGTGAGAGTAGCATGGAAGGGGAGGTGCTGGTGAGAGTAGCATGGAAGGAAAGGTGCTAGTGAAAGTATCATCTAAGGAGAGGTGTTGGTGAGAGTAGCATGGAAGGAGAGGTGTTGGCGAGAGTAGCATGGAAGGAGAGGTGCTGGTGAGAGTAGCATGCAAGGAGAGGTGCTGGCGAGAGTAGCATGGAAGGAGAGGTGCTGGTGAGAGTAGCATGGAAGGAGAGGTGCTGGTGAGAGTAGCATGGATGGAGAGGTGATGGTGAGAATAGCATGGAAGGAGAGGTGCTTGTTAGAGTAGCATGGAAGGAGAGGTGCTAGTGAGAGTAGCATGGAAGGAGAGGTGCTGGTGAGAGTAGCATGGAAGGAGAGGTGCTGTTGAGAGTAACATGGAAGGAGAGGTGTTGGTGAGAGCAGCATGAAAGGTGTTGGTGAGAGTAGCATGGAAGGAGAGGTCCTGGAGAGAGTAGCATGGAAGGAGAGGTGCAAGTCAGAGTAGCATGGTAGGAGAGGTGTTGGTGAGAGTAGCATGGAAGGAGAGATGTTGGTGAGAGTAGCATGGAAGGAGAGGTGATGGTGAGAGTAGCATGGAAGGAGAGGTGCTGGTGAGAGTAGCATGGAAGGAAAGGTGCTGGTTAGAGTAGCACGGAAGGAGAGGTGCTGGTGAGAGTAGCACCTAAGTAAAGGTGCTGGTGAAAGTAGCATGGAAGGAGAGTTGGTGGTGAGAGTAGCATGGAAGGAGAGGTGCTAGTGAGAGTAGCATGGCTGAAGAGGTGCTGGTGAGAGTAGCATGGAAGGAGAGGTGCTGGTGAGAGAGGCATGGAAGGAGAGGTGCTGGTGAGAGTAGCATGGAAGGAGAGGTGCTGGTGAGAGTAACATGGAAGGAGAGGTGTTGGTGAGAGTAGCATCGAAGGAGAGGTTCTGCTGAGAGCAGCACATAAGCAGAGGTGTTGGAAAGAATAGCATGGAAGGAGAGTAGCATGAAAGGAGAGGTGCTGGAGAGAGTAGCATGGAAGGAGAGGTGATGGTGAGAGTAGAATGGAAGGAGAGGTGCTGGTAAGAGTAGCATGAAGGAGAGATACTGGTGAGAGTAGCTCCTAAGGAGAGGTGCTGGTGAGAGTAGCATGGAAGGAGAGGTGTTGGTGAGAGTAACATGGAAGGAGAGGTGCTGGTTAGAGTAACATGGAAGGAGAGGTGCTGGTGAGTGTAGCATGGAAAGAGGGGTGTTGGTGCGAGTAGCATTGGAAAGGTGCTTGCGAGAGTAGCTTGAAAGAAGAGGTGCTGGTGAGAGTAGCATGGAAGGAGAGGTGCTGGTGAGAGTAGCATGGAAGGAGAGATGCTGATGAGAGTAGCATGGTAGGAGAGGTGCTGGTGAGAGAAGCATGGAAGGGAAGGTGTTGGTAAGGTTAGCATGAAAGGAGAAGTGTTGGTGAGAGTAGCATGGAAGGAGAGGTGCTGGTGAGAGTAGCATGGAAGGAGAGGTGCGAGTGAGAGTAGCATGGAAGGAGAGGTGTAGGTGAGAGTAGCATGGAAGGAGAGGTGCTGGTGAGAGTAGCATTGAAGGAGAGGTGCTGGTAAGAGTTCAACGGAAAGAGAGATGTTGGTGAGAGTAGCATGAAAGGAGAGGTGCTGGTGAGAGTAGCATGGAAGGAGAGGTGCTGGTGAGAGTAGCATAGAAGGAGAGGTGCTGGTGAGAGAAGCGTGGAAAGAGTTGTGCTGGTGAGAGTAGCATGGAAGGAGAGGTGTTGGTAAGAGTAGCATGGAAGGAGAGGTGCTGGTGAGAGTAGCATAGAAGGAGACGTCCTGGTGAGAGTAGCACCTAATGAGAGGTGCTGGCGAGAGTAGCATGGAAGGAGAGGTGCTAGTGAAAGTAGCATGGAAGGAGAGGTGTTGGTGAGAGCAGCATGAGAGGTGTTGGTGAGAGTAGCATGGAAGGAGAGGTGCTGGAGAGAGTAACATGGAAGGAGAGGTGCTGGTGAGAGTAGCAGTAGCATGGAAGGAGAGGTGCTGGTGAGAGTAGCATAGAAGGAGAGGTGTTGGTGAGAGTAGCATGGAAGGAGAGGTGCTGGTGAGAGTAGCATGGAAGGTGAGGTGCTGGTGAGAGAAGCATGGAAGGAGAGGTGCTGGTGAGAGTAGCATGGAAGGTGAGGTGTTGGTGAGAGTAGCATTGAAGGAGAGGTGTTGGTAAGAGAAGCATGAAGGAGAGGTGCTGGTGAAAGTAGCATGGAAGGAGAGGTGTTGGTGAGAGTATCATGGAAGGAGAGGTGTTGGTGAGAGTAGCATGGAAGGAGAGGTGCTGGTGAGAGTAGCATGGAAGGAGAGGTGCTGGTGAGAGTAGCATGGAAGGAGAGGTGTTGGTGAGAGTATCATGGAAGGAGAGGTGTTGGTGAGAGTAGCATGGAAGGAGAGGTGCTGGTGAGAGTAGCACCTACGGAGAGGTGTTGGTAAGAGTAGCATGGAAGGAGAGATGCTGGTGAGAGTAGCACCTAAGGAGAGCTGTTGGTGAGAGTAACATGGTAGGAGAGGTGCTGGTGAGAGTAGCATGGAAGGAGAGGTGCTAGTGAGAGTAGCATGGAAGGAGAGGTGCTGGTGAGAGTAGCATCTAAGGAGAGCTGTTGGTGAGAGTAACATGGAAGGAGAGGTGCTGGTGAGAGTAGCATCGAAGGAGAGGTTCTGCTGAGAGTAGCACATAAGCAGAGGTGTTGGTAAGAATAGCGTGGAAGGAGAAGTGCTGGTGAGAGTAGCATGGTAGGAGAGGTGCTGGTGAGAGTAGCATGGAAGGAAAGGTGCTGGTGGGAGTAGCATGGTAGGAGAGGTGTTGGTGAGAGTAGCATGGAAGGAGAGGTGCTGGTGAGAGTAGCATGGAAGGAGAAGTGCTGGTGAGAGTAGCATGGAAGGAAAGGTACTGGTGAGAGAAGCATGGAAGGAGAGGTGCTGGTGAGAGTAGCATGGAAGGAGAGGTGCTGGTGAGAGTAGAACCTAAGGAGAGGTGATGGTGAGAGTAACATGGAAGGAGAGGTGTTGGTGAGAGCAGCATGAGAGGTGTTGGTGAGAGCAGCATGAGAGGTGTTGGTGAGAGTAGCATGGAAGGAGAGGTGCTGGAGAGAGTAACATGGAAGGAGAGGTGCTGGTGAGAGTAGCATGGAAGGAGAGGTGCTGGTGAGAGTAGCATGGAAGGAGAGGTGTTAGTGAGAGTAGCAAGGAAGGAGAGATGCTGGCGAGAGTAGCATGGAAGGAGAGGTGTTGGTAAGAGTAGCATAGAAGGAGAGGTGCTCGTGAGAGTAGCCCGGAAAGAGAGGTGCTGGTGAGAATAGCACAGAAGGAGAGATGCTGGTGAGAGTAGCACCTAATGAGAGGTGTTGGTGAGAGTAGCATGGTAGGAGAGGTGCTGGTGAGAGTAGCACCTAATGAGAGGTGCTGGCGAGAGTAGCATGGAAGGAGAGGTGCTAGTGAGAGTAGCATGGAAGGTGAGGTGCTGGTGAGAGTAGCATATAGGGAGAGGTGCTGGTTGAGTAGCATTTAAAGAGAGGTGCTGGTGAGAGTAGCATGGAAAGAGAGATGTTGGTGAGAGTAGCATAGAAGGAGAGGTGTTGGTGAGAGTAGCATGGAAGGAGAGGTGCTGGTGAGAGTAGCATAGAAGGAGAGGTGTTGGTGAGAGTAGCATGGAAAGAGAGGCGCTGTTGAGAGTAGCATGGAAGGAGAGGTGCTGGTGAGAGTAGCATAGAAGGAGAGGTGTTGGTGAGAGTAGCATGGAAGGAGAGGTGCTGGTGAGAGTAGCATAGAAGGAGAGGTGTTGGTGAGAGTAGCATGGAAGGAGAGGTGCTGGTGAGAGTAGCATGGAAGGTGAGGTGCTGGTGAGAGAAGCATGGAAGGAGAGGTGCTGGTGAGAGTAGCATGGAAAGTGAGGTGTTGGTGAGAGTAGCATGGAAGGAGAGGTGTTGGTAAGAGAAGCATGAAGAGAGGTGCTGGTGAAAGTAGCATGGAAGGAGAGGTTGTTGGTTAGAATAGCATGGAGAGAGAGGTTTTAGTGATAGTAGCATGGAAGGAGAGGTGCTGTTGAGAGTAGCATGGAAGGAGAGGTGTTGGTGAGAGTAGCATGGAAGGAGAGGTACTGGTGAGAGTAGCATGGTAGGAGAGGTGTTGGTGAGAGTAGCATGGATAGGAGAGGTGCTGGTGAGAGTAGCATGGAAGGAGAGGTGTTGGTGAGAGTATCATGGAAGGAGATTTGTTGGTGAGAGTAGCATGGAAGGAGAGGTGCTGGTGAGAGTAGCACCTACGGAGAGGTGTTGGTAGAGTAGCATGGAAGGAGAGGTGCTGGTGAGAGTAGCACCTAGGAGAGCTGTTGGTGAAGTAACATGGAAGGAGATGCTGGTGGAGTAGCATGGAAGGAGAGGTGCTGGTGAGAGTAGCATGGAAGGAGAGGTGCTGGTGAGAGTAGCATCTAAGGAGAGCTGTTGGTGAGAGTAACATGGAAGGAGAGGTGCTGGTGAGAGTAGCATCGAAGGGAGGTTCTGCTGAGAGTAGCACATAAGCAGAGGTGTTGGTAAGAATGCATGGAAGGAGAAGTGCTGGTGAGAGTAGCATGGTAGAGAGGTGCTGGTGAGAGTAGCATGGAAGGAAAGGTGCTGGTGGGAGTAGCATGGTAGGAGAGGTGTTGGTGAGAGTAGCATGGAAGAGGAGGTGCTGGTGAGAGTAGCATGGAAGGAGAGGTGCTAATGAGAGTAGCATGGAGGAGAGGTGCTGGTGAGAGTAGCATTTAAGGAGAGGTGTTAGTGAGAGTAGCATTGAAGGAGAGGTGCTGGTAAGAGTTGAATGGAAAGAAAGATGTTGGTGAGAGTAGCATGGAAGGAGAGGTGCTGGTAAGAGTTGAATGAAAAGAGAGATGTGGTGAGGTAGCATGAAAGGAGAGGTGCTGGTGAGAGTAGTATGGAAGGAGAGGTGCTGGTGAGAGTATCATGGAAGGAGAGGGCTGGTGAGAGTATCGTGGAAGGAGAGGTGTTGGTGAGAGTAGCATGGAGGAGAGGTGCTGGTGAGAGTTGAATGGAAAAAGAGGTGCTAATGAGAGTAGCATGGAAGGAGAGGTGCTGGTGAGAGTAGCAATCTAAGGAGAGGTGTTGGTGAGAGTAACATGGAAGGAGAGGTGCTGGTGAGAGTAGCATCTAAGGAGTTGTCGGTGAGAGTAGCATGGAAGGAGAGGAGCTGTGAGAGTAGCATGGAAGGAGAGGTGCTGGTGAGAGTAAATGGAAGGAGAGGTGTTGGTGAGAGTAGCATGGAAGGAGAAGTTCTGGTGAGAGTAGCATGCAAGGAGATGGGTTTGGTGAGAGCAGCATTGAAGGAGAGGTGCTGGTGAGAGTAACATGGAAGGAGAGGTGCTGGTGAGAGTAACATGGAAGGAGAGGTGTTGGTGAGAGTAGCATGGAAGGAAGGTGCTGGTGAGAATAGCATGGAAAGAGAGTGCTGGTCAGAGTAGCATGGAAGGAGAGGTGCTGGTGAGTAGCATCTAAGGAGAGGTGTTGGTGAGAGTAACATGGAAGGAGAGGTGCTGGTGAGAGTAGCATCGAAAGAGAGGTGTTGGTAAGAATAGCATGGAAGGAGAGGTGATGGTGAGAGTAGCATGGAAGGAGAGGTGCTGGTGAGAGTAACATGGAAGGAGAGGTGTTGGTGAGAGTAGCATGGAAGGAAAGGTGCTGGTGAGAATAGCATGGAAAGAGAGGTGCTGGTCAGAGTAGCATGGAAGGAGAGGTGCTGGTGAGAGTAGCATCTAAGGAGAGGTGTTGGTGAGAGTAACATGGAAGGAGAGGTGCTGGTGAGAGTAGCATCTAAGAGAGCTGTTGGTGAAAGTAACATGGAAGGAGAGGTGTCGGTAAGAGTAGCATGGAATGAGAGGTGCTGGTGAGAGTAGCATAGAAGAGACGTCCTGGTGAAAGTAATACCTAATGAGAGGTGTTTGTGAAAGTAGCATGGAAGGAGAGGTGCTGGCGAGAGTAGCATGGAAGAGAGGTGCTAGTGAGAGTAGCATGGAAGGTGAGGTGCTGGTGAGAGTAGCATAGAAGGAGAGGTGCTGGTAAGAGTAGCATTTAAAGAGAGGTGCTGGTGAGAGTAGCATGGAAAGAGAGATGTTGGTGAGAGTAGCATGGAAGGAGAGGTGCTGTTGAGAGTAGCAAGGAGAGGTGTTGGTAAGAGTAGCATGGAAAGAGAGTGTTAGTGAGAGTAGCATGGAAGGAGAGGTGCTGGTTGAGAGTACATGGAAGGTGAGGTGCTGGAGAGAAGCATGGAAGGAGAGATGCTGGTGAGAGTAGCATGGAAGGTGAGGTGTTGGTGAGAGTAGCATGGAAGGAGAGGTGTTGGTAAGAGAAGCATGGAAGGAGAGTGCTGGTGAAAGTAGCATGGAAGGAGAGGTGTTGGTTAGAGTATCATGGAAGGAGAGGTGCTGGTGAGAGTAGCATGGAAGAGAGGTGTTGGTGAGAGTAGCATGGAAGGAGAGGTGCTGTTGAGAGTAGCATGGAAAGAGAGGTGTTGGTGAGAGTAGCATGGAAGGAGAGGTACTGTGAGAGTAGGATGGTATGAGAGGTGTTGGTGAGAGTAACATGGAAGGAGAGGTGTTGGTGAGAGTAGCATGGAAGGAGAGGAGTGGGTGAGAGTAGCATGGAAGGAGAGGTACTGGTGAGAGTAGCATGAAGAGAGGTGTTGGTGAGAGTAGCATGGAAGGAGAGGTGTTGGTTAGAGTAGCATGGAAAGGGAGGTGCTGGTGAGAGTAGCATGGATGGAGAGGTACTGGTGAGAGAAGCATGGAAGGAGAGGTGTTAGTGAGAGTAGCAAGGAAGGAGAGTGTTGGTGAGAGTATCATGGAAGGAGAGGTGTGGTGAGAGTAGCATGGAGGAGAGGTGCTGGTGAGAGTAGCATGGATGGAGAGGTACTGGTGAGAGAAGCATGGAAGGAGAGGTGCTGTGAGAGTAGCATGGAAGGAGAGGTGTTGGTGAGAGTATCATGGAAGGAGAGGTGTTAGTGAGAGTAGCATGGAAGGAGAGGTGCTGGTGAGAGTAGCACCTAAGGAGAGGTGTTGGTAAGAGTAGCATGGAAGGAGAGGTGCTGGTGAGAGTAGCACCTAAGGAGAGGTGCTGGTGAGAGAAGCATGGAAGGAGAGGTGCTGGTGAGAGTAGCATGGAAGGTGAGGTGTGGTGAGAGTAGCATGGAAGGAGAGGTGTTGGTAAGAGTAGCATGGAAGGAGAGGTGCTGGTTAGAGTAGCATGGAAGGAGAGGTGTTGGTGAGAGTAGCATGGAAGGAGAGGTGCTGGTGAGAGTAGCACCTACGGAGAGGTGTTGGTAAGAGTAGCATGGAAGGAGAGGTGCTGGTGAGAGTAGCACCTAAGGAGCGGTGTTGGTAAGAGTAGCATGTAAGGAGAGGTGCTGGTTAGAGTAGCATGGAAGGAGAGGTGTTGGTGAGAGTACATGGAAGGAGAGGTGCTTTTGAGAGTAACATGGAAGGAGAGGTGCTGGTGAGAGTAGCATGGAAGAGAGATGTTAGTGAGAGTAACATGGAAGCAGAGGTGCTGGTGAGAGTAGCATGGAAGAAGAGGTTTGGTGAGAGTAGCATGGAAAGAGAGGTGCTGGTGAGAGTAGCATGGAAGAGGTGCTGGTCAGAGTAGCATGGAAGGAGAGGTGCTGGTGAGAGTACCATGGAAGGAGAGGTGTTGGTGAGAGTAGCATGGAAGGAGAGGAGTGGGTGAGAGTAGCATGGAAGGAGAGGTACTGGTGAGAGTAGCATGGAAGGAGAGGTGTTGGTGAGAGTAGCATGGAAGGAGAGGTGTTTGTTAGAGTAGCATGGAAAGAGAGGTGCTGGTGAGAGTAGCATGGATGGAGAGGTACTGGTGAGAGAAGCATGGAAGGAGAGTGTTAGTGAGAGTAGCAAGGAAGGAGAGGTGTTGGTGAGAGTATCATGGAAGAGAGGTGTTGTGAGAGTAGCATGGAAGGAGAGGTGCTGGTGAGAGTAGCATGGATGGAGAGGTACTGGTGAGAGAAGCATGGAAGGAGAGGTGCTGGTGAGAGTAGCATGGAAGGAGAGGTGTTGGTGAGAGTATCATGGAAGGAGAGGTGTTAGTGAGAGTAGCATGGAAGGAGAGGTGTGGTGAGAGTAGCACCTAAGAGAGGTGTTGGTAAGAGTAGCATGGAAGGAGAGGTGCTGGTGAGAGTAGCACCTAAGGAGAGGTGCTGGTGAGAGAAGCATGGAAGGAGAGGTGCTGGTGAGAGTAGCATGGAAGGTGAGGTGTTGGTGAGAGTAGCATGGAAGGAGAGGTGTTGGTAAGAGTTAGCATGAAGGAGAGGTGCTGGTTACAGTAGCATGGAAGGAGAGGTGTTGGTGAGAGTAGCATGGAAGGAGAGGTGCTGGTGAGAGTAGCACCTACGGAGAGGTGTTGGTAAGAGTAGCATGGAAGGAGAGGTGCTGGTGAGAGTAGCACCTAAGGAGCGGTGTTGGTAGAGTAGCATGTAAGGAGAGGTGCTGGTTAGAGTAGCATGGAAGAGGTGTTGGTGGAGTAACATGGAAGGAGAGGTGCTTTTGAGAGTAACATGGAAGGAGAGGTGCTGGTTGAGAGTAGCATGGAAAGAGAGGTGTTAGTGAGAGTAACATGGAAGCAGAGGTGCTGGTGAGAGTAGCATGGAAGAAGAGGTTTGGTGAGAGTAGCATGGAAGAGAGGTGCTGGTGAGAGTAGCATGGAAGGAGAGGTGCTGGTGAGAGTAGCATGGAAGGAGAGGTGCTGTGAGAGTACCATGGAAGGAGAGGTGTTGGTGAGAGTAGCATGGAAGGAGAGGAGTGGGTGAGAGTAGCATGGAAGGAGAGGTACTGGTGAGAGTAGCATGGAAGGAGAGGTGTTGGTGAGAGTAGCATGGAAGGAGAGGTGTTGGTTAGAGTAGCATGGAAAGAGAGGTGCTGGTGAGAGTAGCATGGATGGAGAGGTACTGGTGAGAGAAGCATGGAAGGAGAGGTGTTGGTGAGAGTAGCAAGGAAGGAGAGGTTCTGGTGAGAGTAACATGCAAGGAGATGAGTTGGTGAGAGTAGCATGGAAGGAGAGGTGCTGATGAGAGTAGAATGGAATGAGAGGTGCTGGTGAGAGTAAAATGGATGGAGAGTGGCTGAGAGTTGAGAAAGTAGAATGGAAGGAGAGGTGCTGGTGAGAGTAGAATGGAAGGAGAGGTGCTGGTGAGAGTAGCATGGAAGGAGAGGTGCTGGTGAGAGTAGCATCTAAGGAGGGTGTCGTTGAGAGTAGCATGGAAGGAGAGGTGCTGGTGAGAGTAACATGAAAGGAGAGGTGCTGGTGAGAGTAGCATGGAAGGTGAGGAGCTGGTGAGAGTAATATGGAAGGAGAGTTTTTTTTTTTTTTTTTTTTTATAAAGTATAATTTTTTAAAAATAATTTTTTTAAAAATAATTTTTTTAAAATTTTTTAAATTTTTTTAAGTTTTTTTAAAAATTTTAAATTTTTTAATTTTTTTTTAAATTTAAAAAAAAAAAAATTTTTTTAAATTTTTTAAAAATAAAATTTTTTTATAAAAAAAAGAAAAAAAAGAAGGAGAGGTGTTGGGGACAGTAGCATGGAAAGAGAGGTGCTGGTGAGAGTAGCACCTAAGGAGAGGTGCTGGTGAGAGTAGCACCTAAGGAGAGGTGCTTCTGAGAGTAGCATGGAAGGAGAGGTGTTGGTGAGATTAACATGGAAGGAGAGGTGCTGGTTAAGTAACATGGAAGAAGAGATGCTGATGAGAGTAGCATGGAAGGAGAGGTGCTGGTGAGAGTAGCATGGTAGGAGAGGTACTGGTGAGAGTAGCATGGAAGGAAGGTGTTGGTAAGATTAGCATGAAAGGAGAGGTGCTTGCGAGAGTATCGTGGAAGGAGAGGAGCTGGTGAGAGTAACATGGAAGGAGAGGTGTTGGTGAGAGTAGCATGGAAAGAGAGGTGCTAGTGAGAGTAGCACCTAAGGAGAGGTGTTGGTGAGAGTAACATGGAAGAGAGGTGCTGGTGAGAGTAGCATCTAAGGAGAGCTGTTGGTGAAAGTAACATGGAAGGAGAGGTGTCGGTGAGAGTAGCATGGAAGGAGAGGTGCTGGTGAGAGTAGCATGGAAGGAGAGGTGCTGGTGAGAGTATCACCTAAGGAGAGGTGTTGGTGAGAGTAGCATGGAAGGAGAGGTGCTAGTGAGAGTAGAATGGAAGGAGAGGTGCTGGTGAGAGTAACATGGAAGGAGAGGTGCAGGTGAGAGTAGCATGTAAGGAGAGGTGCTTGCGAGAGTAGCATGAAAGAAGAGGTGCTGGTGAGAGTAGCATGGAAGGAGAGGTGCAGGTGAGAGCAGCATGGAATGAGAGATGCTGATGAGAGTAGCATGGAAGGAGAGATGTTGGTGAGAGTAGCATGGAAGGAGAGGTGCAGGTGAGAGTAGCATGGAAGGAGAGGTGCTGGTGAGAGTAGCATGGAAGGAGAGGTGCTGGTGAGAGTAGCATGGTAGGGAGAGGTGCTGGTGAGAGTAGCATGGAAGGAAAGGTGTTGGTAAGATTAGCATGGAAGGAGAGGTGTGCTGGTGAGTAGTATCGTGGAAGGAGAGGAGCTGTGAGAGTAACATGGAAGGAGAGGTGTTGGTGAGAGTAGCATGGAAGGAGAGATGTTGGTGAGAGTAGCATGGAAGGAGAGGTTGATGGTAAGAGTAGCATGAAAGGTGAGGTGCTGGTGAGAGTAGCATGGAAGGAAAGGTGCTGGTTAGAGTAGCACGGAAGGAGAGGTGCTGGTGAGAGTAGCACCTAAGTATAGGTGCTGGTGAAAGTAGCATGGAAGGAGAGTTGGTGGTGAGAGTAAAATGGAAGGAGAGGTGCTAGTGAGAATAGCATGGCTGAAGAGGTGCTGGTGAGAGTAGCATGGAAGGAGAGGTGCTGGTGAGAGTAGCACCTAAGCAAAGGTGCTGGTGAGAGTAGCATGGAAGGAGAGTTGCTGTGAGAGTAGCATGGAAGGAGAGATGCTGGTGAGAGTAGCATGGATGGAGAGGTGCTGGTGAGAGTAGCAAGGAAGGAGAGGTGTTGGTGAGAGTAGCATGGAAGGAGAGGTGCTGGTGAGAGTAGCATGGATGGAGAGGTGCTGGTGAGAGTAGCATGGGGGGAAAGTTGTTGGTGAGAGTAACATGGAAGGAGAGGTTGTTGGTGAGAGTAACATGGAAAGAGAAGTGCTTGTGAGAGTAGCATGGAAGGAGAGATGCTGGTGAGAGTAGCATGGAAGGAGAGGTGCTGGTGAGAGTAGCATCTAAGGAGAGCTGTTAGTGAAAGTAACACGGAAGGAGAGGTGTCGGTGAGAGTAGTATGGAAGGAGAGGTGCTGGTGAGAGTAGCATGGAAGGAGAGGTGCAGGTGAGAGTAGCACATAAGGAGAGGTGATGGTGAGAGTAGCATGGAAGGAGAGGCGATGGTGAAAGTAGCCTGGAAGGAGAGGTGTTTGTGAGAGTAGCATGGAAAGAGAGGTGCTGTGAGAGTAGTATGGAAGGAGAGGTGCTGGTGAGAGTAGCATGGAAGGAGAGGTGTTGGTGAGAGTAGCACCTAAAGAGAGGTGATGGTGAGAGTAGCATGGAAGGAGAGGTGCTGGTGAGAGTAACATGGAAGGAGAGGTACTGGTGAGAGTAGCACCAAAGAAGAGGTGCTGGTGAGAGTAGCAATGAAGGAAAGGTGTTGGTAAGATTAGCATGGAAGGAGAGGTGTTAGTGAGAGTAGCATGGAAGGAGAGGTGCGGGTGAGAGTAGCATGGAAGGAGAGGTGCTGGTAAGAGTTGCATGGAAAGAGAGATGTTGGTGAGAGTAGCATGGAAGGAGAAGTGCTGGTGAGAGTAGCATGGAAGGAGAGGTGCTGGTGAGATTAGCATGGAAGGAGAGGTGTTGGTAAGAGTAGCATAGAAAAAGAGGTGTTGGAGAGAGTAGCATGTAAGGAGAGGTTCTAGTGAGAGTAGCATAGAAGGAGAGGTGCTGGTGAGAGTAGCGTGGAAAGAGAGGTGCTGGTGAGAGTAGCATGGAAGGAGAGGTGCTGGTGAGAGTAGCACAGGAGGAGAGGTGCTGGTGAGAGTAGCACCTAATGAGAGGTGTTGGTGAGAGTAGCATGGTAGGAGAGGTGCTGGTGAGAGTAGCACCTAAGGAGAGGTGTTGGTTAGAGTAGCAAGGAAGAAGAGGTGTTGGCGAGAGTAGCATGGAAGGAGAGGTGCTGGTGGGAGTAGCATGGAAGAAGAGGTGCTGGTGAGAGTAGCATGGATGGAGAGGTGATTGTGAGAATAGCACGGAAGGAGAGGTGCGGTGAGAGTAGCATGGAAGGAGAGGTGCTAGTGAGAATAGCATGGAAGGAGAGGTGCTAGTGAGAGTAGAATGGAAGGTGAGGTGTTGGTGAGAGTAGCATGGAAGGAGAGGTGCTGGTGAGAGTAACATGGAAGGAGAGGTGCTGGTGAGAGTAGCATGAAAGGAGAGGTGCTGGTGAGAGTAGCATGGAAGGTGAGGTGCTGGTGAGAGTAGCATGAAAGGAGAGGTGCTGGTGAGAGTAGCATGGAAGGTGAGGTGCTGGTGAGAGTAGCGTCTAAGGAGAGGTGTTAATGAGAGTAGCATGGAAGGAGAGGTGCTGGTGAGAAGTAGCATCTAAGGAGAGGTGTTTGTGAGAGTAGCATGGAAGGGGAGGTGCTGGTGAGAGAAGCATGGAAGGAAAGGTGCTAGTGAAAGTATCATCTAAGGAGAGGTGTTGGTGAGAGTAGCATGGAAGGAGAGGTGTTGGTGAGAGTAACATGGAAGGAGAGGTGTTGGTGAAAGTAGCATGAAGGAGATGGGTTGCTGAGAGTAGTATGGAAGGAGAGGTGCTGGTATTAGTTCCATCTAAGGAGAGGTGTTGGTGAGAGTAGCATGGAAGGAGAGGTGCTGGTGAGAGTAGGCATGGAAGGAAAGGTACTGGTGAGAGAAGCAAGGAAGGAGAGGTGTTGGCGAGAGTAGCATGGAAGGAGAGGTGCTGGTGAGAGTAGCATGGATGGAGAGGTGCTGGTGAGATTAGCATGGATGGAGAGGTGCTGGTGAGAGTAGGATGGAAGGAAAGTGTTGGTGAAAGTAACATGGAAGGAGAGGTGTTGGTGAGAGTAGCATGGAAGGAAAGGTGTTAGTGAGAGTAGCATGGAAGGAGAGGTGCTGGTATTAGTTGCATCTAAGGAGAGGTGTTGGTGAGAGTAACATGGAAGGAGAGGTGTTGGTGAGAGTAGCATGGAAAGAGAGGTGCTGGTGGGAGTAGCACCTAAGGAGAGGTGCTGGTGAGAGTAGCATGGTGGAGAGGTGCTGGAGAGAGTAGCATGGAAGGAGAGGTGCAGGTGAGAGCAACATGGAAAGAGAGGTGTTGGTGAGGGTAGCATGGAAGGAAAAGTGTTGGTGAAAGTAACATGGAAGGAGAGGTGTTGGTGAGAGTAGCATGGAAGGAGAGGTGCTGGTATTAGTTCCATCTAAGGAGAGGTGTTGGTGAGAGTAGCATGGAAGGAGAGGTGCTGGTGAGAGTAGCATGGAAGGAAAGGTACTGGTGAGAGAAGCAAGGAAGGAGAGGTGTTGGCGAGAGTAGCATGGAAGGAGAGGTGCTGGTGAGAGTAGCATGGATGGAGAGGTGCTGGTGAGATTAGCATGGATGGAGAGGTGCTGGTGAGAGTAGGATGGAAGGAAAAGTGTTGGTGAAAGTAACATGGAAGGAGAGGTGTTGGTGAGAGTAGCATGGAAGGAAAGGTGTTAGTGAGAGTAGCATGGAAGGAGAGGTGCTGGTATTAGTTGCATCTAAGGAGAGGTGTTGGTGAGAGTAACATGGAAGGAGAGGTGCTGGTGAGAGTAGCATGGAAGGAAACGTACTGGTGAGAGAAGCATGGAAGGAGAGGTGCTGGTGAGAGTAGCATGGAAGGAGAGGTGCTGGTGAGAGTAGCACCTAAGGAGAGGTGATGGTGAGAGTAACATGGAAGGAGAAGGTGTTGGTGAGAGCATCATGAGAGGTGTTGGTGAGAGTAGCATGGAAGGAGAGGTGCTGGAGAGAGTAACATGGAAGGAGAGGTGCTGGTGAGAGTAGCATGGAAGGAGAGGTGCTGGTGAGAGTAGCATGGAAGGAGAGGTGCTGGTGAGAGTTGCATGGAAAGAGAGATGTTGGTGAGAGTAGCATGGAAGGAGAGGTGTTAGTGAGAGTAGCAAGGAAGGAGAGGTGCTGGCGAGAGTAGCATGGAATGAGAGGTGTTGGTAAGAGTAGCATAGAAGGAGAGGTGCTCGTGAGAGTAGCCCGGAAAGAGAGGTGCTGGTGAGAATAGCACAGAAGGAGAGATGCTGGTGAGAGTAGCACCTAATGAGAGGTGTTGGTGAGAGTAGCACCTAAGGAGAGGTGTTGGTTAGAGTAGCATGGAAGGAGAGGTGTTGGCGAGTGTAGCATGGAAGGAGAGGTGCTGGTGAGAGTAGCATGCAAGGAGAGGTGCTGGCGAGAGTAGCATGGAAGGAGAGGTGCTGGTGAGAGTAGCATGGAAGGAGAGGTGCTGGTGAGAGTAGCATGGATGGAGAGGTGATAGTGAGAATAGCATGGAAGGAGAGGTGCTTGTTAGAGTAGCATGGAAGGAGAGGTGCTAGTGAGAGTAGCATGGAAGGAGAGGTGCTGGTGAGAGTAGCATGGAAGGAGAGGTGCTGTTGAGAGTAACATGGAAGGAGAGGTGTTGGTGAGAGCAGCATGAGAGTGTTTGTGAGAGTAGCATGGAAGGAGAGGTGCTGGAGAGAGTAACATGGAAGGAGAGGTGCTGGTGAGAGTAGCATGGAAGGAGAGGTGCTGGTGGAGAGTAGCATGGAAGGAGAGGTACTGGTGAGAGTAACATGGAAGGAGAGGTGCTGGTGAGAGTGGAATGGAAGGAGAGGTGTTGGGGAGAGTAGCATGGGAGGAGAGGTGTTGGTGAGAGTAGCATGGAAGGAGAGGTGATGATGAGAGTAGAATGGAAGGAGAAGTGCTGGTGAGAGTAGAATGGAAGGAGAGGTGCTGGTGAGAGTAGCACAGAAGGAGAGGTGCTGGTGAGAGTAGCACCTAATGAGAGGTGTTGGTGAGAGTAGCATGGTAGGAGAGGTGCTGGTGAGAGTAGCACCTAAGGAGAGGTGTTGGTTAGAGTAGCAAGGAAGAAGAGGTTTTGGCGAGAGTAGGATGGAAGGAGAGGTGCTGGTGGGAGTAGCATGGAAGAAGAGGTGCTGGTGAGAGTAGCATGGATGGAGAGGTGATTGTGAGAATAGCACGGAAGGAGAGGTGCGGTGAGAGTAGCATGGAAGGAGAGGTGCTAGTGAGAATAGCATGGAAGGAGAGGTGCGGTGAGAGTAGCATGGAAGGAGAGGTGCTAGTGAGAGTAGAATGGAAGGAGAGGTGTTGGTGAGAGTAGCATGGAAGGAGAGGTGCTGGTGAGAGTAACATGGAAGGAGAGGTGCTGGTGAGAGTAGCATGGAAGGAGAGGTGCTGGTGAGAGTAGCATGAAAGGAGAGGTGCTGGTGAGAGTAGCATGGAAGGTGAGGTGCTGGTGAGAGTAGCGTCTAAGGAGAGGTGTTAATGAGAGTAGCATGGAAGGAGAGGTGCTGGTGAGAGTAGCATCTAAGGAGAGGTGCTTGTGAGAGTAGCATGGAAGGGGAGGTGCTGGTGAGAGTAGCATGGAAGGAAAGGTGCTAGTGAGAGTATCATCTAATGAGAGGTGTTGGTGAGAGTAGCATGGAAGGAGAGGTGTTGGTGAGAGTAACATGGAAGGAGAGGTGTTGGTGAAAGTAGCATGGAATGAGATGGGTTGCTGAGAGTAGTATGGAAGGAGAGGTGCTGGTGAGAGTAGCATGAAAGGAGAGGTGTTGGTGAGAGTAGCATGGAAAGAGAGGTGCTGGTGGGAGTAGCACCTAAGGAGAGGTGCTGGTGAGAGTAGCATGGTGGGAGAGGTGCTGGAGAGAGTAGCATGGAAGGAGAGGTGCAGGTGAGAGCAACATGGAAGGAGAGGTGTTGGTGAGGGGAGCAAGGAAGGAAAAAGTGTTGGTGAAAGTAACATGGAAGGAGAGGTGTTGGTGAGAGTAGCATGGAAGGAGAGGTGCTGGTATTAGTTGCATCTAAGGAGAGGTGTTGGTGAGAGTAATATGGAAGGAGAGGTGCTGGTGAGAGTAGCATGGAAGGAAAGGTACTGGTGAGAGAAGCAAGGAAGGAGAGGTGTTGGTGAGAGTAGCATGGAAGGAGAGGTGCTGGTGAGAGTAGCATGGATGGAGAGGTGCTGGTGAGAGTTGCATGGAAAAAGAGGTGCTGGTGAGAGTAGCATAGATGGAGAGGTGATTGTGAGAATAGCACGGAAGGAGAGGTGCGGTGAGAGTAGCATGGAAGGAGAGGTGCTAGTGAGAATAGCATGGAAGGAGAGGTGCGGTGAGAGTAGCATGGAAGGAGAGGTGCTAGTGAGAGTATCATCTAAGGAGAGGTGTTGGTGAGAGTAGCATGGAAGGAGAGGTGTTGGTGAGAGTAACATGGAAGGAGAGGTGTTGGTGAAAGTAGCATGGAATGAGATGGGTTGCTGAGAGTAGTATGGAAGGAGAGGTGCTGGTGAGAGTAGCATGAAAGGAGAGGTGTTGGTGAGAGTAGCATGGAAAGAGAGGTGCTGGTGGGAGTAGCACCTAAGGAGAGGTGCTGGTGAGAGTAGCATGGTGGGAGAGGTGCTGGAGAGAGTAGCATGGAAGGAGAGGTGCAGGTGAGAGCAACATGGAAGGAGAGGTGTTGGTGAGGGGAGCAAGGATGGAAAGTGTTGGTGAAAGTAACATGGAAGGAGAGGTGTTGGTGAGAGTAGCATGGAAGGAGAGGTGCTGGTATTAGTTGCATCTAAGGAGAGGTGTTGGTGAGAGTAATATGGAAGGAGAGGTGCTGGTGAGAGTAGCATGGAAGGAAAGGTACTGGTGAGAGAAGCAAGGAAGGAGAGGTGTTGGTGAGAGTAGCATGGAAGGAGAGGTGCTGGTGAGAGTAGCATGGATGGAGAGGTGCTGGTGAGAGTTGCATGGAAAAAGAGGTGCTGGTGAGAGTAGCATAGATGGAGAGGTGATTGTGAGAATAGCACGGAAGGAGAGGTGCGGTGAGAGTAGCATGGAAGGAGAGGTGCTAGTGAGAATAGCATGGAAGGAGAGGTGCGGTGAGAGTAGCATGGAAGGAGAGGTGCTAGTGAGAGTAGCATGGAAGGAGAGGTGTTGGTGAGAGTAGCATGGAAGGAGAGGTGCTGGTGAGAGTAACATGGAAGGAAAGGTGCTGGTGAGAGCAGCATGGAAGGACAGGTGCTGGTGAGAGTAGCATGAAAGGAGAGGTGCTGGTGAGATTAGCATGGAAGGTGAGGTGCTGGTGAGAGTAGCATCTAAGGAGAGGTGTTAATGAGAGTAGCATGGAAGGAGAGGTGCTGGTGAGAGTAGCATCTAAGGAGAGGTGTTTGTGAGAGTAGCATGGAAGGGGAGGTGCTGGTGAGAGTAGCATGGAAGGAAAGGTGCTAGTGAAAGTATCATCTAAGGAGAGGTGT
Source organism: Procambarus clarkii (assembly GCF_040958095.1). Taxonomy (NCBI): domain Eukaryota; kingdom Metazoa; phylum Arthropoda; class Malacostraca; order Decapoda; family Cambaridae; genus Procambarus; species Procambarus clarkii. The sequence goes on from NW_027189244.1 coordinate 277,145, forward strand.
TGGTGAGAGTAGCATGGAAGGAGAGGTGTTGGCGAGAGTAGCATGGAAGGAGAGGTGCTGGTGAGAGTAGCATGCAAGGAGAGGTGCTGGCGAGAGTAGCATGGAAGGAGAGGTGCTGGTGAGAGTAGCATGGAAGGAGAGGTGCTGGTGAGAGTAGCATGGATGGAGAGGTGATGGTGAGAATAGCATGGAAGGAGAGGTGCTTGTTAGAGTAGCATGGAAGGAGAGGTGCTAGTGAGAGTAGCATGGAAGGAGAGGTGCTGGTGAGAGTAGCATGGAAGGAGAGGTGCTGTTGAGAGTAACATGGAAGGAGAGGTGTTGGTGAGAGCAGCATGAAAGGTGTTGGTGAGAGTAGCATGGAAGGAGAGGTCCTGGAGAGAGTAGCATGGAAGGAGAGGTGCAAGTCAGAGTAGCATGGTAGGAGAGGTGTTGGTGAGAGTAGCATGGAAGGAGAGATGTTGGTGAGAGTAGCATGGAAGGAGAGGTGATGGTGAGAGTAGCATGGAAGGAGAGGTGCTGGTGAGAGTAGCATGGAAGGAAAGGTGCTGGTTAGAGTAGCACGGAAGGAGAGGTGCTGGTGAGAGTAGCACCTAAGTAAAGGTGCTGGTGAAAGTAGCATGGAAGGAGAGTTGGTGGTGAGAGTAGCATGGAAGGAGAGGTGCTAGTGAGAGTAGCATGGCTGAAGAGGTGCTGGTGAGAGTAGCATGGAAGGAGAGGTGCTGGTGAGAGAGGCATGGAAGGAGAGGTGCTGGTGAGAGTAGCATGGAAGGAGAGGTGCTGGTGAGAGTAACATGGAAGGAGAGGTGTTGGTGAGAGTAGCATCGAAGGAGAGGTTCTGCTGAGAGCAGCACATAAGCAGAGGTGTTGGAAAGAATAGCATGGAAGGAGAGTAGCATGAAAGGAGAGGTGCTGGAGAGAGTAGCATGGAAGGAGAGGTGATGGTGAGAGTAGAATGGAAGGAGAGGTGCTGGTAAGAGTAGCATGAAGGAGAGATACTGGTGAGAGTAGCTCCTAAGGAGAGGTGCTGGTGAGAGTAGCATGGAAGGAGAGGTGTTGGTGAGAGTAACATGGAAGGAGAGGTGCTGGTTAGAGTAACATGGAAGGAGAGGTGCTGGTGAGTGTAGCATGGAAAGAGGGGTGTTGGTGCGAGTAGCATTGGAAAGGTGCTTGCGAGAGTAGCTTGAAAGAAGAGGTGCTGGTGAGAGTAGCATGGAAGGAGAGGTGCTGGTGAGAGTAGCATGGAAGGAGAGATGCTGATGAGAGTAGCATGGTAGGAGAGGTGCTGGTGAGAGAAGCATGGAAGGGAAGGTGTTGGTAAGGTTAGCATGAAAGGAGAAGTGTTGGTGAGAGTAGCATGGAAGGAGAGGTGCTGGTGAGAGTAGCATGGAAGGAGAGGTGCGAGTGAGAGTAGCATGGAAGGAGAGGTGTAGGTGAGAGTAGCATGGAAGGAGAGGTGCTGGTGAGAGTAGCATTGAAGGAGAGGTGCTGGTAAGAGTTCAACGGAAAGAGAGATGTTGGTGAGAGTAGCATGAAAGGAGAGGTGCTGGTGAGAGTAGCATGGAAGGAGAGGTGCTGGTGAGAGTAGCATAGAAGGAGAGGTGCTGGTGAGAGAAGCGTGGAAAGAGTTGTGCTGGTGAGAGTAGCATGGAAGGAGAGGTGTTGGTAAGAGTAGCATGGAAGGAGAGGTGCTGGTGAGAGTAGCATAGAAGGAGACGTCCTGGTGAGAGTAGCACCTAATGAGAGGTGCTGGCGAGAGTAGCATGGAAGGAGAGGTGCTAGTGAAAGTAGCATGGAAGGAGAGGTGTTGGTGAGAGCAGCATGAGAGGTGTTGGTGAGAGTAGCATGGAAGGAGAGGTGCTGGAGAGAGTAACATGGAAGGAGAGGTGCTGGTGAGAGTAGCAGTAGCATGGAAGGAGAGGTGCTGGTGAGAGTAGCATAGAAGGAGAGGTGTTGGTGAGAGTAGCATGGAAGGAGAGGTGCTGGTGAGAGTAGCATGGAAGGTGAGGTGCTGGTGAGAGAAGCATGGAAGGAGAGGTGCTGGTGAGAGTAGCATGGAAGGTGAGGTGTTGGTGAGAGTAGCATTGAAGGAGAGGTGTTGGTAAGAGAAGCATGAAGGAGAGGTGCTGGTGAAAGTAGCATGGAAGGAGAGGTGTTGGTGAGAGTATCATGGAAGGAGAGGTGTTGGTGAGAGTAGCATGGAAGGAGAGGTGCTGGTGAGAGTAGCATGGAAGGAGAGGTGCTGGTGAGAGTAGCATGGAAGGAGAGGTGTTGGTGAGAGTATCATGGAAGGAGAGGTGTTGGTGAGAGTAGCATGGAAGGAGAGGTGCTGGTGAGAGTAGCACCTACGGAGAGGTGTTGGTAAGAGTAGCATGGAAGGAGAGATGCTGGTGAGAGTAGCACCTAAGGAGAGCTGTTGGTGAGAGTAACATGGTAGGAGAGGTGCTGGTGAGAGTAGCATGGAAGGAGAGGTGCTAGTGAGAGTAGCATGGAAGGAGAGGTGCTGGTGAGAGTAGCATCTAAGGAGAGCTGTTGGTGAGAGTAACATGGAAGGAGAGGTGCTGGTGAGAGTAGCATCGAAGGAGAGGTTCTGCTGAGAGTAGCACATAAGCAGAGGTGTTGGTAAGAATAGCGTGGAAGGAGAAGTGCTGGTGAGAGTAGCATGGTAGGAGAGGTGCTGGTGAGAGTAGCATGGAAGGAAAGGTGCTGGTGGGAGTAGCATGGTAGGAGAGGTGTTGGTGAGAGTAGCATGGAAGGAGAGGTGCTGGTGAGAGTAGCATGGAAGGAGAAGTGCTGGTGAGAGTAGCATGGAAGGAAAGGTACTGGTGAGAGAAGCATGGAAGGAGAGGTGCTGGTGAGAGTAGCATGGAAGGAGAGGTGCTGGTGAGAGTAGAACCTAAGGAGAGGTGATGGTGAGAGTAACATGGAAGGAGAGGTGTTGGTGAGAGCAGCATGAGAGGTGTTGGTGAGAGCAGCATGAGAGGTGTTGGTGAGAGTAGCATGGAAGGAGAGGTGCTGGAGAGAGTAACATGGAAGGAGAGGTGCTGGTGAGAGTAGCATGGAAGGAGAGGTGCTGGTGAGAGTAGCATGGAAGGAGAGGTGTTAGTGAGAGTAGCAAGGAAGGAGAGATGCTGGCGAGAGTAGCATGGAAGGAGAGGTGTTGGTAAGAGTAGCATAGAAGGAGAGGTGCTCGTGAGAGTAGCCCGGAAAGAGAGGTGCTGGTGAGAATAGCACAGAAGGAGAGATGCTGGTGAGAGTAGCACCTAATGAGAGGTGTTGGTGAGAGTAGCATGGTAGGAGAGGTGCTGGTGAGAGTAGCACCTAATGAGAGGTGCTGGCGAGAGTAGCATGGAAGGAGAGGTGCTAGTGAGAGTAGCATGGAAGGTGAGGTGCTGGTGAGAGTAGCATATAGGGAGAGGTGCTGGTTGAGTAGCATTTAAAGAGAGGTGCTGGTGAGAGTAGCATGGAAAGAGAGATGTTGGTGAGAGTAGCATAGAAGGAGAGGTGTTGGTGAGAGTAGCATGGAAGGAGAGGTGCTGGTGAGAGTAGCATAGAAGGAGAGGTGTTGGTGAGAGTAGCATGGAAAGAGAGGCGCTGTTGAGAGTAGCATGGAAGGAGAGGTGCTGGTGAGAGTAGCATAGAAGGAGAGGTGTTGGTGAGAGTAGCATGGAAGGAGAGGTGCTGGTGAGAGTAGCATAGAAGGAGAGGTGTTGGTGAGAGTAGCATGGAAGGAGAGGTGCTGGTGAGAGTAGCATGGAAGGTGAGGTGCTGGTGAGAGAAGCATGGAAGGAGAGGTGCTGGTGAGAGTAGCATGGAAAGTGAGGTGTTGGTGAGAGTAGCATGGAAGGAGAGGTGTTGGTAAGAGAAGCATGAAGGAGAGGTGCTGGTGAAAGTAGCATGGAAGGAGAGGTGTTGGTTAGAATAGCATGGAGAGAGAGGTTTTAGTGATAGTAGCATGGAAGGAGAGGTGCTGTTGAGAGTAGCATGGAAGGAGAGGTGTTGGTGAGAGTAGCATGGAAGGAGAGGTACTGGTGAGAGTAGCATGGTAGGAGAGGTGTTGGTGAGAGTAGCATGGAAGGAGAGGTGCTGGTGAGAGTAGCATGGAAGGAGAGGTGTTGGTGAGAGTATCATGGAAGGAGATTTGTTGGTGAGAGTAGCATGGAAGGAGAGGTGCTGGTGAGAGTAGCACCTACGGAGAGGTGTTGGTAAGAGTAGCATGGAAGGAGAGGTGCTGGTGAGAGTAGCACCTAAGGAGAGCTGTTGGTGAGAGTAACATGGAAGGAGAGGTGCTGGTGAGAGTAGCATGGAAGGAGAGGTGCTGGTGAGAGTAGCATGGAAGGAGAGGTGCTGGTGAGAGTAGCATCTAAGGAGAGCTGTTGGTGAGAGTAACATGGAAGGAGAGGTGCTGGTGAGAGTAGCATCGAAGGAGAGGTTCTGCTGAGAGTAGCACATAAGCAGAGGTGTTGGTAAGAATAGCATGGAAGGAGAAGTGCTGGTGAGAGTAGCATGGTAGGAGAGGTGCTGGTGAGAGTAGCATGGAAGGAAAGGTGCTGGTGGGAGTAGCATGGTAGGAGAGGTGTTGGTGAGAGTAGCATGGAAGGAGAGGTGCTGGTGAGAGTAGCATGGAAGGAGAGGTGCTAATGAGAGTAGCATGGAAGGAGAGGTGCTGGTGAGAGTAGCATTTAAGGAGAGGTGTTAGTGAGAGTAGCATTGAAGGAGAGGTGCTGGTAAGAGTTGAATGGAAAGAAAGATGTTGGTGAGAGTAGCATGGAAGGAGAGGTGCTGGTAAGAGTTGAATGAAAAGAGAGATGTTGGTGAGAGTAGCATGAAAGGAGAGGTGCTGGTGAGAGTAGTATGGAAGGAGAGGTGCTGGTGAGAGTATCATGGAAGGAGAGGGGCTGGTGAGAGTATCGTGGAAGGAGAGGTGTTGGTGAGAGTAGCATGGAAGGAGAGGTGCTGGTGAGAGTTGAATGGAAAAAGAGGTGCTAATGAGAGTAGCATGGAAGGAGAGGTGCTGGTGAGAGTAGCATCTAAGGAGAGGTGTTGGTGAGAGTAACATGGAAGGAGAGGTGCTGGTGAGAGTAGCATCTAAGGAGAGTTGTCGGTGAGAGTAGCATGGAAGGAGAGGAGCTGGTGAGAGTAGCATGGAAGGAGAGGTGCTGGTGAGAGTAACATGGAAGGAGAGGTGTTGGTGAGAGTAGCATGGAAGGAGAAGTTCTGGTGAGAGTAGCATGCAAGGAGATGGGTTGGTGAGAGCAGCATTGAAGGAGAGGTGCTGGTGAGAGTAACATGGAAGGAGAGGTGCTGGTGAGAGTAACATGGAAGGAGAGGTGTTGGTGAGAGTAGCATGGAAGGAAAGGTGCTGGTGAGAATAGCATGGAAAGAGAGGTGCTGGTCAGAGTAGCATGGAAGGAGAGGTGCTGGTGAGAGTAGCATCTAAGGAGAGGTGTTGGTGAGAGTAACATGGAAGGAGAGGTGCTGGTGAGAGTAGCATCGAAAGAGAGGTGTTGGTAAGAATAGCATGGAAGGAGAGGTGATGGTGAGAGTAGCATGGAAGGAGAGGTGCTGGTGAGAGTAACATGGAAGGAGAGGTGTTGGTGAGAGTAGCATGGAAGGAAAGGTGCTGGTGAGAATAGCATGGAAAGAGAGGTGCTGGTCAGAGTAGCATGGAAGGAGAGGTGCTGGTGAGAGTAGCATCTAAGGAGAGGTGTTGGTGAGAGTAACATGGAAGGAGAGGTGCTGGTGAGAGTAGCATCTAAGGAGAGCTGTTGGTGAAAGTAACATGGAAGGAGAGGTGTCGGTAAGAGTAGCATGGAATGAGAGGTGCTGGTGAGAGTAGCATAGAAGGAGACGTCCTGGTGAAAGTAATACCTAATGAGAGGTGTTTGTGAAAGTAGCATGGAAGGAGAGGTGCTGGCGAGAGTAGCATGGAAGGAGAGGTGCTAGTGAGAGTAGCATGGAAGGTGAGGTGCTGGTGAGAGTAGCATAGAAGGAGAGGTGCTGGTAAGAGTAGCATTTAAAGAGAGGTGCTGGTGAGAGTAGCATGGAAAGAGAGATGTTGGTGAGAGTAGCATGGAAGGAGAGGTGCTGTTGAGAGTAGCATGGAAGGAGAGGTGTTGGTAAGAGTAGCATGGAAAGAGAGGTGTTAGTGAGAGTAGCATGGAAGGAGAGGTGCTGGTGAGAGTAGCATGGAAGGTGAGGTGCTGGTGAGAGAAGCATGGAAGGAGAGATGCTGGTGAGAGTAGCATGGAAGGTGAGGTGTTGGTGAGAGTAGCATGGAAGGAGAGGTGTTGGTAAGAGAAGCATGGAAGGAGAGGTGCTGGTGAAAGTAGCATGGAAGGAGAGGTGTTGGTTAGAGTAGCATGGAAGGAGAGGTGCTGGTGAGAGTAGCATGGAAGGAGAGGTGTTGGTGAGAGTAGCATGGAAGGAGAGGTGCTGTTGAGAGTAGCATGGAAAGAGAGGTGTTGGTGAGAGTAGCATGGAAGGAGAGGTACTGGTGAGAGTAGGATGGTATGAGAGGTGTTGGTGAGAGTAACATGGAAGGAGAGGTGTTGGTGAGAGTAGCATGGAAGGAGAGGAGTGGGTGAGAGTAGCATGGAAGGAGAGGTACTGGTGAGAGTAGCATGGAAGGAGAGGTGTTGGTGAGAGTAGCATGGAAGGAGAGGTGTTGGTTAGAGTAGCATGGAAAGGGAGGTGCTGGTGAGAGTAGCATGGATGGAGAGGTACTGGTGAGAGAAGCATGGAAGGAGAGGTGTTAGTGAGAGTAGCAAGGAAGGAGAGGTGTTGGTGAGAGTATCATGGAAGGAGAGGTGTTGGTGAGAGTAGCATGGAAGGAGAGGTGCTGGTGAGAGTAGCATGGATGGAGAGGTACTGGTGAGAGAAGCATGGAAGGAGAGGTGCTGGTGAGAGTAGCATGGAAGGAGAGGTGTTGGTGAGAGTATCATGGAAGGAGAGGTGTTAGTGAGAGTAGCATGGAAGGAGAGGTGCTGGTGAGAGTAGCACCTAAGGAGAGGTGTTGGTAAGAGTAGCATGGAAGGAGAGGTGCTGGTGAGAGTAGCACCTAAGGAGAGGTGCTGGTGAGAGAAGCATGGAAGGAGAGGTGCTGGTGAGAGTAGCATGGAAGGTGAGGTGTTGGTGAGAGTAGCATGGAAGGAGAGGTGTTGGTAAGAGTAGCATGGAAGGAGAGGTGCTGGTTAGAGTAGCATGGAAGGAGAGGTGTTGGTGAGAGTAGCATGGAAGGAGAGGTGCTGGTGAGAGTAGCACCTACGGAGAGGTGTTGGTAAGAGTAGCATGGAAGGAGAGGTGCTGGTGAGAGTAGCACCTAAGGAGCGGTGTTGGTAAGAGTAGCATGTAAGGAGAGGTGCTGGTTAGAGTAGCATGGAAGGAGAGGTGTTGGTGAGAGTAACATGGAAGGAGAGGTGCTTTTGAGAGTAACATGGAAGGAGAGGTGCTGGTGAGAGTAGCATGGAAAGAGAGATGTTAGTGAGAGTAACATGGAAGCAGAGGTGCTGGTGAGAGTAGCATGGAAGAAGAGGTTTTGGTGAGAGTAGCATGGAAAGAGAGGTGCTGGTGAGAGTAGCATGGAAGGAGAGGTGCTGGTCAGAGTAGCATGGAAGGAGAGGTGCTGGTGAGAGTACCATGGAAGGAGAGGTGTTGGTGAGAGTAGCATGGAAGGAGAGGAGTGGGTGAGAGTAGCATGGAAGGAGAGGTACTGGTGAGAGTAGCATGGAAGGAGAGGTGTTGGTGAGAGTAGCATGGAAGGAGAGGTGTTGGTTAGAGTAGCATGGAAAGAGAGGTGCTGGTGAGAGTAGCATGGATGGAGAGGTACTGGTGAGAGAAGCATGGAAGGAGAGGTGTTAGTGAGAGTAGCAAGGAAGGAGAGGTGTTGGTGAGAGTATCATGGAAGGAGAGGTGTTGGTGAGAGTAGCATGGAAGGAGAGGTGCTGGTGAGAGTAGCATGGATGGAGAGGTACTGGTGAGAGAAGCATGGAAGGAGAGGTGCTGGTGAGAGTAGCATGGAAGGAGAGGTGTTGGTGAGAGTATCATGGAAGGAGAGGTGTTAGTGAGAGTAGCATGGAAGGAGAGGTGATGGTGAGAGTAGCACCTAAGGAGAGGTGTTGGTAAGAGTAGCATGGAAGGAGAGGTGCTGGTGAGAGTAGCACCTAAGGAGAGGTGCTGGTGAGAGAAGCATGGAAGGAGAGGTGCTGGTGAGAGTAGCATGGAAGGTGAGGTGTTGGTGAGAGTAGCATGGAAGGAGAGGTGTTGGTAAGAGTAGCATGGAAGGAGAGGTGCTGGTTACAGTAGCATGGAAGGAGAGGTGTTGGTGAGAGTAGCATGGAAGGAGAGGTGCTGGTGAGAGTAGCACCTACGGAGAGGTGTTGGTAAGAGTAGCATGGAAGGAGAGGTGCTGGTGAGAGTAGCACCTAAGGAGCGGTGTTGGTAAGAGTAGCATGTAAGGAGAGGTGCTGGTTAGAGTAGCATGGAAGGAGAGGTGTTGGTGAGAGTAACATGGAAGGAGAGGTGCTTTTGAGAGTAACATGGAAGGAGAGGTGCTGGTGAGAGTAGCATGGAAAGAGAGGTGTTAGTGAGAGTAACATGGAAGCAGAGGTGCTGGTGAGAGTAGCATGGAAGAAGAGGTTTTGGTGAGAGTAGCATGGAAAGAGAGGTGCTGGTGAGAGTAGCATGGAAGGAGAGGTGCTGGTGAGAGTAGCATGGAAGGAGAGGTGCTGGTGAGAGTACCATGGAAGGAGAGGTGTTGGTGAGAGTAGCATGGAAGGAGAGGAGTGGGTGAGAGTAGCATGGAAGGAGAGGTACTGGTGAGAGTAGCATGGAAGGAGAGGTGTTGGTGAGAGTAGCATGGAAGGAGAGGTGTTGGTTAGAGTAGCATGGAAAGAGAGGTGCTGGTGAGAGTAGCATGGATGGAGAGGTACTGGTGAGAGAAGCATGGAAGGAGAGGTGTTGGTGAGAGTAGCAAGGAAGGAGAGGTTCTGGTGAGAGTAACATGCAAGGAGATGAGTTGGTGAGAGTAGCATGGAAGGAGAGGTGCTGATGAGAGTAGAATGGAATGAGAGGTGCTGGTGAGAGTAAAATGGATGGAGAGTGGCTGGTGAGAGTAGAATGGAAGGAGAGGTGCTGGTGAGAGTAGAATGGAAGGAGAGGTGCTGGTGAGAGTAGCATGGAAGGAGAGGTGCTGGTGAGAGTAGCATCTAAGGAGAGGTGTCGTTGAGAGTAGCATGGAAGGAGAGGTGCTGGTGAGAGTAACATGGAAGGAGAGGTGCTGGTGACAGTAGCATGGAAGGTGAGGAGCTGGTGAGAGTAATATGGAAGGAGAGGTTTTTTTTTTTTTTTTTTTTTTTTATAAAGTATAATTTTTTAAAAATAATTTTTTTAAAAATAATTTTTTTAAATTTTTTTAAATTTTTTTAAGTTTTTTTAAAAAATTTTAAATTTTTTAATTTTTTTTTTTAATTTAAAAAAAAAAAAAAATTTTAAATTTTTTAAAAATAAAATTTTTTTATAAAAAAAAGAAAAAAAAGAAGGAGAGGTGTTGGGGACAGTAGCATGGAAAGAGAGGTGCTGGTGAGAGTAGCACCTAAGGAGAGGTGCTGGTGAGAGTAGCATGAAAGGAGAGGTGCTGAAGAGAGTAGCGTGGAAGGAGAGGTGCTGGTGAGAGTAGAATGGATGGAGAGGCGCTGGTGAGAGTAGCATGGAGCAGAGGTACTGGAGAGAGTAGCACCTAAGGAGAGGTGCTTCTGAGAGTAGCATGGAATAAGAGGTGTTGGTGAGATTAACATGGAAGGAGAGGTGCTGGTTAAAGTAACATGGAAGAAGAGATGCTGATGAGAGTAGCATGGAAGGAGAGGTGCTTGTGAGAGTAGCATGGTAGGAGAGGTACTGGTGAGAGTAGCATGGAAGGAAAGGTGTTGGTAAGATTAGCATGAAAGGAGATGTGCTGGTGAGAGTATCGTGGAAGGAGAGGAGCTGGTGAGAGTAACATGGAAGGAGAGGTGTTGGTGAGAGTAGCATGGAAAGAGAGGTGCTAGTGAGAGTAGCACCTAAGGAGAGGTGTTGGTGAGAGTAACATGGAAGGAGAGGTGCTGGTGAGAGTAGAATCTAAGGAGAGCTGTTGGTGAAAGTAACATGGAAGGAGAGGTGTCGGTGAGAGTAGCATGGAAGGAGAGGTGCTAGTCAGAGTAGCATGGAAGGAGAGGTGCTGGTGAGAGTAGCATGGAAGGAAAGGTGCTGGTGAGAGTAGCATGGAAGATGAGGTGCTGGTGAGAGAAGCATGGAAGGAGAGGTGCTGGTGAGAGTAGCATGGAAGGTGAGGTGTTGGTGAGAGTAGCATGGAAGGAGAGGTGTTGGTGAGAGTAGCATGGAAGGAGAGGTGTTGGTTAGAGTAGCATGGAAAGAGAGGTGCTGGTGAGAGTAGCATGGATGGAGAGGTACTGGTGAGAGAAGCATGGAAGGAGAGGTGTTGGTGAGAGTAGCAAGGAAGGAGAGGTTCTGGTGAGAGTAACATGCAAGGAGATGAGTTGGTGAGAGTAGCATGGAACGAGAGGTGCTGATGAGAGTAGAATGGAATGAGAGGTGCTGGTGAGAGTAAAATGGATGGAGAGTGGCTGGTGAGAGTAGAATGGAAGGAGAGGTGCTGGTGAGAGTAGAATGGAAGGAGAGGTGCTGGTGAGAGTAGCATGGAAGGAGAGGTGCTGGTGTGAGTAGCATCTAAGGAGAGGTGTCGTTGAAAGTAGCATGGAAGGAGAGGTGCTGGTGAGAGTAACATGGAAGGAGAGGTGCTGGTGAGAGTAGCATGGAAGGTGAGGAGCTGGTGAGAGTAATATGGAAGGAGAGTTTTTTTTTTTATAAAGTATAATTTTTTAAAAATAATTTTTTTAAAAATTTTTAATTTTTTTTTAAGTTTTTTTAAATTTTTTTAAATTTTTAAATTTTTTTTTGTTAAATTTAAAAAAAAAAAAAAAATTTTAAATTTTTTAAAAATAATTTTTTTTTATAAAAAAAAGAAAAAAAAGAAGGAGAGGTGTTGGGGACAGTAGCATGGAAAGAGGGGTGCTGGTGAGAGTAGCACCTAAGGAGAGGTGCTGGTGAGAGTAGCATGAAAGGAGAGGTGCTGAAGAGAGTAGCATGGAAGGAGAGGTGCTGGTGAGAGTAGAATGGAAGGAGAGGTGCTGGTGAGAGTAGCATGGAGCAGAGGTACTGGAGAGAGTAGCACCTAAGGAGAGGTGCTTCTGAGAGTAGCATGGAAGGAGAGGTGTTGGTGAGATTAACATGGAAGGAGAGGTGCTGGTTAAAGTAACATGGAAGAAGAGATGCTGATGAGAGTAGCATGGAAGGAGAGGTGCTGGTGAGAGTAGCATGGTAGGAGAGGTACTGGTGAGAGTAGCATGGAAGGAAAGGTGTTGGTAAGATTAGCATGAAAGGAGAGGTGCTTGCGAGAGTATCGTGGAAGGAGAGGAGCTGGTGAGAGTAACATGGAAGGAGAGGTGTTGGTGAGAGTAGCATGGAAAGAGAGGTGCTAGTGAGAGTAGCACCTAAGGAGAGGTGTTGGTGAGAGTAACATGGAAGGAGAGGTGCTGGTGAGAGTAGCATCTAAGGAGAGCTGTTGGTGAAAGTAACATGGAAGGAGAGGTGTCGGTGAGAGTAGCATGGAAGGAGAGGTGCTGGTGAGAGTAGCATGGAAGGAGAGGTGCTGGTGAGAGTAGCACCTAAGGAGAGGTGTTGGTGAGAGTAGCATGGAAGGAGAGGTGCTAGTGAGAGTAGAATGGAAGGAGAGGTGCTGGTGAGAGTAACATGGAAGGAGAGGTGCAGGTGAGAGTAGCATGTAAGGAGAGGTGCTTGCGAGAGTAGCATGAAAGAAGAGGTGCTGGTGAGAGTAGCATGGAAGGAGAGGTGCAGGTGAGAGCAGCATGGAATGAGAGATGCTGATGAGAGTAGCATGGAAGGAGAGATGTTGGTGAGAGTAGCATGGAAGGAGAGGTGCAGGTGAGAGTAGCATGGAAGGAGAGGTGCTGGTGAGAGTAGCATGGAAGGAGAGGTGCTGGTGAGAGTAGCATGGTAGGAGAGGTGCTGGTGAGAGTAGCATGGAAGGAAAGGTGTTGGTAAGATTAGCATGGAAGGAGAGGTGCTGGTGAGAGTATCGTGGAAGGAGAGGAGCTGGTGAGAGTAACATGGAAGGAGAGGTGTTGGTGAGAGTAGCATGGAAAGAGAGGTGCTGGTGAGAGTAGAATGGAAGGAGAGGTGCTGGTGAGAGTAGCATGGAAGGAGAGGTGCTGGTGAGAGTAGCATCTAAGGAGAGCTGTTGGTGAGAGTAACATGGAAGGAGAGGTGCTGGTGAGAGTAGCATCGAAGGAGAGGTTCTGCTGAGAGTAGCACATAAGCAGAGGTGTTGGTAAGAATAGCATGGAAGGAGAAGTGCTGGTGAGAGTAGCATGGTAGGAGAGGTGCTGGTGAGAGTAGCATGGAAGGAAAGGTGCTGGTGGGAGTAGCATGGTAGGAGAGGTGTTGGTGAGAGTAGCATGGAAGGAGAGGTGCTGGTGAGAGTAGCATGGAAGGAGAAGTGCTAATGAGAGTAGCATGGAAGGAGAGGTGCTGGTGAGAGTAGCATTTAAGGAGAGGTGTTAGTGAGAGTAGCATTGAAGGAGAGGTGCTGGTAAGAGTTGAATGGAAAGAAAGATGTTGGTGAGAGTAGCATGGAAGGAGAGGGTGCTGGTGAGAGTAGCATCTAAGGAGAGTTGTCGGTGAGAGTAGCATGGAAGGAGAGGAGCTGGTGAGAGTAGCATGGAAGGAGAGGTGCTGGTGAGAGTGACATGGAAGGAGAGGTGTTGGTGAGAGTAGCATGGAAGGAGAAGTTCTGGTGAGAGTAGCATGCAAGGAGATGGGTTGGTGAGAGCAGCATTGAAGGAGAGGTGCTGGTGAGAGTAACATGGAAGGAGAGGTGCTGGTGAGAGTAACATGGAAGGAGAGGTGTTGGTGAGAGTAGCATGGAAGGAAAGGTGCTGGTGAGAATAGCATGGAAAGAGAGGTGCTGGTCAGAGTAGCATGGAAGGAGAGGTGCTGGTGAGAGTAGCATCTAAGGAGAGGTGTTGGTGAGAGTAACATGGAAGGAGAGGTGCTGGTGAGAGTAGCATCGAAGGAGAGGTGTTGGTAAGAATAGCATGGAAGGAGAGGTGATGGTGAGAGTAGCATGGAAGGAGAGGTGCTGGTGAGAGTAACATGGAAGGAGAGGTGTTGGTGAGAGTAGCATGGAAGGAAAGGTGCTGGTGAGAATAGCATGGAAAGAGAGGTGCTGGTCAGAGTAGCATGGAAGGAGAGGTGCTGGTGAGAGTAGCATCTAAGGAGAGGTGTTGGTGAGAGTAACATGGAAGGAGAGGTGCTGGTGAGAGTAGCATCTAAGGAGAGCTGTTGGTGAAAGTAACATGGAAGGAGAGATGTCGGTGAGAGTAGCATGGAAAGAGAGGTGCTGGTGAGAGTAGCATAGAAGGAGACGTCCTGGTGAAAGTAGCACCTAATGAGAGGTGTTTGTGAAAGTAGCATGGAAGGAGAGGTGCTGGCGAGAGTAGCATGGAAGGAGAGGTGCTAGTGAGAGTAGCATGGAAGGTGAGGTGCTGGTGAGAGTAGCATAGAAGGAGAGGTGCTGGTGAGAGTAGCATTTAAAGAGAGGTGCTGGTGAGAGTAGCATGGAAAGAGAGATGTTGGTGAGAGCAGCATGGAAGGAGAGGTGCTGTTGAGAGTAGCATGGAAGGAGAGGTGTTGGTAAGAGTAGCATGGAAAGAGAGGTACTGGTGAGAGTAGCATGGAAGGAGAGGTGCTGTTAAGAGTAGCATTGAAGGAGAGGTGTTGGTGAGAGTAGCATGGAAGGAGAGGTGCTGGTGAGAGTAGCATGGAAGGTGAGGTGCTGGTGAGAGAAGCATGGAAGGAGAGATGCTGGTGAGAGTAGCATGGAAGGTGAGGTGTTGGTGAGAGTAGCATGGAAGGAGAGGTGTTGGTAAGAGAAGCATGGAAGGAGAGGTGCTGGTGAAAGTAGCATGGAAGGAGAGGTGTTGGTGAGAGTAGCATGGAAGGAGAGGTGCTGGTGAGAGTAACATGGAAGGAGAGGTGTTGGTGAGAGTAGCATGGAATGAGAGGAGTGGGTGAGAGTAGCATGGAAGGAGAGGTACTGGTGAGAGTAGCATGGAAGGAGAGGTGTTGGTGAGAGTAGCATGGAAGGAGAGGTGTTGGTTAGAGTAGCATGGAAAGGGAGGTGCTGGTGAGAGTAGCATGGATGGAGAGGTACTGGTGAGAGAAGCATGGAAGGAGAGGTGTTAGTGAGAGTAGCAAGGAAGGAGAGGTGTTGGTGAGAGTATCATGGAAGGAGAGGTGTTGGTGAGAGTAGCATGGAAGGAGAGGTGCTGGTGAGAGTAGCATGGATGGAGAGGTACTGGTGAGAGAAGCATGGAAGGAGAGGTGCTGGTGAGAGTAGCATGGAAGGAGAGGTGTTGGTGAGAGTATCATGGAAGGAGAGGTGTTAGTGAGAGTAGCATGGAAGGAGAGGTGCTGGTGAGAGTAGCACCTAAGGAGAGGTGTTGGTAAGAGTAGCATGGAAGGAGAGGTGCTAGTGAGAGTAGCACCTAAGGAGAGGTGCTGGTGAGAGAAGCATGGAAGGAGAGGTGCTGGTGAGAGTAGCATGGAAGGTGAGGTGTTGGTGAGAGTAGAATGGAAGGAGAGGTGTTGGTAAGAGTAGCATGGAAGGAGAGGTGCTGGTTAGAGTAGCATGGAAGGAGAGGTGTTGGTGAGAGTAGCATGGAAGAAGAGGTGCTGGTGAGAGTAGCACCTACGGAGAGGTGTTGGTAAGAGTAGCATGGAAGGAGAGGTGCTGGTGAGAGTAGCACCTAAGGAGCGGTGTTGGTAAGAGTAGCATGTAAGGAGAGGTGCTGGTTAGAGTAGCATGGAAGGAGAGGTGTTGGTGAGAGTAACATGGAAGGAGAGGTGCTTTTGAGAGTAACATGGAAGGAGAGGTGCTGGTGAGAGTAGCATGGAAAGAGAGGTGTTAGTGAGAGTAACATGGAAGCAGAGGTGCTGGTGAGAGTAGCATGGAAGAAGAGGTTTTGGTGAGAGTAGCATGGAAAGAGAGGTGCTGGTGAGAGTAGCATGGAAGGAGAGGTGCTGGTCAGAGTAGCATGGAAGGAGAGGTGCTGGTGAGAGTACCATGGAAGGAGAGGTGTTGGTGAGAGTAGCATGGAAGGAGAGGAGTGGGTGAGAGTAGCATGGAAGGAGAGGTACTGGTGAGAGTAGCATGGAAGGAGAGGTGTTGGTGAGAGTAGCATGGAAGGAGAGGTGTTGGTTAGAGTAGCATGGAAAGAGAGGTGCTGGTGAGAGTAGCATGGATGGAGAGGTACTGGTGAGAGAAGCATGGAAGGAGAGGTGTTGGTGAGAGTAGCAAGGAAGGAGAGGTTCTGGTGAGAGTAACATGCAAGGAGATGAGTTGGTGAGAGTAGCATGGAAGGAGAGGTGCTGATGAGAGTAGAATGGAATGAGAGGTGCTGGTGAGAGTAAAATGGATGGAGAGTGGCTGGTGAGAGTAGAATGGAAGGAGAGGTGCTGGTGAGAGTAGAATGGAAGGAGAGGTGCTGGTGCGAGTAGCATGGAAGGAGAGGTGCTGGTGAGAGTAGCATCTAAGGAGAGGTGTCGTTGAGAGTAGCATGGAAGGAGAGGTGCTGGTGAGAGTAACATGGAAGGAGAGGTGCTGGTGAGAGTAGCATGGAAGGTGAGGAGCTGGTGAGAGTAATATGGAAGGAGAGGTTTTTTTTTTTTTTTTTTTTTTTTTATAAAGTATAATTTTTTAAAAATAATTTTTTTAAAAAATTTTAAATTTTTTTAATTTTTTTAAATTTTTTTAATTTTTTTAATTTTTTTTTTTTAAATTTAAAAAAAATTTTTTTTTAAATTTTTTAAAAATAAATTTTTTTTATAAAAAAAAGAAAAAAAAGAAGGAGAGGTGCTGAAGAGAGTAGCATGGAAGGAGAGGTGCTGGTGAGAGTAGAATGGAAGGAGAGGTGCTGGTGAGAGTAGCTTGGAGCAGAGGTACTGGAGAGAGTAGCACCTAAGGAGAGGTGCTTCTGAGAGTAGAATGGAAGGAGAGGTGTTGGTGAGATTAACATGGAAGGAGAGGTGCTGGTTAAAGTAACATGGAAGAAGAGATGCTGATGAGAGTAGCATGGAAGGAGAGGTGCTGGTGAGAGTAGCATGGTAGGAGAGGTACTGGTGAGAGTAGCATGGAAGGAAAGGTGTTGGTAAGATTAGCATGAAAGGAGAGGTGCTGGTGAGAGTATCGTGGAAGGAGAGGAGCTGGTGAGAGTAACATGGAAGGAGAGGTGTTGGTGAGAGTAGCATGGAAAGAGAGGTGCTAGTGAGAGTAGCACCTAAGGAGAGGTGTTGGTGAGAGTAACATGGAAGGAGAGGTGCTGGTGAAAGTAGCATCTAAGGAGAGCTGTTGGTGAAAGTAACATGGAAGGAGAGGTGTCGGTGAGAGTAGCATGGAAGGAGAGGTGCTAGTCAGAGTAGCATGGAAGGAGAGGTGCTGGTGAGAGTAGCAAGGAAGGAAAGGTGCTGGTGAGAGTAGCATGGAAGATGAGGTGCTGGTGAGAGAAGCATGGAAGGAGAGGTGCTGGTGAGAGTAGCATGGAAGGTGAGGTGTTGGTGAGAGTAGCATGGAAGGAGAGGTGTTGGTGAGAGTAGCATGGAAGGAGAGGTGCTGGTGAGAGTAGCATGGAAGGAGAGGTGGTGGTGAGAGTAGCATGGAAGGAGAGGTGCTAATGAGAGTATCATGGAAGGAGAGGTGCTGGTGAGAGTAGCACCTAAGGAGAGGTGTTGGTGAGAGTAGCATGGAAGGAGAGGTGCTAGTGAGAGTAGAATGGAAGGAGAGGTGCTGGTGAGAGTAACATGGAAGGAGAGGTGCAGGTGAGAGTAGCATGGAAGGAGAGGTGCTTGCGAGAGTAGCATGAAAGAAGAGGTGCTGGTGAGAGTAGCATGGAAGGAGAGGTGCAGGTGAGAGCAGCATGGAAGGAGAGATGCTGATGAGAGTAGCATGGAAGGAGAGATGTTGGTGAGAGTAGCATGGAAGGAGAGGTGCAGGTGAGAGTAGCATGGAAGGAGAGGTGCTGGTGAGAGTAGCATGGAAGGAGAGGTGCTGGTGAGAGTAGCATGGTAGGAGAGGTGCTGGTGAGAGTAGCATGAAAGGAAAGGTGTTGGTAAGATTAGCATGGAAGGAGAGGTGCTGGTGAGAGTATCGTGGAAGGAGAGGAGCTGGTGAGAGTAACATGGAAGGAGAGGTGTTGGTGAGAGTAGCATGGAAAGAGAGGTGCTGGTGAGAGTAGAATGGAAGGAGAGGTGCTGGTGAGAGTAGCATGGAAGGAGAGGTGCTGGTGAGAGTAGCATCTAAGGAGAGCTGTTGGTGAGAGTAACATGGAAGGAGAGGTGCTGGTGAGAGTAGCATCGAAGGAGAGGTTCTGCTGAGAGTAGCACATAAGCAGAGGTGTTGGTAAGAATAGCATGGAAGGAGAAGTGCTGGTGAGAGTAGCATGGTAGGAGAGGTGATGGTGAGATAAGCATGGAAGGAGAGGTGCTGGTGAGAGTAACATGGAAGGAGAGGTGTTGGTGAGAGTAGCATGGAAGGAAAGGTGCTGGTGAGAATAGCATGGAAAGAGAGGTGCTGGTCAGAGTAGCATGGAAGGAGAGGTGCTGGTGAGAGTAGCATCTAAGGAGAGGTGTTGGTGAGAGTAACATGGAAGGAGAGGTGCTGGTGAGAGTAGCATCTAAGGAGAGCTGTTGGTGAAAGTAACATGGAAGGAGAGATGTCGGTGAGAGTAGCATGGAAAGAGAGGTGCTGGTGAGAGTAGCATAGAAGGAGACGTCCTGGTGAAAGTAGCACCTAATGAGAGGTGTTTGTGAAAGTAGCATGGAAGGAGAGGTGCTGGCGAGAGTAGCATGGAAGGAGAGGTGCTAGTGAGAGTAGCATGGAAGGTGAGGTGCTGGTGAGAGTAGCATAGAAGGAGAGGTGCTGGTGAGAGTAGCATTTAAAGAGAGGTGCTGGTGAGAGTAGCATGGAAAGAGAGATGTTGGTGAGAGTAGCATGGAAGGAGAGGTGCTGTTGAGAGTAGCATGGAAGGAGAGGTGTTGGTAAGAGTAGCATGGAAAGAGAGGTACTGGTGAGAGTAGCATGGAAGGAGAGGTGCTGTTAAGAGTAGCATTGAAGGAGAGGTGTTGGTGAGAGTAGCATGGAAGGAGAGGTGCTGGTGAGAGTAGCATGGAAGGTGAGGTGCTGGTGAGAGAAGCATGGAAGGAGAGATGCTGGTGAGAGTAGCATGGAAGGTGAGGTGTTGGTGAGAGTAGCATGGAAGGAGAGGTGTTGGTAAGAGAAGCATGGAAGGAGAGGTGCTGGTGAAAGTAGCATGGAAGGAGAGGTGTTGGTGAGAGTAGCATGGAAGGAGAGGTGCTGGTGAGAGTAACATGGAAGGAGAGGTGTTGGTGAGAGTAGCATGGAATGAGAGGTACTGGTGAGAGTAGGATGGTATGAGAGGTGTTGGTGAGAGTAACATGGAAGGAGAGGTGTTGGTGAGAGTAGCATGGAAGGAGAGGAGTGGGTGAGAGTAGCATGGAAGGAGAGGTACTGGTGAGAGTAGCATGGAAGGAGAGGTGTTGGTGAGAGTAGCATGGAAGGAGAGGTGTTGGTTAGAGTAGCATGGAAAGGGAGGTGCTGGTGAGAGTAGCATGGATGGAGAGGTACTGGTGAGAGAAGCATGGAAGGAGAGGTGTTGGTGAGAGTAGCAAGGAAGGAGAGGTGTTGGTGAGAGTATCATGGAAGGAGAGGTGTTGGTGAGAGTAGCATGGAAGGAGAGGTGCTGGTGAGAGTAGCATGGATGGAGAGGTACTGGTGAGAGAAGCATGGAAGGAGAGGTGCTGGTGAGAGTAGCATGGAAGGAGAGGTGTTGGTGAGAGTATCATGGAAGGAGAGGTGTTAGTGAGAGTAGCATGGAAGGAGAGGTGCTGGTGAGAGTAGCACCTAAGGAGAGGTGTTGGTAAGAGTAGCATGGAAGGAGAGGTGCTAGTGAGAGTAGCACCTAAGGAGAGGTGCTGGTGAGAGAAGCATGGAAGGAGAGGTGCTGGTGAGAGTAGCATGGAAGGTGAGGTGTTGGTGAGAGTAGAATGGAAGGAGAGGTGTTGGTAAGAGTAGCATGGAAGGAGAGGTGCTGGTTAGAGTAGCATGGAAGGAGAGGTGTTGGTGAGAGTAGCATGGAAGAAGAGGTGCTGGTGAGAGTAGCACCTACGGAGAGGTGTTGGTAAGAGTAGCATGGAAGGAGAGGTGCTGGTGAGAGTAGCACCTAAGGAGCGGTGTTGGTAAGAGTAGCATGTAAGGAGAGGTGCTGGTTAGAGTAGCATGGAAGGAGAGGTGTTGGTGAGAGTAACATGGAAGGAGAGGTGCTTTTGAGAGTAACATGGAAGGAGAGGTGCTGGTGAGAGTAGCATGGAAAGAGAGGTGTTAGTGAGAGTAACATGGAAGCAGAGGTGCTGGTGAGAGTAGCATGGAAGAAGAGGTTTTGGTGAGAGTAGCATGGAAAGAGAGGTGCTGGTGAGAGTAGCATGGAAGGAGAGGTGCTGGTCAGAGTAGCATGGAAGGAGAGGTGCTGGTGAGAGTACCATGGAAGGAGAGGTGTTGGTGAGAGTAGCATGGAAGGAGAGGAGTGGGTGAGAGTAGCATGGAAGGAGAGGTACTGGTGAGAGTAGCATGGAAGGAGAGGTGTTGGTGAGAGTAGCATGGAAGGAGAGGTGTTGGTTAGAGTAGCATGGAAAGAGAGGTGCTGGTGAGAGTAGCATGGATGGAGAGGTACTGGTGAGAGAAGCATGGAAGGAGAGGTGTTGGTGAGAGTAGCAAGGAAGGAGAGGTTCTGGTGAGAGTAACATGCAAGGAGATGAGTTGGTGAGAGTAGCATGGAAGGAGAGGTGCTGATGAGAGTAGAATGGAATGAGAGGTGCTGGTGAGAGTAAAATGGATGGAGAGTGGCTGGTGAGAGTAGAATGGAAGGAGAGGTGCTGGTGAGAGTAGAATGGAAGGAGAGGTGCTGGTGCGAGTAGCATGGAAGGAGAGGTGCTGGTGAGAGTAGCATCTAAGGAGAGGTGTCGTTGAGAGTAGCATGGAAGGAGAGGTGCTGGTGAGAGTAACATGGAAGGAGAGGTGCTGGTGAGAGTAGCATGGAAGGTGAGGAGCTGGTGAGAGTAATATGGAAGGAGAGGTTTTTTTTTTTTTTTTTTTTTTTTATAAAGTATAATTTTTTAAAAATAATTTTTTTAAAAAATTTTAAATTTTTTTAATTTTTTTAAATTTTTTTAATTTTTTTAATTTTTTTTTTTTAAATTTAAAAAAAAAAATTTTTTAAATTTTTTAAAAATAATTTTTTTTTATAAAAAAAAAGAAAAAAAAAGAAGGAGAGGTGCTGAAGAGAGTAGCATGGAAGGAGAGGTGCTGGTGAGAGTAGAATGGAAGGAGAGGTGCTGGTGAGAGTAGCTTGGAGCAGAGGTACTGGAGAGAGTAGCACCTAAGGAGAGGTGCTTCTGAGAGTAGAATGGAAGGAGAGGTGTTGGTGAGATTAACATGGAAGGAGAGGTGCTGGTTAAAGTAACATGGAAGAAGAGATGCTGATGAGAGTAGCATGGAAGGAGAGGTGCTGGTGAGAGTAGCATGGTAGGAGAGGTACTGGTGAGAGTAGCATGGAAGGAAAGGTGTTGGTAAGATTAGCATGAAAGGAGAGGTGCTGGTGAGAGTATCGTGGAAGGAGAGGAGCTGGTGAGAGTAACATGGAAGGAGAGGTGTTGGTGAGAGTAGCATGGAAAGAGAGGTGCTAGTGAGAGTAGCACCTAAGGAGAGGTGTTGGTGAGAGTAACATGGAAGGAGAGGTGCTGGTGAAAGTAGCATCTAAGGAGAGCTGTTGGTGAAAGTAACATGGAAGGAGAGGTGTCGGTGAGAGTAGCATGGAAGGAGAGGTGCTAGTCAGAGTAGCATGGAAGGAGAGGTGCTGGTGAGAGTAGCAAGGAAGGAAAGGTGCTGGTGAGAGTAGCATGGAAGATGAGGTGCTGGTGAGAGAAGCATGGAAGGAGAGGTGCTGGTGAGAGTAGCATGGAAGGTGAGGTGTTGGTGAGAGTAGCATGGAAGGAGAGGTGTTGGTGAGAGTAGCATGGAAGGAGAGGTGCTGGTGAGAGTAGCATGGAAGGAGAGGTGGTGGTGAGAGTAGCATGGAAGGAGAGGTGCTAATGAGAGTATCATGGAAGGAGAGGTGCTGGTGAGAGTAGCACCTAAGGAGAGGTGTTGGTGAGAGTAGCATGGAAGGAGAGGTGCTAGTGAGAGTAGAATGGAAGGAGAGGTGCTGGTGAGAGTAACATGGAAGGAGAGGTGCAGGTGAGAGTAGCATGGAAGGAGAGGTGCTTGCGAGAGTAGCATGAAAGAAGAGGTGCTGGTGAGAGTAGCATGGAAGGAGAGGTGCAGGTGAGAGCAGCATGGAAGGAGAGATGCTGATGAGAGTAGCATGGAAGGAGAGATGTTGGTGAGAGTAGCATGGAAGGAGAGGTGCAGGTGAGAGTAGCATGGAAGGAGAGGTGCTGGTGAGAGTAGCATGGAAGGAGAGGTGCTGGTGAGAGTAGCATGGTAGGAGAGGTGCTGGTGAGAGTAGCATGAAAGGAAAGGTGTTGGTAAGATTAGCATGGAAGGAGAGGTGCTGGTGAGAGTATCGTGGAAGGAGAGGAGCTGGTGAGAGTAACATGGAAGGAGAGGTGTTGGTGAGAGTAGCATGGAAAGAGAGGTGCTGGTGAGAGTAGAATGGAAGGAGAGGTGCTGGTGAGAGTAGCATGGAAGGAGAGGTGCTGGTGAGAGTAGCATCTAAGGAGAGCTGTTGGTGAGAGTAACATGGAAGGAGAGGTGCTGGTGAGAGTAGCATCGAAGGAGAGGTTCTGCTGAGAGTAGCACATAAGCAGAGGTGTTGGTAAGAATAGCATGGAAGGAGAAGTGCTGGTGAGAGTAGCATGGTAGGAGAGGTGCTGGTGAGAGTAGCATGGAAGGAAAGGTGCTGGTGGGAGTAGCATGGTAGGAGAGGTGTTGGTGAGAGTAGCATGGAAGGAGAGGTCCTGGTGAGAGTAGCATGGAAGGAGAGGTGCTAATGAGAGTAGCATGGAAGGAGAGGTGCTGGTGAGAGTAGCATTTAAGGAGAGGTGTTAGTGAGAGTAGCATAGAAGGAGAGGTGCTGGTAAGAGTTGAATGGAAAGAAAGATGGTGGTGAGAGTAGCATGGAAGGAGAGGTGCTGGTGAGAGTAGTATGGAAGGAGAAGTGCTTGTGAGAGTAGCATGGAAGAAGAGGGGCTGGTGAGAGTAGCATTGAAGGAGAGGTGCTGGTAAGAGTTGAATGGAAAGAGAGATGTTGGTGAGAGTAGCATGAAAGGAGAGGTGCTGGTGAGAGTAGTATGGAAGGAGAGGTGCTGGTGAGAGAATCATGGAAGGAGAGGGGCTGGTGAGAGTATCGTGGAAGGAGAGGTGTTGGTGAGAGTAGCATGGAAGGAGAGGTGCTGGTGAGAGTTGAATGGAAAAAGAGGTGCTAATGAGAGTAGCATGGAAGGAGAGGTGCTGGTGAGAGTAGCATCTAAGGAGAGGTGTTGGTGAGAGTAACATGGAAGGAGAGGTGCTGGTGAGAGTAGCATCTAAGGAGAGTTGTCGGTGAGAGTAGCATGGAAAGAGAGGAGCTGGTGAGAGTAGCATGGAAGGAGAGGTGCTGGTGAGAGTAACATGGAAGGAGAGGTGTTGGTGAGAGTAGCATGGAAGGAGAAGTTCTGGTGAGAGTAGCATGCAAGGAGATGGGTTGGTGAGAGCAGCATTGAAGGAGAGGTGCTGGTGAGAGTAACACCTAAGTAAATGTGTTGGCGTGAGTAGCATGGAAGGAGAGCTGTTGGTGAGAGTAGCATCGAAGGAGAGGTGTTGGTAAGAATAGCATGGAAGGAGAGGTGATGGTGAGAGTAGCATGGAAGGAGAGGTGCTGGTGAGAGTAACATGGAAGGAGAGGTGTTGGTGAGAGTAGCATGGAAGGAAAGGTGCTGGTGAGAATAGCATGGAAAGAGAGGTGCTGGTCAGAGTAGCATGGAAGGAGAGGTGCTGGTGAGAGTAGCATCTAAGGAGAGGTGTTGGTGAGAGTAACATGGAAGGAGAGGTGCTGGTGAGAGTAGCATCTAAGGAGAGGTGTTGGTGAAAGTAACATGGAAGGAGAGGTGTCGGTGAGAGTAGCATGGAAAGAGAGGTGCTGGTGAGAGTAGCATAGAAGGAGACGTCCTGGTGAAAGTAGCACCTAATGAGAGGTGTTTGTGAAAGTAGCATGGAAGGAGAGGTGCTGGCGAGAGTAGCATGGAAGGAGAGGTGCTAGTGAGAGTAGCATGGAAGGTGAGGTGCTGGTGAGAGTAGCATAGAAGGAGAGGTGCTGGTGAGAGTAGCATTTAAAGAGAGGTGCTGGTGAGAGTAGCATGGAAAGAGAGATGTTGGTGAGCGTAGCATGGAAGGAGAGGTGCTGTTGAGAGTAGCATGGAAGGAGAGGTGTTGGTAAGAGTAGCATGGAAAGAGAGGTACTGGTGAGAGTAGCATGGAAGGAGAGGTGCTGTTGAGAGTAGCATAGAAGGAGAGGTGTTGGTGAGAGTAGCATGGAAGGAGAGGTGCTGGTGAGAGTAGCATGGAAGGTGAGGTGCTGGTGAGAGAAGCATGGAAGGAGAGGTGCTGGTGAGAGTAGCATGGAAGGTGAGGTGTTGGTGAGAGTAGCATGGAAGGAGAGGTGTTGGTAAGAGAAGCATGGAAGGAGAGGTGCTGGTGAAAGTAGCATGGAAGGAGAGGTGTTGGTTATAGTAGCATGGAAGGAGAGGTGCTGGTGAGAGTAGCATGGAAGGAGAGGTGTTGGTGAGAGTAGCATGGAAGGAGAGGTGTTGTTGAGAGTAGCATGGAAAGAGAGGTGTTGGTGAGAGTAGCATGGAAGGAGAGGTACTGGTGAGAGTAGGATGGTATGAGAGGTGTTGGTGAGAGTAACATGGAAGGAGAGGTGGTGGTGAGAGTAGCATGGAAGGAGAGGAGTGGGTGACAGTAGCATGGAAGGAGAGGCACTGGTGAGAGTAGCATGGAAGGAGAGGTGTTGGTGAGAGTATCATGGAAGGAGAGGTGTTGGTGAGAGTAGCATGGAAGGAGAGGTGCTGGTGAGAGTAGCATGGATGGAGAGGTACTGGTGAGAGAAGCATGGAAGGAGAGGTGCTGGTGAGAGTAGCATGGAAGGAGAGGTGTTGGTGAGAGTATCATGGAAGGAGAGGTGTTAGTGAGAGTAGCATGGAAGGAGAGGTGCTGGTGAGAGTAGCACCTAAGGAGAGGTGTTGGTAAGAGTAGCATGGAAGGAGAGGTGCTGGTGAGAGTAGCACCTAAGGAGAGGTGCTGGTGAGAGAAGCATGGAAGGAGAGGTGCTGGTGAGAGTAGCATGGAAGGTGAGGTGTTGGTGAGAGTAGCATGGAAGGAGAGGTGTTGGTAAGAGTAGCATGGAAGGAGAGGTGCTGGTGAGAGTAGCATGGAGCAGAGGTACTGGTGAGAGTAGCACCTAAGGAGAGGTGCTTCTGAGAGTAGCATGGAAAGAGAGGTGTTGGTGAGATTAACATGGAAGGAGAGGTGCTGGTTAAAGTAACATGGAAGAAGAGATGCTGATGAGAGTAGCATGGAAGGAGAGGTGCTGGTGTGAGTAGCATGGTAGGAGAGGTACTGGTGAGAGTAGCATGGAAGGAAAGGTGTTGGTAAGATTAGCATGAAAGGAGAGGTGCTGGTGAGAGTATCGTGGAAGGAGAGGAGCTGGTGAGAGTAACATGGAAGGAGAGGTGTTGGTGAGAGTAGCATGGAAAGAGAGGTGCTAGTGAGAGTAGCACCTAAGGAGAGGTGTTGGTGAGAGTAACATGGAAGGAGAGGTGCTGGTGAGAGTAGCATCTAAGGAGAGCTGTTGGTGAAAGTAACATGGAAGGAGAGGTGTCGGTGAGAGTAGCATGGAAGGAGAGGTGCTAGTCAGAGTAGCATGGAAGGAGAGGTGCTGGTGAGAGTAGCATGGAAGGAAAGGTGCTGGTGAGAGTAGCATGGAAGATGAGGTGCTGGTGAGAGAAGCATGGAAGGAGAGGTGCTGGTGAGAGTAGCATGGAAGGTGAGGTGTTGGTGAGACTAGCATGGAAGGAGAGGTGTTGGTAAGAGTAGCATGGAAGGAGAGGTGCTGGTGAGAGTAGCATGGAAGGATAGGAGCTGGTGAGAGTAGCATGGAAGGAGAGGTGCTAATGAGAGTATCATGGAAGGAGAGGTGCTGGTGAGAGTAGCACCTAAGGAGAGGTGTTGGTGAGAGTAGCATGGAAGGAGAGGTGCTAGTGAGAGTAGAATGGAAGGAGAGGTGCTGGTGAGAGTAACATGGAAGGAGAGGTGCAGGTGAGAGTAGCATGGAAGGAGAGGTGCTTGCGAGAGTAGCATGAAAGAAGAGGTGCTGGTGAGAGTAGCATGGAAGGAGAGGTGCAGGTGAGAGCAGCATGGAAGGAGAGATGCTGATGAGAGTAGCATGGAAGGAGAGATGTTGGTGAGAGTAGCATGGAAGGAGAGGTGCAGGTGAGAGTAGCATGGAAGGAGAGGTGCTGGTGAGAGTAGCATGGAAGGAGAGGTGCTGGTGAGAGTAGCATGGTAGGAGAGGTGTTGGTGAGAGTAGCATGGAAGGAAAGGTGTTGGTAAGATTAGCATGGAAGGAGAGGTGCTGGTGAGAGTATCGTGGAAGGAGAGGAGCTGGTGAGAGTAACATGGAAGGAGAGGTGTTGGTGAGAGTAGCATGGAAAGAGAGGTGCTGGTGAGAGTAGAATGGAAGGAGAGGTGCTGGTGAGAGTAGCATGGAAGGAGAGGTGCAGGTGAGAGTAGCATCTAAGGAGAGCTGTTGGTGAGAGTAACATGGAAGGAGAGGTGCTGGTGAGAGTAGCATCGAAGGAGAGGTTCTGCTGAGAGTAGCACATAAGCAGAGGTGTTGGTAAGAATAGCATGGAAGGAGAAGTGCTGGTGAGAGTAGCATGGTAGGAGAGGTGCTGGTGAGAGTAGCATGGAAGGAAAGGTGCTGGTGGGAGTAGCATGGTAGGAGAGGTGTTGGTGAGAGTAGCATGGAAGGAGAGGTGCTGGTGAGAGTAGCATGGAAGGAGAGGTGCTAATGAGAGTAGCATGGAAGGAGAGGTGCTGGTGAGAGTAGCATTTAAGGAGAGGTGTTAGTGAGAGTAGCATTGAAGGAGAGGTGCTGGTAAGAGTTGAATGGAAAGAAAGATGTTGGTGAGAGTAGCATGGAAGGAGAGGTGCTGGTGAGAGTAGTATGGAAGGAGAAGTGCTTGTGAGAGTAGCATGGAAGAAGAGGGGCTGGTGAGAGTAGCATTGAAGGAGAGGTGCTGGTAAGAGTTGAATGGAAAGAGAGATGTTGGTGAGAGTAGCATGAAAGGAGAGGTGCTGGTGAGAGTAGTATGGAAGGAGAGGTGCTTGTGAGAGTATCATGGAAGGAGAGGGGCTGGTGAGAGTATCGTGGAAGGAGAGGTGTTGGTGAGAGTAGCATGGAAGGAGAGGTGCTGGTGAGAGTTGAATGGAAAAAGAGGTGCTAATGAGAGTAGCATGGAAGGAGAGGTGCTGGTAAGAGTAGCATCTAAGGAGAGGTGTTGGTGAGAGTAACATGGAAGGAGAGGTGCTGGTGAGAGTAGCATCTAAGGAGAGTTGTCGGTGAGAGTAGCATGGACGGAGAGGAGCTGGTGAGAGTAGCATGGAAGGAGAGGTGCTGGTGAGAGTAACATGGAAGGAGAGGTGTTGGTGAGAGTAGCATGGAAGGAGAAGTTCAGGTGAGAGTAGCATGCAAGGAGATGGGTTGGTGAGAGCAGCATTGAAGGAGAGGTGCTGGTGAGAGTAACACCTAAGTAAATGTGTTGGCGTGAGTAGCATGGAAGGAGAGCTGTTGGTGAGAGTAGCATCGAAGGAGAGGTGTTGGTAAGAATAGCATGGAAGGAGAGGTGATGGTGAGAGTAGCATGGAAGGAGAGGTGCTGGTGAGAGTAACATGGAAGGAGAGGTGTTGGTGAGAGTAGCATGGAAGGAAAGGTGCTGGTGAGAGTAGCATGGAAAGAGAGGTGCTGGTCAGAGTAGCATGGAAGGAGAGGTGCTGGTGAGAGTAGCATCTAAGGAGAGGTGTTGGTGAGAGTAACATGGAAGGAGAGGTGCTGGTGAGAGTAGCATCTAAGGAGAGCTGTTGGTGAGAGTAACATGGAAGGAGAGGTGCTGGTGAGAGTAGCATCTAAGGAGAGGTGTTGGTGAGAGTAACATGGAAGGAGAGGTGCTGGTGAGAGTAGCATAGAAGGAGACGTCCTGGTGAAAGTAGCACCTAATGAGAGGTGTTTGTGAAAGTAGCATGGAAGGAGAGGTGCTGGCGAGAGTAGCATGGAAGGAGAGGTGCTAGTGAGAGAAGCATGGAAGGTGAGGTGCTGGTGAGAGTAGCATAGAAGGAGAGGTGCTGGTGAGAGTAGCATTTAAAGAGAGGTGCTGGTGAGAGTAGCATGGAAAGAGAGATGTTGGTGAGAGTAGCATGGAAGGAGAGGTGCTGTTGAGAGTAGCATGGAAGGAGAGGTGTTGGTAAGAGTAGCATGGAAAGAGAGGTACTGGTGAGAGTAGCATGGAAGGAGAGGTGCTGTTGAGAGTAGCATAGAAGGAGAGGTGTTGGTGAGAGTAGCATGGAAGGAGAGGTGCTGGTGAGAGTAGCATGGAAGGTGAGGTGCTGGTGAGAGAAGCATGGAAGGAGAGGTGCTGGTGAGAGTAGCATGGAAGGTGAGGTGTTGGTGAGAGTAGCATGGAAGGAGAGGTGTTGGTAAGAGAAGCATGGAAGGAGAGGTGCTGGTGAAAGTAGCATGGAAGGAGAGGTGTTGGTTAGAGTAGCATGGAAGGAGAGGTGCTGGTGAGAGTAGCATGGAAGGAGAGGTGTTGGTGAGAGTAGCATGGAAGAAGAGGTGCTGTTGAGAGTAGCATGGAAAGAGAGGTGTTGGTGAGAGTAGCATGGAAGGAGAGGTACTGGTGAGAGTAGGATGGTATGAGAGGTGTTGGTGAGAGTAACATGGAAGGAGAGGTGTTGGTGAGAGTAGCATGGAAGGAGAGGAGTGGGTGAGAGTAGCATGGAAGGAGAGGTGCTGGTGAGAGTAGCATGGATGGAGAGGTACTGGTGAGAGAAGCATGGAAGGAGAGGTGCTGGTGAGAGTAGCATGGAAGGAGAGGTGTTGGTGAGAGTATCATGGAAGGAGAGGTGTTAGTGAGAGTAGCATGGAAGGAGAGGTGCTGGTGAGAGTAGCACCTAAGGAGAGGTGTTGGTAAGAGTAGCATGGAAGGAGAGGTGCTGGTGAGAGTAGCACCTAAGGAGAGGTGCTGGTGAGAGAAGCATGGAAGGTGAGGTGTTGGTGAGAGTAGCATGGAAGGAGAGGTGTTGGTAAGAGTAGCATGGAAGGAGAGGTGCTGGTTAGAGTAACATGGAAGGAGAGGTGTTGGTGAGAGTAACATGGAAGGAGAGGTGCTTTTGAGAGTAACATGGAAGGAGAGGTGTTGGTGAGAGTAGCATGGAAAGAGAGGTGCTGGTGAGAGTAGCATGGAAGGAGAGGTGCTGGTCAGAGTAGCATGGAAGGAGGGGTGCTGGTGAGAGTAACATGGAAGGAGAGGTGTTGGTGAGAGTAGCATGGAAGGAGAGGAGTGGGTGAGAGTAGCATGGAAGGAGAGGTACTGGTGAGAGTAGCATGGAAGGAGAGGTGATGGTGAGAGTAGCATGGAAGGAGAGGTGTTGGTTAGAGTAGCATGGAAAGATAGGTGCTGGTGAGAGTAGCATGGATGGAGAGGTACTGGTGAGAGAAGCATGGAAGGAGAGGTGTTGGTGAGAGTAGCAAGGAAGGAGAGGTTCTGGTGAGAGTAGCATGCAAGGAGATCGGTTGGTGAGATTAGCATGGAGAGGTGCTGGTGAGAGTAGAATGGAATGAGAGGTGCTGGTGAGAGTAAAATGGATGGAGAGTGGCTGGTGAGAGTAGAATGGAAGGAGAGGTGCTGGTGAGAGTATCGTGGAAGGAGAAGTGTTGGTGAGAGTAGCATGGAAAGAGAGGTGCTGGTGAGAGTAGAATGGAAGGAGAGGTGCTGGTGAGAGTAGCATGGAAGGAGAGGTGCTGGTTAGAGTAGCATCTATGGAGAGGTGTTGGTGAGAGTAACATGGAAGGAGAGGTGCTGGTGAGAGTAGCATCAAAGGAGAGGTGTCGTTGAGAGTGCATGGAAGGAGAGGTGCTGGTGAGAGTAGCATGGAAGGAGAGGAGCTGGTGAGAGTAACATGGAAGGAGAGGTGCTGGTGAGAGTAGCATGGAAGGAGAGGTGTTGGTGAGAGAAGCATTAAAGGAGAGGTGTTGGTGAAAGTAGCATGGAAGGAGAGGTGCTGGTGAGAGTAGCATGGAAGGAGAGGAGCTGGTGAGAGTAACATGGAAGGAGAGGTGTTGGTGAGAGTAGCATGGAAGGAGAGGTGTTGGGGACAGTAGCATGGAAAGAGAGGTGCTGGTGAGAGTAGCACCTAAGGAGCGGTGCTGGTGAGAGTAGCATGAAAGGAGAGGTGCTGGAGAGAGTAGCATGGAAGGAGAGGTGCTGGTGAGAGTAGACTGGAAGGAGAGGTGCTGGTGAGAGTAGCATGGAGCAGAGGTACTGGTGAGAGTAGCACCTAAGGAGAGGTGCTTCTGAGAGTAGCATGGAAGGAGAGGTGTTGGTGAGAGTAACATGGAAGGAGAGGTGCTGGTTAAAGTAACATGGAAGAAGAGATGCTGATGAGAGTAGCATGGAAGGAGAGGTGCTGGTGAGAGTAGCATGGTAGGAGAGGTACTGGTGAGAGTAGCATGGAAGGAAAGGTGTTGGTAAGATTAGCATGAAAGGAGAGGTGCTGGTGAGAGTATCGTGGAAGGAGAGGAGCTGGTGAGAGTAACATGGAAGGAGAGGTGTTGGTGAGAGTAGCATGGAAAGAGAGGTGCTGGTGAGAGTAGCACCTAAGGAGAGGTGTTGGTGAGAGTAACATGGAAGGAGAGGTGCTGGTGAGAGTAGCATCTAAGGAGAGCTGTTGGTGAAAGTAACATGGAAGGAGAGGTGTCGGTGAGAGTAACATGGAAGGAGAGGTGCAAGTCAGAGTAGCATGGAAGGAGAGGTGCTGGTGAGAGTAGCATGGAAGGAAAGGTGCTGGTGAGAGTAGCATGGAAGATGAGGTGCTGGTGAGAGAAGCATGGAAGGAGAGGTGCTGGTGAGAGTAGCATGGAAGGTGAGGTGTTGGTGAGAGTAGCATGGAAGGAGAGGTGTTGGTAAGAGTAGCATGGAAGGAGAGGTGCTGGTGAGAGTAGCATGGAAGGATAGGAGCTGGTGAGAGTAGCATGGAAGGAGAGGTGCTAATGAGAGTATCATGGAAGGAGAGGTGCTGGTGAGAGTAGCACCTAAAGAGAGGTGTTGGTGAGAGTAGCATGGAAGGAGAGGTGCTAGTGAGAGTAGAATGGAAGGAGAGGTGCTGGTGAGAGTAACATGGAAGGAGAGGTGTTGGTGAGAGTAGCATGGAAGGAGAGGTGCTGGTGAGAGTAGCATGGAAGGTGAGGTGCTGGTGAGAGTAGCATGGAAGGAGAGGTGCAGGTGAGAGCAGCATGGAAGGAGAGATGCTGATGAGAGTAGCATGGAAGGAGAGATGTTGGTGAGAGTAGCATGGAAGGAGAGGTGCAGGTGAGAGTAGCATGGAAGGAGAGGTGCTGGTGAGAGTAGCATGGAAGGAGAGGTGCTGGTGAGAGTAGCATGGTAGGAGAGGTGCTGGTGAGAGTAGCATGTAAGGAAAGGTGTTGGTGAGAGTAGAATGGAAGGAGAGGTGCTGGTGAGAGTAGCATGGAAGGAGAGGTGCTGGTGAGAGTAGCATCTAAGGAGAGCTGTTGGTGAGAGTAACATGGAAGGAGAGGTGCTGGTGAGAGTAGCATCGAAGGAGAGGTTCTGCTGAGAGTAGCACATAAGCAGAGGTGTTGGTAAGAATAGCATGGAAGGAGAAGTGCTGGTGAGAGTAGCATGGTAGGAGAGGTGCTGGTGAGAGTAGCATGGTAGGAGAGGTGCTGGTGAGAGTAGCATGGAAGGAAAGGTGCTGGTGGGAGTAGCATGGTAGGAGAGGTGCTGGTGAGAGTAGCATGGAAAGAGAGGTGCTGGTGAGAGTTGAATGGAAGGAGAGGTGCTAATGAGAGTAGCATGGAAGGAGAGGTGCTGGTGAGAGTAGCATTTAAGGAGAGGTGTTAGTGAGAGTAGCATTGAAGGAGAGGTGCTGGTAAGAGTTGAATGGAAAGAAAGATGTTGGTGAGAGTAGCATGGAAGGAGAGGTGCTGGTGAGAGTAGTATGGAAGGAGAAGTGCTTGTGAGAGTAGCATGGAAGAAGAGGGGCTGGTGAGAGTAGCATTGAAGGAGAGGTGCTGGTAAGAGTTGAATGGAAAGAGAGATGTTGGTGAGAGTAGCATGAAAGGAGAGGTGCTGGTGAGAGTAGTATGGAAGGAGAGGTGCTGGTGAGAGTATCATGGAAGGAGAGGGGCTGATGAGAGTATCGTGGAAGGAGAGGTGTTGGTGAGAGTAGCATGGAAGGAGAGGTGCTGGTGAGAGTTGAATGGACAAAGAGGTGCTAATGAGAGTAGCATGGAAGGAGAGGTGCTGGTGAGAGTAGCATCTAAGGAGAGGTGTTGGTGAGAGTAACATGGAAGGAGAGGTGCTGGTGAGAGTAGCATCTAAGGAGAGTTGTCGGTGAGAGTAGCATGGAAGGAGAGGAGCTGGTGAGAGTAGCATGGAAGGAGAGGTGCTGGTGAGAGTAACATGGAAGGAGAGGTGTTGGTGAGAGTAGCATGGAAGGAGAGGTTCTGGTGAGAGTAGCATGCAAGGAGATGGGTTGGTGAGAGCAGCATTGAAGGAGAGGTGCTGGTGAGAGTAACACCTAAGTAAATGTGTTGGTGTGAGTAGCATGGAAGGAGAGCTGTTGGTGAGAGTAGCATCGAAGGAGAGGTGTTGGTAAGAATAGCATGGAAGGAGAGGTGATGGTGAGAGTAGCATGGAAGGAGAGGTGCTGGTGAGAGGAACATGGAAGGAGAGGTGTTGGTGAGAGTAGCATGGAAGGAAAGGTGCTGGTGAGAGTAGCATGGAAAGAGAGGTGCTGGTGAGAGTAGCATCTAAGGAGAGGTGTTGGTGAGAGTAACATGGAAGGAGAGGTGCTGGTGAGAGTAGCATCTAAGGAGAGCTGTTGGTGAAAGTAACATGGAAGGAGAGGTGTCGGTGAGAGTAGCATGGAAAGAGAGGTGCTGGTGAGAGTAGCATAGAAGGAGACATCCTGGTGAAAGTAGCACCTAATGAGAGGTGTTTGTGAAAGTAGCATGGAAGGAGAGGTGCTGGTGAGAGAAGTACTAAAGGAGAGGTGCTGGCGAGAGTAGCATGGAAGGAGAGGTGCTAGTGAGAGTAGCATGGAAGGTGAGGTGCTGGTGAGAGTAGCATAGAAGGAGAGGTGCTGGTGAGAGTAGCATTTAAAGAGAGGTGCTGGTGAGAGTAGCATGGAAAGAGAGATGTTGGTGAGAGTAGCATGGAAGGAGAGGTGTTGGTAAGAGTAGCATGGAAAGAGAGGTACTGGTGAGAGTAGCATGGAAGGAGAGGTGCTGTTGAGAGTAGCATAGAAGGAGAGGTGTTGGTGAGAGTAGCATGGAAGGAGAGGTGCTGGTGAGAGTAGCATGGAAGGTGAGGTGCTGGTGAGAGAAGCATGGAAGGAGAGGTGCTGGTGAGAGTAGCATGGAAGGTGAGGTGTTGGTGAGAGTAGCATGGAAGGAGAGGTGTTGGTAAGAGAAGCATGGAAGGAGAGGTGCTGGTGAAAGTAGCATGGAAGGAGAGGTGTTGGTTAGAGTAGCATGGAAGGAGAGGTGCTGGTGAGAGTAGCATGGAAGGAGAGGTGTTGGTGAGAGTAGCATGGAAGGAGAGGTGCTGTTGAGAGTAGCATGGAAAGAGAGGTGTTGGTGAGAGTAGCATGGAAGGAGAGGTACTGGTGAGAGTAGGATGGTATGAGAGGTGTTGGTGAGAGTAACATGGAAGGAGAGGTGTTGGTGAGAGTAGCATGGAAGGAGAGGAGTGGGTGAGAGTAGCATGGAAGGAGAGGTACTGGTGAGAGTAGCATGGAAGGAGAGGTGTTGGTGAGAGTAGCATGGAAAGAGAGGTGTTGGTTAGAGTAGCATGGAAAGAGAGGTGCTGGTGAGAGTAGCATGGATGGAGAGGTACTGGTGAGAGAAGCATGGAAGGAGAGGTGTTAGTGAGAGTAGCAAGGAAGGAGAGGTGTTGGTGAGAGTATCATGGAAGGAGAGGTGTTGGTGAGAGTAGCATGGAAGGAGAGGTGCTGGTGAGAGTAGCATGGATGGAGAGGTACTGGTGAGAGAAGCATGGAAGGAGAGGTGCTGGTGAGAGTAGCATGGAAGGAGAGGTGTTGGTGAGAGTATCATGGAAGGAGAGGTGTTAGTGAGAGTAGCATGGAAGGAGAGGTGCTGGTGAGAGTAGCACCTAAGGAGAGGTGTTGGTAAGAGTAGCATGGAAGGAGAGGTGCTGGTTAGAGTAACATGGAAGGAGAGGTGTTGGTGAGAGTAACATGGAAGGAGAGGTGCTTTTGAGAGTAACATGGAAGGAGAGGTGTTGGTGAGAGTAGCATGGAAAGAGAGGTGCTGGTGAGAGTAGCATGGAAGGAGAGGTGCTGGTCAGAGTAGCATGGAAGGAGAGGTGCTGGTGAGAGTAACATGGAAGGAGAGGTGTTGGTGAGAGTAGCATGGAAGGAGAGGAGTGGGTGAGAGTAGCATGGAAGGAGAGGTACTGGTGAGAGTAGCATGGAAGGAGAGGTGTTGGTGAGAGTAGCATGGAAAGAGAGGTGTTGGTTAGAGTAGCATGGAAAGAGAGGTGCTGGTGAGAGTAGCATGGATGGAGAGGTACTGGTGAGAGAAGCATGGAAGGAGAGGTGTTGGTGAGAGTAGCAAGGAAGGAGAGGTTCTGGTGAGAGTAGCATGCAAGGAGATCGGTTGGTGAGAGTAGCATGGAAGGAGAGGTGCTGGTGAGAGTAGAATGGAATGAGAGGTGCTGGTGAGAGTAAAATGGATGGAGAGTGGCTGGTGAGAGTAGAATGGAAGGAGAGGTGCTGGTGAGAGTATCGTGGAAGGAGAGGTGTTGGTGAGAGTAGCATGGAAAGAGAGGTGCTGGTGAGAGTAGAATGGAAGGAGAGGTGCTGGTGAGAGTAGCATGGAAGGAGAGGTGCTGGTTAGAGTAGCATCTATGGAGAGGTGTTGGTGAGAGTAACATGGAAGGAGAGGTGCTGGTGAGAGTAGCATCAAAGGAGAGGTGTCGTTGAGAGTAGCATGGAAGAAGAGGTGCTGGAGAGAGTAGCATGGAAGGAGAGGTGCTGGTGAGAGTAGACTGGAAGGAGAGGTGCTGGTGAGAGTAGCATGGAGTAGAGGTACTGGTGAGAGTAGCATGGAAGGAGAGGAGCTGGTGAGAGTAACATGGAAGGAGAGGTGTTGGGGACAGTAGCATGGAAGGAGAGGAGCTGGTGAGAGTAACATGGAAGGAGAGGTGTTGGGGACAGTAGCATGGAAAGAGAGGTGCTGGTGAGAGTAGCACCTAAGGAGAGGTGCTGGTGAGAGTAGCATGAAAGGAGAGGTGCTGGAGAGAGTAGCATGGAAGGAGAGGTGCTAGTGAGAGTAGACTGGAAGGAGAGGTGCTGGTGAGAGTAGCACCTAAGGAGAGGTGCTTCTGAGAGTAGCATGGAAGGAGAGGTGTTGGTGAGAGTAACATGGAAGGAGAGGTGCTGGTTAGAGTAACATGGAAGAAGAGATGCTGATGAGAGTAGCATGGAAGGAGAGGTGCTGGTGTGAGTAGCATGGTAGGAGAGGTGCTGGTGAGAGTAGCATGGAAGGAAAGGTGTTGGTAAGATTAGCATGGAAGGAGAGGTGCTGATGAGAGTATCGTGGAAGGAGAGGAGCTGGTGAGAGAAACATGGAAGGAGAGGAGCTGGTGAGAGTAGCATGGAAAGAGAGGTGCTGGTCAGAGTAGCATGGAAGGAGAGGTGCTGGTGAGAGTAGCATCTAAGGAGAGGTGTTGGTGAGAGTAACATGGAAGGAGAGGTGCTGGTGAGAGTAGCATCTAAGGAGAGCTGTTGGTGAAAGTAACATGGAAGGAGAGGTGTCGGTGAGAGTAGCATGGAAGGAGAGGTGCTAGTCAGAGTAGCATGGAAGGAGAGGTGCTGGTGAGAGTAGCATGGAAGGAAAGGTGCTGCTGAGAGTAGCATGGAAGTTGAGGTGCTGGTGAGAGAAGCATGGAAGGAAAGGTGCTGGTGAGAGTAGCATGGAAGGTGAGGTGTTGGTGAGAGTAGCATGGAAGGAGAGGTGTTGGAAAGAGTAGCATGGAAGGAGAGGTGCTGGTGAGAGTAGCATGGAAGGAGAGGTGCTAATGAGAGTATCATGGAAGGAGAGGTGCTGGTGAGAGTAGCACCTAAGGAGAGCTGTTGGTGAAAGTAACATGGAAGGAGAGGTGTCGGTGAGAGTAGCATGGAAGGAGAGGTGCTAGTGAGAGTAGAATGGAACGAGAGGTGGTGGTGAGAGTAACATGGAAGGAGAGGTGCAGGTGAGAGTAGCATGGAAGGAGAGGTGCTTGCGAGAGTAGCATGAAAGAAGAGGTGCTGGTGAGAGTAGCATAGAAGGAGAGGTGCAGGTGAGAGTAGCATGGAAAGAGAGATGCTGATGAGAGTAACATGGAAGGAGAGATGTTGGTGAGAGTAGCATGGAAGGAGAGGTGCTGGTGAGAGTAGCATGGTAGGAGAGGTGCTGGTGAGAGTAGCATGGAAGGAAAGGTGTTGGTAAGATTAGCATGGAAGGAGAGGTGCTGGTGAGAGAATCGTGGAAGGAGAGGAGCTGGTGAGAGTATCATGGAAGGAGAGGTGTTGGTGAGAGTAGCATGGAAAGAGAGGTGCTGGTGAGAGTAGAATGGAAGGAGAGGTGCTGGTGAGAGTAGCATGGAAGGTGAGGTGCTGGTGAGAGTAGCATCTAAGGTGATGTGTTAGTGAGGTTAACATGGAAGGAGAGGTGTTGGTGAGAGTAGCATCTAAGGAGAGCTGTTGGTGAAAGTAACATAGAAGGAGAGTTGTCAGTGAGAGTAGCATGGAAGGAGAGGTGCTGGTGAGAGTAGCATGGAAGGAGAGGTGTTGGTGAGAGTATCATGGAAGGAGAGGTTCTGGTGAGAGTAGCATGCAAGGAAATGGGTTGGTGAGAGTAGCATGAAAGGAGAGGTGCTGGTGAGAGTAGCACCTAAGTAAAGGTGTTGGTGAGAGTAGCATGAAAGGAGAGCTGTTGGTGAGAGTAGCAGCGAAGGAGAGGTTCTGCTGAGAGTAGCACATAAGCAGAGGTGTTGGTAAGAATAGCATGGAAGGAGAGGTGCTGGTGGGAGTAGCATGGTAGGAGAGGTGCTGGTGAGAGTAGCATTGAAGGAGAGGTGCTGGTAAGAGTTGAATGGAAAGAGAGATGTTGGTGAGAGTAGCATGGAAGGAGAGGTGCTGGTGAGAGTAGCATCTAAGGAGAGGTGTTGGTGAGAGTAACATGGAAGGAGAGGTGCTGGTGAGAGTAGCATCTAAGGAGAGGTGTCGGTGAGAGCAGCATGGAAGGAGAGGTGCTGGTAAGAGTTGAATGGAAAGAAAGATGTTGGTGAGAGTAGCATGGAAGGAGAGGTGCTGGTGAGAGTATCATGGAAGGAGAGGGGCTGGTGAGAGTATCGTGGAAGGAGAGGTGTTGGTGAGAGTAGCATGGAAGGAGAGGTGCTGGTGAGAGTTGAATGAAAAAAGAGGTGCTAATGAGAGTAGCATGGAAGGAGAGGTGCTGGTGAGAGTAGCATCTAAGGAGAGGTGTTGGTGAGAGTAACATGGAAGGAGAGGTGCTGGTGAGAGTAGCATCTAAGGAGAGGTGTCGGTGAGAGCAGCATGGAAGGAGAGGTGCTGGTAAGAGTTGAATGGAAAGAAAGATGTTGGTGAGAGTAGCATGGAAGGAGAGGTGCTGGTGAGAGTATCATGGAAGGAGAGGGGCTGGTGAGAGTATCGTGGAAGGAGAGGTGTTGGTGAGAGTAGCATGGAAGGAGAGGTGCTGGTGAGAGTTGAATGGAAAAAGAGGTGCTAATGAGAGTAGCATGGAAGGAGAGGTGATGGTGAGAGTAGCATCTAAGGAGAGGTGTTGGTGAGAGTAACATGGAAGGAGAGGTGCTGCTGAGAGTAGCATCTAAGGAGAGGTGTCGGTGAGAGTAGCATGGAAGGAGATGAGTTGGTGAGAGCAGCATTGAAGGAGAGGTGCTGGTGAGAGTAGCACCTAAGTAAATGTGTTGGTGTGAGTAGCATGGAAGGAGAGCTGTTGGTGAGAGTAGCATCGAAAGAGAGGTGTTGGTAAGAATAGCATGTAAGGAGAGGTGATGGCGAGAGTAGCATGGAAGGAGAGGTGCTGGTGAGAGTAACATGGAAGGAGAGGTGTTCGTGAGAGTAGCATGGAAGGAAAGGTGCTGGTGAGAGTAGCATGGAAAGAGAGGTGCTGGTCAGAGTAGCATGGAAGGAGAGGTGCTGGTGAGAGAAGCATCTAAGGAGAGGTGTTGGTGAGAGTTACATGGAAGGAGAGGTGCTGGTCAGAGTAGCATCTAAGGAGAGCTGTTGGTGAAAGTAACATGGAAGGAGAGGTGTCGGTGAGAGTAGCATGGAAGGAGAGGTGCTAGTCAGAGTAGCATGGAAGGAGAGGTGCTGGTGAGAGTAGCATGGAAGGAAAGGTGCTGGTGAGAGTAGCATGGAAGGTGAGGAGCTGGTGAGAGAAGCATGGAAGGAGAGGTGCTGGTGAGAGTAGCATGGAAGGTGAGGTGTTGGTGAGAGTAGCATGGAAGGAGAGGTGTTGGTAAGAGTAGCATGGAAGGAGAGGTGCTGGTGAGAGTAGCATGGAAGGATAGGAGCTGGTGAGAGTAGCACCTAAGGAGAGGTGTTGGTGAGAGTAGCATGGAAGGAGAGGTGCTAATGAGAGTATCATGGAAGGAGAGGTGCTGGTGAGAGTAGCACCTAAGGAGAGGTGTTGGTGAGAGTAGCATGGAAGGAGAGGTGCTAGTGAGAGTAGAATGGAAGGAGAGGTGCTGGTGAGAGTAGCATGGAAGGAGAGGTGCAGGTGAGAGTAGCATGGAAGGAGAGATGCTGATGAGAGTAGCATGGAAGGAGAGATGTTGGTGAGAGTAGCATGGAAGGAGAGGTGCTGGTGAGAGTAGCATGGTAGGAGAGGTGCTGGTGAGAGTAGCACCTAAGGAGAGGTGCTGGTGAGAGTAGCATGGAAGGAGAGGTGCTGGTGAGAGTAGCATGGTAGGAGAGGTGCTGGTGAGAGTAGCACCTAAGGAGAGGTGCTGGTGAGAGTAGCATGAAAGGAGAGGTACTGGTGAGAGTAGCACCTAAGGAGAGGTGCTTCTGAGAGTAGCATGGAAGGAGAGATATAGGTGAGAGTAATATGGAAAGAGAGGTGCTGGTGAGAGTAGCATGGAAGGAGGGGTGTTGATGAGAGTAGCATAGAAGGAGAGGTGCTTGCGAGAGTAGCATGAAAGAAGAGGTGCTGGTGAGAGTAGCATGGAAGGAGAGGTGCTGGTGAGAGTAGCATGGAAGGAGAGATGCTGATGAGAGTAGCATGGAAGGAGAGACGTTGGTGAGAGTAGCATGGTAGGAGAGGTGCTGGTGAGAGTAGCATGGAAGGAAAGGTGTTGGTAAGATTAGCATGGAAGGAGAGGTGCTGGAGAGAGTAGCATCTAATGAGAGGTGTTGGTGAGAGTAACATGGAAGGAGAGGAGCTGGTGAGAGTAGCATGGAAGGAGAGGTGCTGGTGAGAGTAGCACCTAAGTAAATGTGTTGGTTAGAGTAGCATGGAAGGAGAGGTGTTGGTGAGAGTAGCAAGGAAGGAGAGGTGATGGTGAGAGTAGCATGGAAGGAGAGGTGATGGTGAGAGTAGCATGGAAGGAGAGGTGTTGGTGAGAGTAGCATGGATGGAGAGGTGCTGGTGAGAGTAGCACCTAAGGAGAGGTGCTGGTGAGAGTAGCATGAAAGGAGAGGTGCTGGAGAG
This sequence comes from Procambarus clarkii, assembly GCF_040958095.1. Taxonomy (NCBI): domain Eukaryota; kingdom Metazoa; phylum Arthropoda; class Malacostraca; order Decapoda; family Cambaridae; genus Procambarus; species Procambarus clarkii. The sequence goes on from NW_027189244.1 coordinate 316,384, forward strand.
ATTAGCATGGAAGGAGAGGTGCTGGTGAGAGTAGAATGGAAGGAGAGGTGCTGGTGAGAGTAGCATGGAGGAGAGGTACTGGTTAGAGTAGCATTTAAGGAGAGGTGCTTCTGAGAGTAGCATGGAAGGAGTGGTGTTGGTGAGAGTAACATGGAAGGAGAGGTGCTGGTGAGAGTAGATAGGAAGGAGGGATGTTGGTGAGAGTAGCATAGAAGGAGAGGTGCTTGCGAGAGTTGCATGAAAGAAGAGGTGCTGGTGAGAGTAGCATGGAAGGAGAGGTGCTGGTGAGAGTAGCATGGAAGGAGAGATGCTGATGAGAGTAGCTTGGAAGGAGAGATGTTGGTGAGAGTAGCATGGAAGGAGAGGTGCAGGTGAGAGTAGCATGGTAGGAGAGGAGCTGGTGAGAGTAGCATGGAAGGAGAGGCGCTGGTGAGAGTAGCACCTAAGTAAATGTGTTGGTGAGAGTAGCATGGAAGGAGAGCTGTTGGTGAGAGTAGCATCGAAGGAGAGGTTTTGGTAAGAATAGCATGGAAGGAGAGGTGATGGTGAGAGTAGCATGGAAGGAGAGGTGCTGGTGAGAGTAACATGGAAGGAGAGGATTTGGTGAGAGTAGCATGGAAGGAGAGATGCTGATGAGAGTAGCATGGAAGGAGAGATGTTGGTGAGAGTAGCATGGTTGGAGAGGTGCTGGTGAGAGTAGCATGGAAGGAAAGGTGTTGGTAAGATTAGCATGGAAGGAGAGGTGCTGGAGAGAGTAGCATCTAATGAGAGGTGTTGGTGAGAGTAACATGGAAGGAGAGGTGCTGGTGAGAGTAGCATCTAAAGAGAGGTGTCGGTGAGAGTAGCATGGAAGGAGAGGAGCTGGTGAGAGTAGCATGGAAGGAGAGGTGCTGGTGAGAGTAGCACCTAAGTAAATGTGTTGGTGAGAGTAGCATGGAAGGAGAGCTGTTGGTGAGAGTAGCATCGAAGGAGAGGTGTTGGTAAGAATAGCATGGAAGGAGAGGTGATGGCGAGAGTAGCATGTAAGGGGAGGTGCTGGTGAGAGTAGCACCTAAGTAAAGGTGTTGGTGAGAGTAGCATGGAAGAAGAGCTGTTGGTGAGAGAAGCATCGAAGGAGAGGTTCTGCTGCATCTTTAGGGTCTACCACTAGATGGAATGGATTTGGTCTGTAGACAGGTTGATTCATGAGCTCAGTGGGGAGGTGGCAGATACCACCAACTAGAATATCTGAGGAGGGTTTCCAGGCAACACTAATTCATATATGTTTTTGTGTTTACATTTCTTGTTAGGAAAGTATTATTCAGCTTTTGGATGACTGCAGAACTCTGTACACCTACTGAGAGGCAAAAGAGCAAGACAATGAGCAAAGAAATATACGACACACCTTAATTAAAGACCACCAGGGATCCATATCCATTTCAGTGGTGGATAAAATCCAACTGGACTGACGTGACTCATTTATTTATGACATGTAGTGCATGTGAGAGCGTGTTTGTCCCATGCAATGATTGAAGGTGAGAGTCTTTGGTGTATTCTTTTAGGCATCAATATCAAGCTGCAGTCGGACACCCAGTTAAGTCCTTTGTGACTGTTAGGCAAAGTGCCAGAAGTGTTGGTTGAGGATAGTCGGAAGATGAGGTAGAGGCCCATTGACGTGTTGATGGTCATCATTATTAGTATTATATTTCGGTGTACTGTTGTAATCTTGTGAACTCTTATATCTCTTATATTGAATGTCTTTAAGGATAACCACCTTCCAAGAGTGTAGAACTACCGAGAACATTGTTATTATGTATTTATTATCCATACATTTTGTTCTTGTAGCTACTGAATATATACGTACTTGCACTTATTAACTTATCCATCCATGATCACTATATATAGGGAGTGGAAGCTGCATCCCAGAGTTAACTCTGAAGACATATTGGTGATGGATGTTTTCAGTGAGAGCTGCTCTAATTGCAGGGAAGATTTTTATATAAATTAGTTCATTTAACACTATTCCGGTGATAAGATTCAGGTAGAGAGTCGAAGGGTAACATTGATGTACCATCCACATTTCGTTTTATTATATTTTTGTTAATTAGATGTTACAGTTCTTTTAGACTAAGATGATTCACTCCTTGCCTCTGCGGATCTGATAATTCTTGAGAGAAAATTCAGATTTCTGGCTAGTTACATTAATTTTAAGATAAAATCGAGTTGGGAAATAATAAACTGAGAGTGGGTAATGGGTCACCTGAGAGAAGACTTCCTTACGGGTTATGCAGTAGATGTGGTATATGCCAACAGGTTCTTGTTGATGTTAATTCAACATGGCCACATCCTACAAAACATTAAACGTGGTTAAGTGACTTATTATGGTGCCATTGGCATCACAGAGGTGTCAGTTGGGGGTATTGCTTTTGTGTTTCTTTTTATTGTTTTCTGCGGAGGGGGACCGGTGGAGACAAGGGTGTCTGGAGACCCACAAGTTGAAAGAGACTTGTGTGATCATTAATCAATTTGGTTGATGCAGGATATCCGCAGTGATCATCTTGTTTATCTGACAATGATAACACATTGTTGCTCTTTTCTTAAGTCAGTATGGTTAGATGCCAACTAGTGAAGCAAGATACCATAAATTATAATAATATTTATCATGCATAACATGGTGTTGTTCATGCCTTAAGCTTGCATGGTAAGATAACGAGTGGTGGTGTTCAGAGTATCTGTGAAGGTCATTGTTAACTGATGATGACAACGATGTTCCTCATGCCTCCATCAGCCATTCTCAAATATCATCAGTTACATGCCATTTATGGTTATAATTGTTGTATGGTGATGGTAACAATGTTTCTCTTTCCTCGAGCAAGTATTGCCAACATTTTATTGCTAAGGTTTATGGTGTACGATGCTTATAAAGGTTATATTGGTTAACTGACGATGGCAAGACTGGAGCTGTCGGTTCACCCTTGTAAAGTCAGCTATTGTTGGTTGGTCAGCTATTGCTGCATCCTGCATAATGCTCTTCTTATGTATATAATAATAATAATAATAATAATAATGTTAATATTTAAAATAAAAATAATAATAGTAATAATAATAATAATAATAATAATAATAATGTTAATATTTAAAATAATAATAATAATAATAATAATAATGTTAATATTTAAAATAATAATAATAATATTTATTAAGGGAAAATCCCATACATACAAAATGGTATACGAGAAGAATGTTGGATCTCTAGGTAGGACAAGTATATACTATGCCTCAAGTTACTAATACACTCAGTGTTTCAGGCATGACAATATCACCAATGTCGCTCTCGTCACAAGTAATACATTATCAAATAAGAACTGGTTGGATGTCGGATATTTTAATGGTCTATTCTTAAAAAATTATCACTATCTTCCTCTTTTAAATTTAGGGTGAAAACTGTTTTACAAAATATTTAGAGTCGGAACACGTAACTAGTATATATAAAAAAAACTAGAACAGCTAATTTCAATAATTTACAGAAAGTATTGGAATAATGATGGTTTATGTATAATAACAACTGTGGTATCTGTTGACAGGCAGGACAGCCCTTCACAAGGCAGCCGAAGGTGGTCACGACAACACTGTGAAGGTCCTCCTCGACGCTGGAGCAGACGCCAACGCTAAAGATACTGATGGTAAGAGTTACACATATGCATTCCAACATTATATAGCAATGCAACATAGCACACTGCACGTATCATGTGACAAAATTCAATATTTATATTTTATAATCAGTACCATTAGAGATAATGTCTGCTAGTCTGTTGAAAGTCAGAGATCACACAGATGGGGCTAGCCATACCCAAATTGTAAGAGGGAATGGTCTGGGGAACGGGATGAACATAGGCTGGTCGGTGTCATCAAAATGTAAAAGGGAATAACGTGCCACTGCCCCATTCACACCCCCAAGATGATTTTTGGCTCTGTCAGCTAATTAGGCAGCTAAATATTTTCCAAACAAAATTTTCAAATAATTATTTTCATATGGTAATATGCAGCATTATTCACTGATCTCGGGAAAATTAACTAAAACTTTTTGCTGTCAATAATTTGCCCGTACTCCCATAAAACAGACGATCTTCACACAATATCAAAGGTTTCGAGCAACGGCTTTTTAACAGACTCAGGGGGAACTATTAGTTTTTTAGTATTTCACACAACAGCGCTCCTCTTACTGCTGACCACCCACACAAAGACAATTATACTTTTATAGGAGAAAGAGACAGACAGACAGAGAAAGAGAGATAAAAACAGATAAAGACAGATACAGAGAGAGAAAGGGACAAACAGAAACTCAGACACACAGCTAGAGATATACGGGCAGAAACAGACTCTCTCTCTGCCTGTCCTCTGTCTATGACATAGAAAGAGAAAGAGAGGGGCAGAAACAAAGTCAGAAGTAGAGACATAGACAGTAGAGAGATGGACGGATATAGGTGGATGGATAGGTGGATGAATAAATGCATTGATACATAAATGGATAGACAGTTAAGTAGATGGATGAAGGGATTAATGCATAGATAGGTAGATGGATGGATAGACTAAAAGATAGATGAACAGATAGATGTAAAGCAGTTGGATGAGTAGGAAGATGATTAGGTGCATATTTAGATAGATGACTAAATATATAAATATATGGATAAATAGATTAATGGATAGGTGGATCGAAAACTAGATAGATACATATATAAAAAGCTAGATGGATATATAGATTTAATGATAGATGGCTGCACAAAGGGTGGATTTAAAGATAGATTTAGATATATATGGATTGATGGACAAAAAGATTTATTGAGGGATTGATGGATAGACATATAGATAAATGGATAGATACGTGGATAGATGAATGGATGGAAGGATGGATAGATTGATGGACAGGTAGATAGAGGGATTCATAGATCCATAACAAGATGTTTTTTTAGATGGGGAGATGATCGATAAATGAATGGGTTGATTTTTAAGTATATAGATGGATAGATAGTTGGTAAGATTGTTGGATAGATTGACCAACATATAGATGTAGAGAAAGATGGATAGCTACACAGATGTATGGATTGATAAATGAATTGATAGACAAATAGAGACAAATGGTGGGATATTTAGATAGACAGATGAGAGACACACACAGACAGACCCGGGCAACGCCGGGTTATCCCTCTATTTCATGCTATAGGAGAGAACCTTCGTCTGTTAAAATTTGGAGGCTACACGGTTAGGGCTAGACTCACGCAATTTGGAAGAGGGGATGGTCTGGGGAACGGGATGAACATTGGCTAGTTGAGGTCTCAAGACTTAAAAAGGAACAGTGTACCAGTGCCACATTCAGACCCACGACGATTTTTGGCCGTGTCGGACAGCTACACAGCTAATTATTATCAAAACTTTATAGAAAAGCATTTAGGTAATGTGGGCAATTTTTACTGATCTTAGGAAAATTAACAGAAATTTCTTGTTGTCAATAATTTTTCCAGTGCATCAAAGGTTTCTCCTCTCCTCCGTTCTTTATCAGAGTAAGGGGTAACTGTTCTTTTTGTAGTTCACACCACTGAACTCCTCGCACTGCTGACCACCACACATAGACAATTATTGTGTTTATCAGAGAGAGAGAGAGAGAGAGAGAGAGACAGACAGACAGACAGACAGACAGACAGACAGACAGACAGACAGACAGACAGACAGACAGACAGACAGACAGACTGACAGATATAAAGCGATAAAGAGAGAAAGACAGGGATAGGGACCGAGAAACAGAGAGACTGACAGACACAGCTGAAGATAGAGACAAAGAGGTAGACAGAGACGGACAGCAGATAGATGGATTGATAGATAGGTGGATGGGTAGATGGATAGGTAGATGAATAGATTAAGGGATGGATAGATGGATACACTGATGAGTAGGTGGATAGATAGATGGATGAATATATGGGTAGACAGATGAGTAGATAGATAAATGGATGAATAGGCAGATAGTTGGATTGACAAATAGATCGTTGGAAAGATAATTGGATGGAGAGATGAATAGAAAGGTTAGTGGGGGCATAAATAGATTGGTAGAAAGCTAGTTGGATTGCAAGCAATATGGATAAGTGGAAAGAAAGGTAAAAAGATAAAAATTATTAGAAGCATTGATAGACAGACATATAGATGGTTAGAATGCTAGGTGAATAGATGGATAGAAAACAAGATGGATAGATAAATTGATAGATGGCTACACTAATGGATGGACACAAATTACATTGATGGAAAGAGGGATTGATGGAAAGAGAGATGGATATTCAAAGTGTGAATCGATAAATGGAAAATTTACGATTTTATGTGTAGATGAATGGATAAATGTGTAGAAGAATTGATAGATGTATATCTATATAGAGAGATAGATAGTTAAATAGATAGATGGATGAATACCGGGACAGATTAATAGATAGAAAGGGGTATAGGTAAGTAGACAGATGAGTTTGTAGATGGATTAATGGACTTGATAATTGATAGATGGATAAATAAGTGGTTATATGGATGGGGAGATGTGTTGATGGAAGGATAAATGGAAAGATTCTTTATTAGATGGATGGATATAAAATTGAACAGATAGAGTGATAAATAGTTTGGCAGATAGACTGATTATAAGGTTGAGATAGATCGATAGATTGATAGATATACCGAGATAGATGGACAGATTGCTAGATGGATTGATAGCAGGAGGAGTAGATGGATAAATAGATGGACTGGTAGCTAGTGGAGTAGATTGAAATATAAATTAAAATTAAAATGTTATTGTAAGTGTTGGTGGTTGGAGTCCACACGGTTGGGACCAACCTAGCCGAACTTGGCAGAGGGAATGGTTTGGTGTACAGGATGGACACTGGGTTGTCGGGGTCGCCAGAATTCAAATGGTAACAGCATGCCTCGGTCACATTCGCAACCCGACACAGACTTTTGTTACTGTATCCCATCTACGAAGCAAAATAATTTATAAACAAACGCTCAAAGTATTTTTTTCCTTATAGTAATATGAAGCATTATTTACTGTTCTCGGGAAAATTAACAGAAATTTCCTTCCGTCAAAAATTCGCCACATACTACATAAAACAGACAATTCTTCCATAGCTTTAAAGGTTTCTCAAGCCAAAAGTTCCTTATCAGAGCTAGGGGTAACTATTTTCCTTTTAGTATTTAACACCCTTAAGTTCCCCTCACAGGTGAAGGGGAATCTTAACACCCTTAAGTTCACCCACACATTAGAAAATAATTTTTGTATAAGAGAAAATATAGAGATTTTATTAGAAAGATATCAATACAGAGACAGAGACAGACAGACAGAGAAAGAGAGATGCAGAGGCAGAAAGAAAAAGAGAGAGACAGAGAACAGATAAATGTGTGCATAAAGGAATGGATATATCTATCCATCAATGGATAAATAGATAGATTTAGGGACAAATCTATTGATAGATAGCTGTAGACATAGATAAATATACATATGAGTAGAGGGATGGATTGATGGATAAATAGATAGATTGATGGATGGATTAATAGATGAATAGATAGATGGATGGATTGATGGTTAGATAGATAGATGCATACAAAGATGAGTAGATGGACGGATAAATAGGGAGATGGTTAGATTTATTTATATACAGATGGATAGACGGATGATTAGATGGATAGATAGATAGACAGAATGATGAACAAATCCACAAGGGCCGTGACGAGGATTCGAACCTGCGTCCGAGAGTATCCCAGACGCTGCCTTTATCGACTGAGCTACGACATGGAAGAGGATTGAAACCAGAAGTTCTACTGATCTTCTGGTTTTTGTGATTTCTGTGTGTAATGAAGTAAGGACGAAGAGGAAGACGGCCTATTGACATAGCTCGAGTGCCTGGGGGAGTTGTGTAAAACCCTGGTTTGTGTCTCGGAGAGGCTGCAAGATCCAAGTAAGTTCAGAAGAACTTTTGGTTTCAATTCTCTTCTATGTCGTAGCTCAGTTGATTAAGACAGCGTCTGGGATGCTCTTGGACGCAGGTTCGAATCCTCGTCACGGCTCTTGCGGATTTGTTCATATGATGCTTTACGCTATTGTGATTTCTGTGTGTAATAGAATGATGCATACATGAATGGATAGATAGGTATACATAGATATAGATGGATTAGTATCCACGTGGAAAATTAAACAAATATTCAAAACGTTTTTGTATTTGACCACTTTAGTAAGGAAACACAGACATTATGTGTTTTTGTGATTATTCTTGCATTAATATACATATATATGGATATGATATAGATAGATAGATACATGGATTGATGCACAGATAAATGTATTGATGCACAGATAAACGTATTGATGCACAGATAAATGTATTGATGCACAGATAAACGTATTGATGCACAGATAAATGTATTGATGCACAGATAAACGTATTGATGCACATATAAATGTATTGATGCACAGATAAACGTATTGATGCACAGATAAATGTATTGATGCACAGATAAACGTATTGATGCACAGATAAATGTATTGATGCACAGATAAACGTATTGATGCACAGATAAATGTATTGATGCACAGATAAACGTATTGATGCACAGATAAATATATTGATGCACAGATAAACGTATTGATGCACAGATAAATGAATTGATGTATAGTTTGATGAATATATGGTTGAATAAATGGATGTGTAGATAGATTGCTAGATGGATAAAAGGACGGATAGATGAACAGATAGATGATAGATAAATGAATGTATTGATTTATGGTTGGTTCGATAGATAATTGATTCAAATGTTAGACACAGAGATGGATGGATAGATAGATAGACAGGTAGAGGCTCATTTTGATGCTCAGATCGATGGATAGGTAGTTGGAAGGAAAGATTGAGAAATAGTTGGTTAATGTTAGATGAATATATAGATTCATGGGATGATAGTTAGATAAATAGATGGACATATAGATGGTCTGAGGAATATATGGTCTGAGGAATACAGGTTCCCGCCTACATGTATCCCCACCCATGTACAGGTGCCCGCCCTCATATATCCCACACCTGTATGGGTGCCCGTCAACATAAATCCCACCCCTGTACGGGTGACGCCCTCATATATCCCACCCCTGTACGGGTGCCCGCTCTCATATATCCCACCCCTGTACGAGTGCCCGCTCTCATATATCCCACCCCTGTACGGGTGCCCGCTCTCATATATCCCACCCCTGTACGGGTGCCCGCCCACACATACCCCACCCCTGTACGGGTGCCCGCCCTCATATATCCCACCCCTGTACGGGTGCCCGCCCTCATATATCCCACCCCTGTACGGGTGCCCGACATCATATATCCCACCCCTGTACGGGTGCCCGCCCTCATATATCCCACCCCTGTACAGGTGTCCGCCCTCATGTATGCCACCCCTGTACGGGTGCCCAACCTCATATATCCCACCCCTGTACGGGTGCCCGACATCATATATCCCACCACTGCACGGGTGCCCGCCCTCATATATCCCACCCCTGCACGGGTGCCCGCCCTCATATATCCCACCCCTGCACGGGTGCCCGCCCTCATATATCCCACCCCTGCACGGGTGCCCGCCCTCATATATCCCACCACTGCACGGGTGCCCGCCCTCATATATCCCACCACTGCACGGGTGCCCGCCCTCATATATCCCACCCCTGTATGGGTGCCCGACATCATATATCCCACCCCTGTACGGGTGCCCGCCCTCATATATCCCACCCCTGTACAGGTGTCCGCCCTCATGTATGCCACCCCTGTACGGGTGCCCAACCTCATATATCCCACCCCTGTACGGGTGCCCGACATCATATATCCCACCACTGCACGGGTGCCCGCCCTCTTATATCCCACCCCTGCACGGGTGCCCGCCCTCATATATCCCACCCCTGCACGGGTGCCCGCCCTCATATATCCCACCCCTGCACGGGTGCCGGCCCTCATATATCCCACCACTGCACGGGTGCCCGCCCACATATATCCCACCACTGCACGGGTGCCCGCCCTCATATATCCCACCCCTGTATGGGTGCCCGACATCATATATCCCACCCCATCTCTCTTGGTAAGATTAATTAGTAGCTTAATCCTCAGGGTGTGTGGTAGTTGTGGTGGGGTGTGTGGTAGTGTGCTGGGGTGTGTGTAATGTTCTGGGGTGTGTTATTGTGGTGGGGTGTGTGTTATTGTGGTGGGGTGTGTGGTAGCGTGGTGTGGTGTGCGTAGTGTTCTGGGGTGTGTGGAAGTGTGGTGGGGTTTGTGGTACTTTGGTGTGTGGTAGTGATGTGTGGTTGTTTGGTGGGGTTGTGTGGCAGTGTGGTGGGGGTGTGCGGTAGTGTGGTGGGGTGTGTGGAAGTTTGGGGGGATGTGGTAGTGTGGTGGGGGGTGTGGTAGTGTGGTGGGGTGTGTGTGATAGTGGTGGGGTGTGAAGTAGTGTGGTTGGGTTGTGTGGTAGTGTAGAGGGGTTATATGTTGGGGATGTGTGGTAGTGTTGTGGGGGTGTGTGGTAGTGTGGTGGGGTGTGAGGTAGTTTGGGGGTGTGTGGTAGTGTGGTGGGGTGTGTGGTAGTTTGGTGGGGTGTGTTTAATGTTCTAGGGTGTGTGTTAGTGTGGTGATGTGGTGGGGTGTGTGGTACTGTGGTGGGGTTGTGTGGTCGTGTAGTGGGGTGTGTGGTAGTGTGGTGGGGTGTGTGGTAGTTTGGTGTGTGTGTGTGGTAGTGTGGTGGGGTTGTGTGGTAGTATGGTCGGGAGTTTGGTAGTATGGTGGGGGGTGTGGTAGTGTGGTTGGGCTGTGTGGTAGTGTGGTGGGGTTGTGTGGTAGTGTGGTGGGGTGTGTAGTAGTGTGGTAGGGTGAGTGCTAGTGTGGTGAGATGTGTGGTAGTGTGGTGGGGATGTGTGGTAGTATGTTAGGGAGTGTGGTAGTTTGGTGGGGGTGTGTGGCAGTGTGGTGGGGTGTGGTAGGGTTGTGAGGTAGTGTGGTGGGGTTGTGTGGTAGTGTGGTGGGGCGTGTGGTATTGTGGTGGGGAATGTTGTAGTGTGGTGGTGGTGTGTGGCAGAGTGGTGGGGTTGTGAGATAGTGTGATGGGGTTGTGTGGTAGTGTGGTGGGGTTGTGTGGTAGTGTGGTGGGGTTGTGTGGTAGTACTCACCTGGTTGTACTCACCTAGTTGTGCCTGTGGGGGTTGAGCTCTGGCTCTTTGGTCCCGCCTCTCAACCGTCAATCAACAGGTGTACAGGTTCCTGAGCCTATTGGGCTCTATCATATCTACACTTGAAACTGTGTATGGAGTCAGTCTCCACTACATTACTTCCTAATGCATTCCATTTGTCAACCACTCTGACACTAAAAAGTTTTTTCTAATATCTCTGTGGCTCATTTGGGCACTCAGTTTCCATCTGTGTCCCCTAGTGCGTGTGCCCCTTGTGTTAAATAGCCTGTCTTTATCAACCCTGTCGATTCCCGTGAGAATCTTGAATGTGGTGATCATGTCCCCCCTAACTCTTCTGTCTTTAACGAAGTGAGGTTTAATTCCCGTAGTCTCTCCTCGTAGCTCATACCTCTCAGCTCGGGTACTAGTCTGGTGGCAAACCTTTGAACCTTTTCCAGTTTAGTCTTATGCTTGACTAGATATGGACTCCATGCTGGAGCCGCATACTCCAGGATTGGTCTGACATATGTGGTATATAATGTTCTGAAAGATTCCTTACACAAGGTTCTAAAGGCCGTTCTTATGTTAGCCAACCTGGCATATGCTGCTGCTGTTATCCTCTTGATATGAGCTTCAGGGGACAGGTCTGGCGTGATATCAACCCCCAGGTCTTTCTCTCTCTCTGACTCTTGAAGTATTTCATCTCCCAAATGATACCTTGTATCTGGTCTCCTGCTTCCTACCCCTATCTTCATTACATTACATTTGCTTGGGTTAAACTCTAACAGCCATTTGTTCGACCGTTCCTGCAGCTTGTCCAGGTCTTCTTGAAGCCTCAAGCTGTCCTCCTCTGTCTTAATCCTTCTCATAATTTTGGCGTCGTCAGCAAACATTGAGAGGAATGAGTCTATACCCTCTGGGAGATCATTTACGTATATCAGAAACAGGATAGGTCCAAGCACAGAGACCTGTGGGACTCCACTGGTGACTTCACGCTATTCTGAGGTCTCACCCCTCACTATAACTCTCTGCTTCCTATTGCTTAGGTACTCCCTCATCCACTGGAGCGCCCTACCAGTTACTCCTGCCTGTTTCTCCAGCTTATGCATCAACCTTTTATGGGGTACTGTGTCAAAGGCTTTCCGACAGTCCAAAAAAATGCAGTCCGCCCATCCTTCTCTTTCTTGCTAAATCTTTGTCACCTGATCGTAGAATTCTATCAAGCCTGTAAGGCAAGATTTACCCTCCCTGAACCCATGTTGATGGGTTGTCACAAAGTCTCTTCTCTCCAGATGTGTTACTAGGTTTTTTCTCACAATCTTCTCCATCACCTTGCATGGTATACAAGTTAAGGACACTGGTCTGTAGTTCAGTGCCTCTTGTCTGTCACCCTTTTTAAATATTGGTACTAGCAGTCTTCCATATTTCAGGTAATCTCCCGTTTCCAGTGACCTACTATACACTATGGAGAGTGGCAAGCAAAGTGCTCCTGCACACTCTTTCAATACCTATGGTGAGATTCCATCCGGCCCTACAGCTTTTCTCACATCCAGCTCCAATAGGTGCTTCTTGACCTCATCTCTTGTAATTTCGAACCTTTCCAAGGTTGGTGTGGTAGGGGTGTGTGGCAGTGTGGTGGGGTTGTGTGGTAGTGTGGTGGGGTATGTGGTAGTGTGGTAGGGTTGTGGGGTTGTGTGGTGGGGAGTGTGGTAGTGTGGTGAACTGTGTGGTATTGTGGTGGACTGTGTGGTAGTATTGTGTGGTTTTGTGGTAGTGTGGTGGGGTTGTGTATTATTGTGGTGGGGGGTGTGGCAGTGTTGTGGGGTTGTGTGGTAGTGTGGTGGGGTGTGTGGTAGTGTCGTGCGGTGTGTGGTAGTGTGGTGGGTGTGTGGTAGTTTGGTGGGGTGTGTGGTAGTTTGGTGGGTGTGTGTGGTAGTGTGGTGGGAGTGTGTGGTAGTGTGTTGGGATGTGTGGTAGTGTGGTGGGATATGCGGTAGTGTGGTGGGGTTGTGTGGTAGTATGGTGGAGAGTGTGGTAACGTGGTAGGGGTGTGTGGGAGTGTGGCGGGGTGTGTTGCAGTGTGGTTCGGTTGTGTGGTTGTGGTGGGGTTGTGTGGTAGTGTGGTGGGGTGTCTGGTAGTGTGGTGGGGTTGTGTGGTAATGTGGTAGGGTGTGTGGTAGTGTGGTGCGGTGTGTGGTAGTGTGGTGGGGAGTGTGGCAGTGTTGTGGGGTTATCTGGTAGTGCGGTGGGGTTGTGTGGTAGTGTGGTTGGATATGTCGTAGTGAGGTGGGGTTCTGTGGTAGGGTGGTGGGGTTGTGTATTATTGTGGAGGGGGAGTGTGGTAGTGTGGTGGGGTTGTGTGGTAGTGTGGTGGGGTTGTGTGGTGGTGTGGTTGGGTTGTGTGGTTGTGTAGAGGGGTGTGTGGTAGTGTGGTGGGTGTGTGGTAGAGTGTTGGTTTGTGTGGTAGTGTGATGGGGTGTATGGTAGTGTGGTTGGGATGTGTGGAAGTGTGGTGGGGTGTGTGGTAGTGTGGTGGGGTGTGTGGGAGTGGTGGGGGGTGTGGTAGAGTGGTGGGGTGTGTGGTAGTGTGGTGAGGTGTGTCGTGTTGTGTTGGAGTGTGCGTAGTGTGGTAGGATGTGTGGTAGTGTGGTGGAGTGTGCGTAGTGTGGTGGGGTGTGTGGTAGTTTGGTGGGTTGTTTGGTAGTGTGGTGGGGTGTGTGGTAGTGTTTTGGGGATGTGTAGTAGTGTGTTGGGGTGTGTGGTAGTGTGGTGGGGGTGTGTTGTAGTGTGGTCGGGTATCTAGTAGTTTGGTGGGGTGTGTGGTAGTGTGGTGGGTTGCGTGGTAGTGTGGTGGGTTGCGTGGTAGTGTGGTAGGATTGTGTGGTAGTGTAGTGGGGTGTGTGGTAGTGTGGTAAGGTTGTATAGTATTGCCGTGGGGTGTGTTGCAGTGTGGTTCGGTTGTGTGGTTGTGGTGGGGTTGTGTGGTGGGGAGTGTGGTACTGTGGTGGGGTGTGTGATAGTGTAGTGGGGTGTTTGGTAGTGTGATGGGGTGCGTGGTAGTGTGGTGGGGAGTGTGGTAGGGTGTGTGTTAGTGTGGTGGGGAGTGTGGTAGTGTCGTGGGGTGTGTGGTAGTGTAGTGGGGTGTTAGGTCAACCTGTCCTCTTAAAAAGAACGTCAACATTTGCCGTTTGACTCTACGGCTGTTTTTGGACGTTATTTTGTGTAAAACTACGTCTATTTTCGCTTCCATGGACTATCTCTTGTTATACAATGAAATACCACACTCTTATTATTCTATAACTCACTGACTATGCTCTGATATTTGTTCTTCAAGTAAAAATATATATATTTTTGCCTTAATTAGGCCATAATCCAGAAAATTCCAGCCTATCGATCTTTATATTTAGGAAAACATCTAATAAATTTGGAAATGAATTTTTCGTTCGCCGACAGTTGCCTGTTACTATTTAACCCTCTATGCCTTAATGTCGCTGGTCATTGTGACTTTCCCAGGATTTATATATGTTTTGTAGTAGCATTTAGTCAGACTACAGTAATTTAACTAATGGGAAACCTCTATAGTTGTCGTAAATTAATAATAATCATTTATCAAATAATAAATTAGCAAACATAGGCAACATTTTATGTTACGACTTTTTGGGTAGGCCGTTCTGTTTGTTTACAACCTCAATGGTTCAAAATACACAATACTTTTAATATATAAGTGACTAAGTATGCTCTAATATATGGTCCTCAATGAAAATTATCGTTTTTTTTTGTTAATTTGTCCATAATGAATAAGATTCCTTACTGTTGATCTTTATATTAAGAAAAACATCTAAACAAATTGGTATTGTGTTTTCGTTCAGATAAAGTTTCCAGATACTATTTCCTAGTTATCAATTAATGTAGGTGGTTATTTTAATTCGCGGCTACCAGGGGCTTTCTCCCATTATACAATATAAATGTACTCACTAACTATTCTCTGGTATCTGTTCTTCAAGTAAAATTACCTATTTTTTTGTTTAATTAGTCCATAATTCATAAAATTCCTTCAGGTCGATCTTCATATTTAGGAAAACATCTAATCAATTTGGAATTTAATTTTTCGTTCACCTACAGTTACCAGCTACTATTTCATTGTTATATTTTATATCGCTGGTCATTACAATTTTCCAAGAATTTAAACAGCTAAACAGCAAGTAGCATCTTGTTAGAGTACAGGAATTTACCTATGGAGAACCTCGATAGCTGCCGAATATTATTAATGATTATATATGGAATTTAAAATTATGAATTATATACCATTTCTTATGTTACGTCTTTGGCGGGTAGGCGGTTCTGCGGGTTTACAACCGAATTGTTTAAAAATCACACTATTTTAAATGTATGAGTCACTAGTATGCTCTGATATATGTTCTGCAATGAAAATAAAGATTGTTTTGTTGTTAATTACTCCATAAATGTGTAATGTGTTAATTCAGTCTAAAATCTTTTTGCAACGTTTATATGCGATATACATAGCTGGAAACTACCTAATATTTAAAAATAATAGTTACAACATTCTATTAATATATAATGTTGAAATAAATATCACACAAAGTCTGTATATCTGTTTTTAGATGTCTTATAAATCTTCTTCTAAAATAGTATTAATGATTTTTATGAATCTTGAGTAAAAATTATGTTAATTATTATTAATCTAATTGTTATTATTTTAAGTAAAAGAATTGCAAGTATTCGCATAACCACGGGATCTCTGTTTGTGTATGAATGCACGGATTTGTTTTTGTTATGAGAGGGACGCCTTAGAAAGCATGGTGTAGGCCACCTGTGGCTCGCATCCGATCCCACGATCGTCGTCGCCCCTAAATCAACACAACAGGTATTTAGTATTTACGATTATAATAAGTAATATTTCTTTTATAATAATAT